>NC_141540.1:78890000-79190000 GCF_021556685.1 Rattus norvegicus | reverse complement strand
CTCTCACAGTGCCCTGGGTCTGCAGATGTGCACTGCATCTGTCTTTGCAGAGGTTCTGGGGATGTGAACTCGGATTTCCACAACCACAGTCCACAGACGAGTCATCTCCCCAGCCTCTGACTCCTTTTAGGAAATCCACCATGCCTCAGATGCCCCCAGGAGCCACTGTACCATCCCTGTGAGCCCCATTTTCTAAAAGCAGCCCCCTCCCGGGCACTGACCAGCGGAAGTGCCTGTCATTTATGCACCACCCACATCCCAGCAGGTGATGGCACTGGCCTGACCAGTCACGAGTTCTCCTAAGCTCTGACTGAGGCTTCTGAAATGTGACAATTCATATCTTGCTCAAATCCTGTACCACACAACAACAGTATGGCTGTTTCTACTTTCATTAGAGATGACTGCTAGGTGTTTCGTTCCTTGTAATTAAATAACTTGCAAAACAGTCCTTTTATTTGTTTTGTTTGTTTGTTTTTTTGTTTTTTGTTTTTTTTTTTTTTTTGAGGCAAGATCTAAGTAGACTAGATGGCCCTAGACTCACTTTGAGGCTGAGATAGGCCTGTACCTGATTCTTCTGCCTCCGCCTCCCAAAGTTGGGATTAAAGATGTGCAGCTCCCCGCCTGGCTGCAACTCAATGAAAGCTCCCATTATTTGCATAAGTATTAGACTCTGGGCGTTATTGGGTCTCTCTTCTTGAGCATGAGGGCTTAGGGATACCATTTCAAGGCCTGGCTCTGCTCTTTGCTGAATCCCCTGTCTGGGCAGAGACTGTTGCAAGCAGTTGTAGGGTGTGGTGAGGAACTCAGTCTTCTCTGTCCACTGTGTGGGTCCAGGATCAAACTCAGCTTGTCAGAGGCCTTTCCCAGTTGAGACATCTTGCTGGGCCATGACCTTAAAGCTCTTTCCTTCATGTCTGCACCTCCCCTGCTGGGATTGCAGGTATATGCACCAGTCCTGATTTATTCAGAGGTGGGGATGAGAACAAAGGCTTCATTCAAACTAGGAAAGCACTCTGCTCCAGCCCCAGCTGTCATGCCCACTCTGAAGGCTGGGGCTTCCTATGTGGATCCTCTGTTCCAGCTCCCCTGGAGTAAGGCTCAGCCGAAGGATTCGACGTGCACTTCCTGAAAAGGAAGAGGAATTAGGTGCCATTGGGCACACTGCCTAACATCAGAGAAATGACTCAGAAAGGGAAAAGTCAGGCTGAGAATTAAAAGCCACTTAGGAGGCAGATAATTCTGCAACTCTATCTGATGTTATCTCACCTGCTTAGCGGAAAACTCCTTAGACATTTAGGCCTTCCTTAGGCATAAGCCTGGAGGAGGTCTCAAAGGGTGCTTATAAGGAGGGCACAATGGCTGTAACAAAAGCTTGGGGTGGGAATGCTGACCATTGCTCCCCTCCCCCACCCCAGCCTCTGCGGTCTGAGATCCAGAGCTGGCCAAGGCTGGCTCTGCAGATCTCATTCTGAGTCTCACTCTGGGATGATAACGTGCAATGCAAGTTTTGCCAGCCCACCTCCTCTTTGCCTTTCTGAACTGCTAGTCTTACCTGAACTTGGGCTTTTGGACAGTGTTTTATTGTCTTCAGGTCAGATTCTTTTAAGATTTTCCCAGGGTATATTATATCCTGGGGTCCGTCTAAAAGCTGAACATGGCAATCACAACACATGTTTGCACGGAGAATCCAGAGCATCACATGTTTTGTTTTAAAGAGAGGACTCTGAACCAGGCAGTGGTATCATATCCTTATTCCCGGCACCCGGAAGCCAGAAGCTAGCCCGGTCTACAGAAGGAGTTCCAGGACAGCCAGAGCTACAGAGAAACTCTGTCTCAAACAAACAAACAAACAAACAAACAAAAACCAACAAAAAACAAAAAAACAAAAAAAAAACTTTAAAAAAGAAAGAAAGATTAAAAAGATGACTGACAGTTGGGAGAATGGGGTAAGAGTTGGGGATCAACCTTGAAGTGACCATTTAACAGTAGTCCCTGTGTGGAATAGCATTTGCTTTTCCTCTGTAACAGTGGCAGAAAAGAACCAATTCAGGATTGTCTTAGTCAGGGTTTCACTGCTGTAAACAGACACCATGACCAAGGCAACTCTTCCAAGGACAATGTTTAATTGGGGCTGGCTTACAGGTTCAGAGGTTCAGTTCATTAACATTAAGGCGGGAGCATGACAGCATCTAGGCAGGCATGGTGTAGGTGGATCTGAGAGACCTACATCTTCATCTGAAGGCCTGAGAGAAGACTTGTTTCCAGGCAACCAGGAGGAGGGTCTTAAAGGCTACACTCACAGTGACACACCCACTCTAACAAGGCCACACCTCCTAATAGTACCACTCCCTGGGCCAAGCATATTCACCCCAAGGAGGCTGGGGAGGTAGTTAAGTGTGTAAGAACACTTGCTCTGACAAAAGGTCCTGAATTTGAGTTCCCAGCACTCGTGAGTTTTTGATTGTTTGCTTGGTTTTTGTTGTTGTTGATGTTTCTTATAAAAAGACAGCATAGGGGAGGAAAGGGAAATAGTTAATGACAGACGAAGATACCTACCCAGAATCCTCCTCTGCTCTCTTCATGCACTCCGTAGTGTGTGTAACTTCCACTGCTGAGCTACAACTTAGTATTCCTGAGGAGTCTTTTTGTCTCACAATGTAACTATTTAGACCAAATGACCTCTAAAATCCCTCTAATTAAATGATCCATAGATTTGTTATAGAATATGATATAATAATTCTGACAGGTTCCCACCATTCTCATTGCAATTTGTGTGTGTGTGTGTGTGTGTGTGTGTGTGTGTGTGTGTGTTTCTTAGTTTATGAATTAGGAAATTCAGACTTGGGGAGTTTACAATGATTAACTCAAATGCCAATAAAATTAGAACGAGCTTTAAATCTAGGCCTTTAAAGTGGAGAACCCATCCATTTCCTCTGTGATGAGAATCGATAACTTCTGAGCAAAGGTGCTAAGGGAACCATAAAGTCAGGGGAGCTAAAATCGACGCTGCTGTCTTTAATTAACTTTTTAGGTCAGTGTACAAACTGCTGGGTCCCACTGTGGCATTTTTAGACATTTTACTTTGTCCTTATCTTCCTCCCTCTCCCCTCCTGTCTTAATGCTTCTGTGTCCTTTTGTTTTTAACTAAACAGTCCTGCCATATTACCAAGTTGATACACGTGTAATAGCCCAGGAGGAAGTGAGGGAACATACCTGGGGTCCCAGCCGAGACCTGTCGGTCTCTCCCTCAATTCCTGGCACATACTACGCAGATATGAACTGCTGTGAATTTGTTCTTATTTAGTTACACACAGTCTTGTTTGTTATGTAGCTCCAGTTGGCCTCAACAATCAGTCTCCCCACTTCATCCTTCCAAGTGCCGGGAACGCAGGCTATGTGCCCTACCTGCTCTGCAATAGCATGGGGTCCTTGGTTTGCTATTCCCCTCCCCCCATCACTTAGGGAAGACTTCATTAGGTTTTGTGCTCAAAACCACATAGATACGCTCTTACAAACTTAAGTTAAGCCCTGTACAAGGGGCAAGGCTTGCTTTATCTCTTCTGAGACAAGGACTCACATACAGTCCAGACTATGCTCAAACTTGTTCTGTAACTGAGGGAGACTTTGAACTGCTGATCTTCCTGCTTCTGCTTCCCAAGTGTTGGGATAGGGATATACATACATGTATATACACACACACATACACATAACGTACACATAACACACTTATATCCATAAGCATAGACATAGACATACGCATAACATAGACATAACATACACATAAACATAAACATAACATAGACATAATATACACATAACATAAACATACACACAACATAGACATACATATAACATAGACATACACATGCACATAATTAGACATACACATACACATAACAGACACACACATGCACATAATTAGACATACACATAACATAGACATACACATAACATACATACACATAACATACACATACATATAACATACACACATAACATAGACATAGACATACACATAACAGACACACATGCACATAATTAGACATACACATACACATAACATAGACATACACATAACATACATACACATAACATACACATACATATAACATACACACACATAACATAGACATACACATACACATAACATAGACATACACATACATATATAGCAGTTATAAATGATGCTGGAGGCACAAACTCATTCGGTAAAGATTGTCTACTCTTCAGTTAAGTCCTCGCCTTGAAGGCGCTGGTAGCTTACAGAAATGGCTGAAACTGCAGCTCCAGTTAAGAGCTATCATATTTACACCAAAGAAAGCTACAGCTTAAATGAAGTTTTCCACATTAGAGGAGAGAACGAAAGGGTGTGGAGTCGGGTGGGGTGGGGTGGGGCGTGAAAGGATCTGATGTCAGAGGAGGTTGTGATCAGAGTGTATCATATTAAAATGTTTTCCTTTTTTTTTTTTTCCGGAGCTGGGGACCGAACCCAGGGCCTTGTGCTTGCTAGACAAGCGCTCTACCACTGAGCTAAATCCCCAACCCCTTAAAATGTTTTCAATTAAAAAAGAAGTTTTCCTTATTAACTATTAACTCAATATTACATAAATTAAACTTTTGCTCATAATCTGGTAGGCCAACAAACGCAGCCTCAGGGGGAAGACAGGTAGGTGGAAAACGGTGAGGCGCGATGGCTAGCCCAGCAGCCATCGCAGTCACAGAACCGTGTTAGAATTGACTTCTGTTGTTTTCTACCCTTTTAAGTTTTTCTCTGGATTCATTTATTTTGTGTATGTGCCTTAGTGTCTGCCTGGTTGTATGTGTGTGGACCATGTGTGTGCAAGGCTCACAGAAGAGGCCGAAGAGAGCATGAGGTACCCTAGAACTAGAGTTCAGGTTGTTATGAGCTGACATGTGAATTCTGGGAACCAAACCAGAGTCCCCTGCAAGTGCTGTTAATCACTGAGCCATCTCTCCAGCCTCCTACTTTTGAGACAGTGTCCCACTCTGTTGCCCAGACTAGTGCTATGTAGCTCAGGCTGGCCTCAAACTCACGGCAACCCTCCTGTCTCATACTCTCAAGAGCTGGAATTACAGGTGTGAGCCCTCAAGCCTGGATTAGAATGTGAAACACAATAAATTCACAGTGACAAGTTCTGGGGCTGGGGTGGGCGTGGCTCCTCCTTATAGGAGGATCATCTGTTGTGTGTAAAGTTCTAGGTTTCACTGCCATCACCCCCACCCTTAAGTCCTGAAAAGTCATGTGACTTCAAAGACTGCTCTGGGGTCCCCCTCCTCCACTTTCAGATAAATGCCAAATAATCAGAGTCCACAAAGGTCAGCTAAACTTCCACACCTCTCCTCCCACAGACCAATATAATATGGATATGTATGTGCTTATGAAATAGCAAAGAAGATTTTACATCTGTGGGTTCTTTTTTATAAGTGGAAGAAATGTTATTGTGTTGTGAGGGCTCCAAAAACTGGGAGGGGCTTCTAGGAGGGAGTATCTTGAACTCTTTTGCCTAAAACAATCCTTAACGCCTAAAGCTAGAATCCAGAACTTTCAGGCCAGTGTTTTGTCCACAGCTCTGACCACCATGACTCGGTAGGACAACATCCAAACTCCCATTGACATTTGCTCCCTCATAACACTCTATGATACTTGGGCACAGCTCGAGGGTTGACTCCAAAGTTTACAGAGGCACAACTGGGAGAGGGGCATGTGGCTCTGAGCTTGCATGAGGGAACGTGGCTCTGGGGAGCCAGACCTCTTATAGACTTGCCCCAGTTTGACCGTTCTGGGAAGTTCATTTTTCTGGAGTATTCTGGCTTTCACATGATTAAAAGCAAGGCTCAGCCAAGTTCTAAGTCCAGCTTTGAAATGTTTATCCTCTACTGCCTAGAACATGAGGTGAGTAAGTGACCAGGGCTCGTGGGTAGGGTGTGTGCGAAGCTGCCTGACACACCAGGGCACATGACCACACAGGTGGCCACCAGCTGGGTCTCAGGCCTTGCGCTCCTGACAGCTTCTAGACGCT
Organism: Rattus norvegicus; assembly: GCF_021556685.1. Taxonomy (NCBI): domain Eukaryota; kingdom Metazoa; phylum Chordata; class Mammalia; order Rodentia; family Muridae; genus Rattus; species Rattus norvegicus. Next base: position 79,183,959 of record NC_141540.1, on the reverse strand, counting down.
GTGGTCACTGCTGGTTTGGGGGCTTGTGTTTCCTTATGCCTGTTACCAGCAAGAAATCATGTTTAATTTTCTACCTGTGTAACACTGCTCTCTTTAGATTTCTCCAGAGGTTCTAGTACAGTTATATATTGAAACCAACCTGTGGCTTACTTGTTGAGTCCCACTCAACAAAAAGGACTAAGACCTCAGAGAAGCAAGGCTGACTTCCATAAACTGTGGCAGGGTGAGGGAGGGGAGTGGGTGGGATACCATGAAGCAGGGAACATGAGGCGGGAAGACAGGATTGGGAACTTATTTCCTGTGACAACCCTCTGATATCTGACTCCCAGCCCAGGCCAAAATGGCTAAGCCACATTTGGGGTGAACTGTATAAGATTCATGTTTCCCAGTCTAAAAGGGGGGATGTCAACAAGTTCCTTCTGGTTCAACCTAATGATCAGTTCCCCCGGGCCTTCTACTGTCCTCTAGTGTGGTCTTGTATGTCTTGAATACTCCAGATGGTAACCTAACTAGGTTTCTTCATGACCTTTCTCTCTATTCAGTTACAAGGCTTCTTGAGAGCAGAAGCCTTAGCTATGATCTTCTTAGCTGGTAATGAAATCTCCAATCTCTGGACACAGCTTAAGAGAGCTTCAAAGTTTACATAGGTGTATCTGGGAGAGGGGCATATGGCTTGGAGCTGTGTGCTCAACACACAGGGACAACAGCAGAACCAGCAAAGCCTCTGCTTGGTGAAACCCAAGGAGTCAATCCCTCACCACCAAGCAGGGGTTTTAACAGTGGCACTGTGGACATTTTGGGGTCAGACAGTTCCTTGTTGTGGGTGGCTAGGGGTGGCTGGGATGCCTGGCCTCTGTCTACTAGCAGCTAGTGTGTGTCTGTGCCCCACTATCACATCTGTTAAAAATGTCTCCAGATCCTGCCAGGTGTCCCTCTGGAAAAACAAAGTCACGCCCGTTCTGGAACTGCTGTCACAGGTGGAGCAAGCAGCGTGGTGACTCAGGGAAACCTCCGGGAAAGGCTGACACCTGGGTTAGATCTTGAATGATGGGTAATAATCAGTAAGGTGAAGGGAGACAGAAGCCAATGAATGCACAGGTGAGGACATGATGTCTTACTAATGCTCTCTTCAGGGGACCAGGTGCATGGGTGACCCACATAATTGACAGACAGGGAAACCCAAAACCAAGCACACACCCTCTCTCTTTTCAAAGTTGGTTCTGCCAAGCCTTGGTTTCGGATTTACCTATTTTCTATGGCTGCCTCCAACTCCGGAAAGTGAGTGATGCCAAGAGAAGAACCTCTGGGGACCAGGTGAGGTCACTTAGAGCAAGCATGTGCTAGGGCAGCTCAGGATGTACCACTGAGACACACTTTGGCCTTGCACTAATATTTTAAAGTGCTTTCATTCGTCGTTTAAAATGTACAAAAGACTAGTCAATATACAAGCAACAGCTACAGTGTGCCCATAACTGCCCTTGGCTAGAGACCTAAACTCTTGCTGGTGTTTAAAACCCTTCCAGTGCCCCCTTGGTGATTTCAGTCCCTCTCCAATCCTGAGAGTAAGATATCTGTTTTCACACCTATTCATTCAACAAACATTTCTTCAAGCATTCCACTGTTAGACTGTGGGTCAGCCTGGAGTGAAGGGGCATGAGACCTCGGTGGTCTGTGACCTGTGTGTGAGTTCTGACTGTGTGCATATGCCGCCCAGAATCTGAAGGTGGGCCTGGGGGTGCTGTAGTTTTAGTAATCAGAAGGTGGAGCTGGAGGTGGCTTGGAGAAGATCAAGGACGAGCTGGAACCTGCTGGCCCTCCATGTCTATTACCACATGTAACCACAAACACCCTCAGGAATGGCGGCTGCTTCTTACCAGGTTGGGCACAGCAACTCTTCCCTCCCTCCTTCACATGGTCTAACTTGATTTCATGTTCTCAGTGTCCCTGTGAGCTAATGATTACTCCCCCAACTCTTTTCACAGAGTAAGAAACAGAGGCTCAAACGTGTTGACTTGTCGCAAGTCACGAGGTTTATGGAGAAGTGGGTCAGGGTGTGTCCTTCTTGCCTCTGGTCACCCACATCCATTGCATCACGGCTTTGCCTGATAGCATACTTCCTTCTGTACACTGCTGCAGAAGCCCAAGGCTTAGAGGACCTGGAGCCTCCTAACTGCCCTAGAGCGGGTGCGGGCAGTCTCCAGCAATAAGGCCCACATAATCCCACCGGAAAGTGGTAGTGGTTCTGTTTGTTTGTTTGTTTGTTTGTTGTGACTGTAGTATATATGCTTAACTGTGCTCACTCAAGTTGCATAAGCTTGATACCAAATATTTACCAGTCAGTTTCCACTGCAAGTATTAGTTTTCTTTGGTAAGGACTTCCTCATAAACTCAAATACTGACGATGTTTCCTGAGCCTAGGACAGGAGACTGGCTCTTAGAGGCTACCCCGAGGTGGACAGTGACTCTATGTGATAAGGCAACTCTCTTAGTTGTTGAGTGACTCTCTGGGCTTAAGACAGTTCATGGAAAAGAGAGGGGGAGGGGATCCTGTGTTACATGTTCGTCATCCTTAACATGGTCTGTGACCAGATGATATCCACCAGACATCAGGGCACATCCTGGGTGGTCGCTGGCATTCAGTGCCCCCCCCCCCTCTCTCTCTCTCTCACACACACACACACACACACACACACACAGGAAGGCAGAAATGTGGTCAAGGATTCTCAACCCTTCCAAACCAGATGTGACCTCTCCATGTCTTCTTTCAGTCATTTTACAAATATTTACTGCCTACTCCCCGTGCCAGATGTGCCGGCCACTGCTGATCCAGATGTGATCAGATGAGGACTCTGATCTAAATGTGCCTGTTGTCTGGTAGGCGGAGCTATAAAATACATAGAAACAATGTAACAATACAGCAATGGCAGAGAAGAGGCACCCAGCAGAGCCTGTTCACAGGTGGGCAGGAAAGCCTGGCTGAACCGGCAAGAAATGCACAGAGCCAAGATCTCTGGCCCTCCCTGGAACATTTAGTAGGTCCGCGCTTGACCCTACTAAGAGGAAGTTGCAGGCCAGGAACCTAAGGTAGAAAGGTTGAATGTGCTAAGAAGCATAGGTACCGAAGGCTGCCACAGACCCGGCTTACAGGAGAAGCAGGAACAAACCAAAGGAAAAGGTGGTTTTTACTGCGTTTGCCCAGACTGATGAATCTGCCATCAGTGGACATGGGAAACCGTGGCCTCTTTTCTCCCTCCTAACTTCCCACACATCCCTTTCTTTCTTAAGGTTTGTTTTTGGGTTTTTTGGTTTGGTTTTTTGTTGTTGGTTTTGTTTTTTGCTGTTTTTGTTTTTTATTTGTTGTTTGCTTACTCTGTAATCTTGATTGGATTGATTGGAACTCACAGTATTATCCAGATTGACTTAAACTAAACTCTTGCCTCAGCCTGAGGTGTGCGTTACCATAATTGATTATCCCCACACCTCTTGATATCCTGTGACCATTTCTTTGGATCCAAATGGAAATCAAGCTCCCATGTGTTGCTGTGGTTAAGGCCTGGGGCACACTTCTTGCCCAGTCAGTCGAGGTTCAGAGCAGCACACTCATGGGAATGGGGTTTTATGCAGCTGGTGAAGGAGTTGGGTGGTGAAGGCCCTGGAGGAAGGGCAGGGTTGGAGAAGGAGCCAAGGACACTGAGGGTTGGTCTTGAAGGACTGGGCCCAGTGTGGGTAGAAATACCATCTAAGGGTGGGCCTGAGGCTGCGGGGCCCTGGAATCAGCACTTAGGAAGAGCTAGAGGCACCAACAGGAGAGATGGACAAGTTACAAGCTGATGGGTCTGTCACCTTGCTTTCTTAAGGACACGGGTTGGGCATCTGTTTTAGCAAGATCAACAGGTGATATGGTACTTGCGAAATATGGCACCCTTCTCGAGACACCGAGACAGGGACCTAGGTGTTGAAGTTACCCTGCACTACCTCCTCAGCCAGGCTTTGAGTATTCTGTCCTCTGTCTTGCTGTCACAACTCCTCCCAGATTTTCAGAGCAAGCTAAGAAAGTACCTGTGCACCCATGGCAAGCTCGCTGGTGAGTTGCTGGGTGTGGAGGGCCAGCCAGACGGCTCTCACGCTCATACTGCCAAGGGAATGGCGAGTTGGGAAATCAGAGGTGTGCCCCACCCTGCTAACCGGGCTTACTGGTGACTCACACAATCGATTCGTCCCATTCTGAGATCACCACTAAAGAGCATGTATCTGACACCCCGAAGTATGTGGGCATCTATGCGGGGTACCATATGAAGCAAGTGAAAATGCCAGGGACCTGCCTTGGAGGGCAAGTTGAACAGATTTAGAGGCTCTCCCACGGGCCTCACTGCTCTCAGACATACCCATCTACCCACTCACTCCACAGAGACCTGCACCCATTGTAAGGGTATTGACAGTGCCACCTACGGCTCCCCGAGCAAGCAGTGCAGAAGACTTGAGAAGCGTCAGAGGAGGAAGGGCCAAGAAGGCCCAGCGAAGACGCTGGTCACTTTCCTACAGGGGTAAGCACGTGCTCCTGCAGGCAGCCCCTCCAGTGTCTGCTCCGCCTGTCCTCTCGAAGAGAGCCAGGAGGTGCATGGGAAGGCCTTTCTCGTCCCTATCTGCTTCTTCCCTTATTGGTCAGAGTTAGCAGTGGTCTGGTGGCTCTGCTCCATGCTCCCCAGAAGTGAATTTACTAAGTGGGACCAGAGAAGCTGCAATTAACAAAAGTGCTCCAGGGATTCCCAAGCAGCTGGGCAGGGGAAAGTTTACGGAAAACATTGGACCAGACGGAATGCTTGTGAATGTGTGACAGCAAGGAGGAAGGGACAGGAACGAGTAAGGCTGTGTCGCCTAGCTGGGAAGGAAGACCACAGACAAACAGACGAGGATTACATTCTTCAAGTCCCTAGGGCGCTCAAGTTGGGGAGACCCCATGGCTGGCCCCGAGCTTGTATCACATGACTCCGTAACTTTTGCACCTCAGACTCCTATTTGCCTTACGTTCTTCAATGCCGGGTGTTGCCAACCAAGCCTGGCAAACAGAAAGCACTCTGAGTATGTTTGATGAGTTGATAGATACATGTCTAACAATCTGTTACCGAGTGCGGACTAAGACAAAAGATTTGGGCAACTAACTGGGCGTAAGGGCCAATCAGGCAGAAAGCGTGTCTGGAAATCGCTCAATCAGAGTCTCAGTTTGCTTTCTAGTGCTATGGTAAGATACCATGACCATAAGAAACCTGGGGAGGAAAGGTTTCATCTTACTTCCACATCACAGAACATCATGGAAGGAAGTCAGCCCTCCCCAATCACTGAGAGGACTGAGGAGTTACACAGGTCCTGAGGATGGACCTGTGATTTGGAGCTGATGATACTATGGACCTACAGGGTCTCACTGTGTAGCCCAGGCTGGCCTCAAGCTCATGGCAATCCTCCTGCCGTAGCCTCTCCAGTGCTGAGATGAAAGGAGTGACCTGGCTCCTGGCTGTGCCATCCTTCCAGAAAATGAGGAATGACAAAGGGCTGAGGGGGAACAGCCCCAACTCAGATGCCTCTTTCGATGTAAAAAGGAGAAAACAGAGGATTGTCTATTCCACTGGACACTGTCCACCTACTTCTTAAAGAGTGGCCTCCCGCCGTAACTTACTTCTTCAGTTCTTCATCGAGAAGCAGCGACTATATCAGGCACTGTCTTAAAGAGCCTTGCTTCCAAGAGGGGTCAGTTTTCCAAGCGCTCACTCTGCCCCCTGATCCCCAGGGAACTGCCGCCCAGAGGCAGACAGGCCCTGCAGAGACTGGGACCACTAATTCAAGATCCCATGCTCTTCTAAGGACCTCACCTGTACCTCACCTGTTCTCTCAGACCTCGGTGTCTGAGAGAATAGTCTCCCTTTGGGAGAATTACATAAATACCTTTTGGAAGTGATTTCTTTCTTGGCCTGTGTTTAACCTTCATTTAATTGGCCCTAATTTACTTCACTAATTGATGCTTGGGTCCGGGAAAAACCTCCCATCCTAGGTTTACAGCCTGCTGAAAAGTGATTCAGATGAACAAGCCCAGGGTAGGTGGTGCCTCACATAGGCTTGGGGAAAATCTGGGCTCTAGACAGAGGCAATGCTATGCACGTCTTTAGTAGTTACACAGCGACTGAGCTGACATCGCTGGGCGGAAGTTTCGGACGGACTTCCTCCTCTTGATGCAGAGAAAAACTTTCGAACAATTACAACCAAAATAGAATAAACGTAGGGGTGAGGATGTGGCTCGAATACTGGGAGCCTTATGAAAGGCCATGGGCTTGACCCTTCACACTGCACATGAGTGACTCTCTGAGGTGCTGAGGCAGAAGGACAGGTGGAGGGGGCAAGGTGATATGTAGGTCTCTGTTTCCCAGGCAGAGGCGGTCGAGCCAGGACTCTGGGACTCTGATGTTTGGGCTGGAAATATATCTGCAGACTGGTCTCCCTATCCACACGCAGAGATGCTTTCTCAGACCGAAATAAAGCAAAGGGCTTTCTGCATGTGAAGACCTGTCATGGAGCACGGCCAGGGATTGCAACAGGTGCTTGCAATGCAGGGTACTCACACGAACCAAGCTACAAACCTGAGGCAGTACTGCGCATGCTCACAGGGCCGCTGTGACGCTGCGAGCTAATGTCTGGAACAGAGCCTGGGCTCAACGGAGATCATTAAAATGACTGAACCTAAAAAAATTTAGTAGTCCCCCTGTGAGGACACAGTCATCAGACTGCAGCTAAAGGACTCTGAAAACTGCCTGTTACTTAAGTTTGGAAGCTAAAACTTGGTTACTGTGCCCATCTTTCCAGATACAGGGCATAATTCCGTTTTTAATATCATAGTCAAGTACAGATACAATAATTTGTATTAGATAGTGTTATGACACTAAGGTTAAGGTTTTACTGCTGTGAACAGACACCATGACCAAGGCAGCTCTTATAAGGACAACATTTAATTGGGGCTGGCTTACAGGTTCAGTCCATTATCATCAAGGCAGGAGCATGATGGCAGCATCCAGGAAGGCTAAGAGTTCTACATCTTTATCTGAAGGCTGCTAGCAGAATACTGGCTTCCAGGCAGCTAGGATGAGGGTCTTAAAGCCCACACCCACAGTGATAAACCTACTCCAACAGGGCCACACCTCCAGAGAGCGCCACTCCCTAGGCCGAGCATATGCAAACCATCACAGTATATGCTTCACAGTGTACACACACCTCTTTATGCTATAAGGACACATACATACACATATGTATACTCATAATTAATCAAATATTTACTGGGAAGGCAGGAAGTTGGATATATTCGTGAAGAACGGTGCCTTGCCTGTAATCCCAGCACTTGAGAGCTGAGGGATCAAGGGTTTGACAACTCCAGCTACACAGTGAGGTAGAGAGCAGCCCGGGTCTCAGAAAACAACCAACAAAAAGCCAAAAGTATGTGTTTATAAACAAATCACTTCTCAAATTGTTCCCTATCAAAGCCTCAGTCCTGGCTGCCACCATCCTGCTCCTGCTGGGACTGGGTCTCTGTAGGGACCTCAGCACTGCTCCAAGAAATCAGTCAGTGCAACACAGATATCATATGAGCTGTGTGAAGAAGCCGGGAAGGGTCCTTCTGGAGAGCTGACTGGCTCTCCGACAGACACTGATGGAGACACACAGCTGAGGAGTGTGCATATACATGTCGAAGGAAATACCCAACAATAATGAGCTTAACACTGAGAAGTTCGTAAGAGTTCTGTAAAACAGATACACAGATAACTTTGTTTTCAGCAATAGGGTCTCACATTGTAGCCCAGGCTATCCTGGAGCACACTGTGTAGCCCAGGCTACCCTGGAAGTTACTGTGTAGATTCAGAGTCACAGTCACCTCCTGTTTCAGTGCCCCTAGGGTTGGGATTCCAGATGGGTCGTAGCCCTTGGATGAAATCTGCCTCTCAGGGGACAGAGTTTCACAGGTCTACGTAAAGCAGAAGATGTTAGAAAATATAATTTTGTCAGGACATGTAAACTGAGGCTGGAGATGTAGCATGGCATACATGAGGTTCAAGGCCCAGTGCTGAGAACGAAGGGCTGACTGACTCATTCTGTAGGACTTAGCACATAGATGTGCTACACCTCAGAACATACATGTCTTTTCAGCAGGAGGTTTAAATCAAATTTCCCCTCACTGATTTTAAAAAAACACACACATTATTTTTAAAAGCAGTTCATGGGGCTGGGGATTTAGTTCAGTGGTAGAGCGCTTACCTAGGAAGCTCAAGGCCCTGGGTTCGGTCCCCAGCTCCGAAAAAAAGAACCAAAAAAAAAAAAAAAAAAAAAAAAGCAGTTCATATTCATAGCCCCTGCCTGGTAGCTATTATCTTAACATGTGAAAAGCAGGAGAGAGTGTTGAGCAAGAACCAGGGATTCTCCTTATCCATTTAGCAGAAGAGAAGAGAAAGAAGAACATGTCTCCCCCTCGGGACTGTGAACTGGGGGGAGAGGGATTCTTCACACCTTTTCCAAAGTTTTAGTTGTGTGTGTCTATGTAGAGGCATGTGCCTGTGGGTCTGTGTGGAGGCATGTGCCTGTGGGTCTGTGTGGAGGCATGTGCCTGTGTGTCTGTGTGGAGGCATGTGCCTGTGTGTCTATGTGGATGCATGTGCCTGTGTGTCTGTGTGGATGCATGTGCCTGTGTGTCTGTGTGGAGGCATGTGCCTGTGTGTCTGTGTGGAGGCATGTGCCTGTGTGTCTGTGTGGAGGCATGTGCCTGTGTGTCTGTGTGGAGGCATGTGCCTGTGTGTCTGTGTGGAGGCATGTGCCTGTGTGTCTGTGTGGATGCATGTGCCTGTGTGTCTATGTGGAGGCATGTGCCTGTGTGTCTATGTGGAGGCATGTGCCTGTGTGTCTATGTGGAGGCATGTGCCTGTGTGTCTGTGTGGAGGCATGTGCCTGTGTGTCTGTGTGGAGGCATGTGCCTGTGTGTCTGTGTGGAGGCATGTGCCTGTGTGTCTGTGTGGAGGCATGTGCCTGTGTGTCTGTGTGGAGGGATGTGCCTGTGTGTCTGTGTGGAGGCATGTACCTGTGTGTCTATGTGGAGGCATGTGCCTGTGTGTCTGTGTGGAGGCATGTGCCTGTGTGTCTGTGTGGAGGCATGTGCCTGTGTGTCTGTGTGGAGGCATGTGCCTGTGTGTCTGTGTGGAGGCATGTGCCTGTGTGTCTGTGTGGATGCATGTGCCTGTGTGTCTGTGTGGATGCATGTGCCTGTGTGTCTATGTGGAGGCATGTGCCTGTGTGTCTGTGTGGAGGCATGTGCCTGTGTGTCTATGTGGAGGCATGTGCCTGTGTGTCTGTGTGGAGGCATGTGCCTGTGTGTCTGTGTGGAGGCATGTGCCTGTGTGTCTGTGTGGAGGCATGTGCCTGTGTGTCTGTGTGGAGGCATGTGCCTGTGTGTCTGTGTGGAGGCATGTGCCTGTGTGTCTGTGTGGAGGCATGTGCCTGTGTGTCTGTGTGGAGGCATGTGCCTGTGTGTCTGTGTGGAGGCATGTGCCTGTGTGTCTGTGTGGAGGCATGTGCCTGTGTGTCTGTGTGGAGGCATGTGCCTGTGTGTCTGTGTGGAGGCATGTGCCTGTGTGTCTGTGTGGAGGCATGTGCCTGTGTGTCTGTGTGGAGGCATGTGCCTGTGTGTCTGTGTGGAGGCATGTGCCTGTGTGTCTGTGTGGATGCATGTGCCTGTGTGTCTGTGTGGAGGCATGTGCCTGTGTGTCTATGTGGAGGCATGTGCCTGTGTGTCTATGTGGAGGCATGTGCCTGTGTGTCTATGTGGAGGCATGTGCCTGTGTGTCTGTGTGGAGGCATGTGCCTGTGTGTCTGTGTGGAGGCATGTGCCTGTGTGTCTGTGTGGAGGCATGTGCCTGTGTGTCTGTGTGGAGGCATGTACCTGTGTGTCTATGTGGAGGCATGTGCCTGTGTGTCTATGTGGAGGCATGTGCCTGTGTGTCTATGTGGATGCATGTGCCTGTGTGTCTGTGTGGAGGCATGTGCCTGTGTGTCTGTGTGGAGGCATGTGCCTGTGTGTCTGTGTGGAGGCATGTGCCTGTGTGTCTGTGTGGAGGCATGTGCCTGTGTGTCTGTGTGGAGGGATGTGCCTGTGTGTCTGTGTGGAGGCATGTACCTGTGTGTCTATGTGGAGGCATGTGCCTGTGTGTCTGTGTGGAGGCATGTGCCTGTGTGTCTGTGTGGAGGCATGTGCCTGTGTGTCTGTGTGGAGGCATGTGCCTGTGTGTCTGTGTGGAGGCATGTGCCTGTGTGTCTGTGTGGAGGCATGTGCCTGTGTGTCTGTGTGGAGGCATGTGCCTGTGTGTCTGTGTGGAGGCATGTGCCTGTGTGTCTGTGTGGAGGCATGTGCCTGTGTGTCTATGTGGAGGCATGTGCCTGTGTGTCTGTGTGGAGGCATGTGCCTGTGTGTCTATGTGGAGGCATGTGCCTGTGTGTCTATGTGGAGGCATGTGCCTGTGTGTCTGTGTGGAGGCATGTGCCTGTGTGTCTGTGTGGAGGCATGTGCCTGTGTGTCTGTGTGGAGGCATGTGCCTGTGTGTCTGTGTGGAGGCATGTGCCTGTGTGTCTGTGTGGAGGCATGTGCCAGTGTGTCTGTGTGGAGGCATGTGCCTGTGTGTCTGTGTGGAGGCATGTGCCTGTGTGTCTGTGTGGAGGCATGTGCCTGTGTGTCTGTGTGGATGCATGTGCCTGTGTGTCTGTGTGGAGGCATGTGCCTGTGTGTCTATGTGGAGGCATGTGCCTGTGTGTCTATGTGGAGGCATGTGCCTGTGTGTCTATGTGGAGGCATGTGCCTGTGTGTCTGTGTGGAGGCATGTGCCTGTGTGTCTGTGTGGAGGCATGTGCCTGTGTGTCTGTGTGGAGGCATGTGCCTGTGTGTCTGTGTGGAGGGATGTGCCTGTGTGTCTGTGTAGAGGCATGTACCTGTGTGTCTATGTGGAGGCATGTGCCTGTGTGTCTGTGTGGATGCATGTGCCTGTGTGTCTATGTGGATGCATGTGCCTGTGTGTCTGTGTGGAGGCATGTACCTGTGTGTCTATGTGGAGGCATGTGCCTGTGTGTCTGTGTGGAGGCATGTGCCTGTGTGTCTATGTGGAGGCATGTGCCTGTGTGTCTGTGTGGAGGCATGTGCCTGTGTGTCTGTGTGGAGGCATGTGCCTGTGTGTCTGTGTGGAGGGATGTGCCTGTGTGTCTGTGTAGAGGCATGTACCTGTGTGTCTATGTGGAGGCATGTGCCTGTGTGTCTGTGTGGAGGCATGTGCCTGTGTGTCTATGTGGATGCATGTGCCTGTGTGTCTGTGTGGAGGCATGTGCCTGTGTGTCTGTGTGGAGGCATGTGCCTGTGTGTCTATGTGGAGGCATGTGCCTGTGTGTCTGTGTGGAGGCATGTGCCTGTGTGTCTGTGTGGAGGCATGTGCCTGTGGGTCTGTGTGGAGGCATGTGCCTGTGGGTCTGTGTGGAGGCATGTGCCTGTGTGTCTATGTCAGGCATGTGCCTGTGTGTCTGTGTGGAGGCATGTGCCTGTGTGAGCAGGTGCCTAGGAGACAGAGACTTCAGGTCCTCGTGACCTAGAGTTACTGGAAGTGTGAACTACAAGAAGTGTTTAGTGGTATCCAAGCTTTGGTCCTCCACTGTTAGGGATTGGTTCTAATGTTGTCTCAATTAAATTTGGCTTCCAAAGGCCATGTTCCCAGAAGCTGAGAGTCTTCCCTCACCCCCAAGCTGGATTTGATTGGCAATAAAGAATTGCCAACGGCTGGGCAGGTAGACTGAGGTGGAAACTGGGAATTTGTGGGCTAGAAACTGGGGCAGAGAGGGAAGGGGGCAGAGATCACCATGAAGGGGAAGAAGAAATACCAGGCCTAAAGGCCTGCCGCTGACATCTGAGAATCAAGGAAAGTGGCCATCCGGGCACTTTCCCAATTATGTTTAGGGTAGCAGAGATGTGAAATACAGATTTTAAAAGATGTTAAGTCACAAGTACCGGAAGGGAGTGTTCGAGGGAAGGGTAAGAAGTGCCCAGCCCTTGAGCTACTCAAGGCGTATTAAAACTATTTTAAAGACTTATTTATTTTATGTAAGCACACTATCGCTGTCTTCAGACACACCAGAAGAGGGCATCTGATCCTATTACAGAGGGTTGTGAGTCACCATGTGGTTGCTGGGAATTGAACTCAGGATCTCTGGAAGAGCAGTCAGTGCTCTTAACCACTGAGCCATCTCTCCAGCCTGGCATGTTAAAGTTAACTGGTGTGTTGTGTGTGTGTGTGTGTGTGTGTGTGTGTGTGTGTGTGTGTGTGTGTGTGTGTGTTTGCGAATCCAGAGGGCTCTGGAGGGTGGCTGGGACGGAGTATCTGGGAGCACAAAGTGGTTGAACTAATTACCACAGCATTCTTCAGAGGAGTACACACTCCACCACCAAGCTACCTCCCCAGCCCCCAGATGTTTCTTCTTGGGAGAATGCCCTATTACTAGAGCACTTGAACTAGAATCTTCCTGGAATTGTTTATGGGGCCCCTGAAACTGCAGAGCAATTCTCATGTCAGACATAGGAACTATCATCTCGATTTTCAGCCACCATTTAATGGATTCTTGGGATTTCAGAGATAAGAAATCATCCTCAGGGCAAAAAGAATGGGCTTCAGGTAAAAAACCCTGTTGTTTGTGGTCAAACACATTTGCAAGGCAATTCCTTCATTTGTAGGTAAGAAAACTAGAGGGAAAATAGATAAATACCTTGGGCAATTAAAGGCTTCATTTCAACCAAAACCCAAGCTTCTAAACCTGGAGCTCAGATATGTCATTCTTGGTCTGCATGGCATATCTGAGGGGCATTGTCTGTTTGGGTTTCTTGTTATTCTTCTTGTTGTGTTGTTTTATTTTGTTTGTGAGACAGGAATTGGTGTAGCCCAGGCTGGCCTTGAGCTCCTTATATAGCCCAGGTTGGCTTTGAACTTCTTGTATAGCCCAGGTTGGCCTATGTGGATAGTACTTTCCTGAGTGCAGAGACCACATAGGGTTTTAATCATCGTGCCCAGCAACACCTGGGGAATTCTATTAACTTCTGAGGTCAGAACTAAACTGGTCTAAAGTGGGGATTATGGAGGGAGCCCAGGTAGCAAAGTTGCAATACAGTGATCATACTAATGTTTGCAGTGGGTTCCACTTTTCCATGTCACCTCCCTCTACAGAAGCCCTTTTATCCCGGCTGTTTCCCCTCAATGAATCTTATTTCTCCTCTGCTGTTCTGACAGTGATCAAAGCCCAAATGCCTGAAAGGTCCGTGCACTCAGACTCTAGGTCTGGGCCGTGGGCAAAGGTGGGGGAGGGGAGAAGGGAGAAAACCCACTTAGCAGCTACCAAGTGTGCTAAGCCTCCTGACAACACACCAGTTAAACCAGCGGCCAAACGTGCCAGGGTGCCAGGGAGCTAGCCTGGCTCCTATAGCAGCCACACTTCCCAGCTGAAGTCTCAGTGCATGCTTGGAGTCTATCTTGAAGCAGCAGAAGCTTCCTCAGTCCCAGCTAATGACTAGCACTGAAAACCACACAGGGCCGTGCTGAGACCTTGAAGGAAACCAGAAGCAACGCCTCTGCCTTTAGTTGCTTTCCCTTGACTGTGGGGGTCTTTTTATTCTACCAGGTTAGGAGTGTTGGCTCCCCAACCAGCAAGGGTGCTGGCGAAAAGGTATTTTCCCCTCTTTGTAGGGCCCTAGTAACCCATGATGGTAGTCCCAGCACTCAGGAGGCAGAGAGACAAGAGGAGCTCTCCTGAATTCAAGGCCAGCTTGCTCTACATGGTGAGTTCCAAGCTGGTTAAGGAGAGACTTGTCTCAGGAAACAACATAGACAAACTTTTCTTTTGTTAAATGGGATTAATCCAATGAGTAGAGACTACTGCAGAAATCGCAGGCCTGACAGCAAACTACACTGCTGAAACACTGCCACCAGGCTGCACACTCTGCCACCAGACTACACACTCGCCCATCAGACTGCACACTCTGCTATCAGACTGTACACTCTCCCACCAGACTGCACACTCTGCCACCAGACTGCACACTCTGCCATCAAACTACACACTCTGCCATCAGACTATACACTCTGCCACCAGACTATACACTGCCACCAGACTGCACACTGCCGTCAGACTATACACTCTGCCACCAGACTACACACTCACCCATCAGACTATACACTCTGCCATCTGACTATACACTGCCACTAGACTGCACACTCTGCCGTCAGACTGCACACTCTGCCACCAGACTGCACACTCTGCCACCAGACTACACACTCTGCCACCTGGCTGCACCCTCAGCCCTTTCCTTGTCTCTTTCTTTAAAATAATTTTATTTCTATGTATCTATTTACTCTGTGCACGCAAGAATGCACAGATGCCACCATGTACATGTACAAGTCAAGTTTTCAGGGCTCCCTTCACTCCTACCTGGTACTTGTATGTTTTAAATTATTTATTTTTATGTACATTAGTGTTTTGCCTGCATGTCTGTCTGTCTGCCTGCATGAGAGTATGAGATTCCCTGGAACAGGAATTACAGACAGTTGTGAGCTGCATGTGGGTGCTGGAAGTTGAACCCGAGTCCTCTGGTAGAGCAGCTCTTACCTACTGAGCCATCATCTCTCTACCCCATGTACTTGTATTTGTAACAGCAAATGATTTGACCTAGCTCATGCTGCTGGCTTGGTGGCACGGGCCCTTACCCACTGAGCCATCACACTGGACCTCCGGTCCTGTCTTTAAGTTTTTAAAAACTTTTAGTCAGAGTCTTAGGAAATTTCCCAGACTGGCCTTGATTCACACACAGGCCTGGGCTTCAACATCTTGATCCTCCTGCCTCAGCCTTCCCCTAGCAGGGATTACCAGGCCTGAAGTACACAGGACAACCCTAAGCTCTGCTGTACTAGGTTTTGCATCAAAACGGGTCAGCCTGGCTGGTTACCTCTCTCTCTCTCCAGCCAGTTCCTCCTCCACCTCCCAGGCTAGGTCCCCTGAATTCTTCTGAGAGGCTGTGGGGACCTGGAGAACTCACCAACAGCAGATACTAATTACAGTCTGCTTTGGGAGGAGGAGTCTCATGCTCTTACTGGGTCAGTTCCTTGGCAGATGGTGGCAAGGTTCCTCGTCCCCAAATCGGAAGGGACTTCGTCATATACAGCATGTGAAGCAGGTGTCTGCCTCGGCTGTAAATCATTGGGCATAGATACCCACCGCCCACCGCCACTCTCTTGCAGAGTCACTGGTAAAATTTCATGTGATTCTACTTGCCACCTGAAGCCATGGAGTCTGGAAGCTGAACACTTCAGTCACACCTAGACTCTGCTTGCTCTCAAGCACTTGGTAATAGGTTTGGGGCAGCGGGGGGTGGGGGGGCAGGGGGGGTGGCATACTGCTTCCCTGAGAGATGGCACCACTTGGTGACCTTTCCAGCCATGCTGGAGAGTTCTGTACTGTTAGCTGCATTGTTCTCTCCTTGATAATGTGAGCCGTTCCTAGACAGAAGCTGAGAAGAGTTGGAGCAGTCAGTTACACGGGGAGCTATGTACCAGCTCTGTCTCAAAACAAAATAAACCATGTCCAAAGCAACATTATAAAAACAACATTTAATTGGGGCTGGCTTACAGATTCAGAGGTTCCGTTCGGTATCATTAAGGTGGGAGCATGGCAGTGTTCAGGCAGGCATGGTACAGGCTGAGCTGAGAGTTCTACCTCTTCACCTGAAGGCTGCTAGCACAAGACTGGTCTCTAGGCAGCTAGGGTGAGGGTCTTTAAAGCCTACCCCCACAGTGACACACCTATTCCAGTACGGCCACACCTTCTAATAGTCCCATTCCCTGGGCTGAGCATATACAAACATTACAGATCCTATCTCAAAAGCTCCCGGGGCCTATATATAATTGAGGGGTCCAGCCCTTGCCTAGAATGCACAAGGCCTGGGAAACATCTCTAGCACCAAAATCACAATTGTTGGTAGTGAAGGGACTGTCTGCTTTTGCAAGACCAACAAGATATTTAGCGTATAAAGAGGCTTGGGAAACCATACTTCCATGTTTACCAAAAAAATCTCCTCATTGACTGTCTTAAACTCTTCCCAACACCCCTGATTTACTAGTCATTTCCAGTTATCACTGAGGAACGGAGCAGCCTGAGACTCTAGAGGGACACTCACAGGGAGGTCTGCAGACTGTACCGCTGCCTCTCACATCACACTTTGTTTCTATCTCCTTCTCCCTGTTTTCTTCACTCCCAACTATAAAAAACCAGGAAGAGTCATTCATTTCCAGCCCCAAGAGTTATTCTTGGATTGACCAAAGGAACATTGAAAGTGGGGCCTCCAGCCTTGCGTTCTCAGGGGTTCGTGCTGTCTGCCTGAGACCAAACCACTGCCTCTTCAGCCTTAATCCCTCTCCACCTTCAAAGCAACCGTGTCTGAATGTTTGTGAACCCCCAAATTTATGTTGGAATCCTATCCTGAAGAGACAGCTTTAGGAAGGGAGACACTGGAAGGGAACTGCAGGTCGAGAGCAATGACTGCTATACCATTAGAAGAGAAGGTATAGGGGTTGGGGATTTGGCTCAGTGGTAGAGCGCTTGCCTAGGAAGCGCAAGGTCCTGGGTTCGGTACCCAGCCCCGGGGGGGGGGGGGGGGGGGGGAGAAGAGAAGGTACAATCACAGGAAGTGCTCTGCACTGCACTCAGTCTGGTGGTACCTTGATGGTGAGCATCCCACCCCTCCAAAACATAAGAAAGAAGTGTTTGCTGTTTATAAATTGCCCATCTCACAGCATTTTGTTATGACAACCCGAAGGGGGTAAGAATCAAGGACAGCTGGGTCTTTGTGTGCATGGTGTGAGCAGAAATAAGGGAGTCCTGCCTCGGAGTGAGCTCTATTCAGACTCTGTTCTTAAAAGGCCGAGGGATGTCACTTAGGGTATTGGGTGGGGAGAGATGACTCAATGACTAAGAGCTTCTAGGGACGCAGACTAAAGTCCCAGCTCCAACATGACGGCTCACAACCATTTGTAACTCCAGTCCCAGGGGATCTAACACTCCTGTTTGGCCTCCATAGGTGCCGTACACATGATACCAGACATGGATGCAGGAAAAACACCCCTACACTTAAAATGAAAATAAAAATTTCCTTAACATCTTTGTTATTTTTGAAATTATAATTTAATTTTTTAAAGGCTAAGTGAAATGATAAGGGGGGTCTCGAGACATTGCAGGCATCTGTGGATAGACTTTAGGGGTCTCTGAAGCTGACAGGAAAAAATCAGTATCTCTATTTTCATTAAACGTTAACCAAACCCCAGCGTTTCGTTCCTTGCGATGATAGGGAACAGACCTACAGTAGCGTCGGCAGACCCTGCGACTTCGCTAACAGAAATCAGGGACTTGGGTACTGTGTCACGGCCACCATGCCTCGAGGTCTGTTCTGCCTCCTCACTGCTATGCTTGCAGAGCCTCACTAAAGCTTTGTGTTTGTGAAGGAGCCCTGCTGCAGTGCCGAGTGATCACTTTACATTCGGATCATTTGATACCTGCCTACCAGGAAAATGCTCTCTTTTCCAAGCTCATGGGTTTCACTTGTCTTTGGTGTGAGTCACCTCTGCACTCACTTATGCTGCGGTCAGCAGTTGTAGGTGCTAGACAGCCACAAGGGCTCCTGTGCTTGTGTTTGGAAGTGATTTCCTGGAAACCGCACTCTGCAGCACAGCACGGCATGGCTTCTTGGTGTGAGAGCTGAAGAAGGCCAAGTGGGGCATGGGTGACCCCCTCCCTTGCTCTAAAACATCGACATTCGAAAGAGTTCAACTCAAGACGTCATAAGAGGGCAGAGCATAGAGTTCTATGGTAGAAGGTTTACCTAGCAAATGTGAGTCCCTGGTGCATAATAATAAAATACAGTGATAAAAGTTCATATATCTCTCAGTGTTCTTATTTAAGAGCTGGAGGCGTGACTCGGTGTAGAGCACTTGCCTTAAAACGCCACCATCGCGCAGAGAGACCGTCATCCGTGGCTTCCACTGGTGACTCACGGGCTGCAAAAGAGAAGGCAGACGTTTGGCCTTTGAAACAGACCCACTATACCAGGCACAATGTCAAGGTACTGAAGTCTGAACAGGTAAGAACAACTGGATTATGCCAAGAAACTGGAAACTCATACTGTTAAGCAAATTCTAATGGCCCTACCTTTGTACTGTCTGATGTGCAGGGAGATGCTCATGATGACTTAGGTTTTGGAAATAAGTCACTGGACTGGAGGTGTGGCTCAGTGGTACAGTGTTTGCCTGGCATATTCAAGGTCCTAGGTTCCATCTCCAGGACTGCAAAAGGAAAGGAGAGATTATAAAATAGTAATTTATTAAGGTTTAGGTTGTGTGTGTGTGTGTGTACCACCAAGAGCCTGTAGAAATCGGAGGACAACTTTCAGGAGTCAATTCTCTTCCTCTACAGCAGGTCCTAGGGTTGAAGTTCAGTTGTCTGGCTTGGGTGGCAAGTGTCTTATCTTCTGGGCGGCCGAGTAATGTTTTTATGGCTCCATATTTGTATAGTATGCGGAAAGAAGGAAGCGGGAGGGCGGAGCAGAGACTGAAAATATGCATACTGAAATGCCAATAGTGAGGCCAGAGAGATGGCTCAGTGGTTAAGAGCATTGGCTATTCTTCCAGAGGTCCTGAGTTCAAATCCCAGCAAACACATGGCAGCTCCCAACTGTCTGTAACTCCTGTTCCAGGGACTATGATGCCCTCATACAGACAGATGTTCACCATTGCATAGGAAATAAAAATAAACAAGTGTTTTTTAATGTCAGTAGTGAAGCCAGGCACAAAGGCATGCAGGTGTAATTCTGACACTTAGAAGACTGAGGCAGGAGGATCTTAAACTGGAAGCTACTCTGTGACCCTGGCAATCCTTGATGCTGTACATGACCCTCTCAGCTCGGCCTTTCCAGCGTTTTCAGGCTTTGGCAACACAGCGGATTCATTTTGTAAAGCTCCAAGAGTGATTTCCGTGTTTTACTGCTTTGTGGAACCTTGAAAACTACTTCGCCGGCTTCTCACTTCTCAGGAAGGTGAAGCACTGGCTGGAGAGTAGACAAATTAGATTGTGTTGCCAAAAAAGCCATCCTGTAGGTTGGTGAAGTAGGTCAAGTGGCAGTGCCTGCCCAGCGTGTCCAAGTCCTGCGCTGGCTTCTCAGCAGTGCATAGATCTGAGTGTGGTGGTCATTCCTGCAATCCCAGTTCTCGGGAAGTGGACAGAGGAGGGTCAGAAGTTTAAGGTTGTCTGTCCTCAGCTTTATAGAAAGTTTGAGGCCATCCTGGGCTGCATGAAACCCTGTCTCTAAAATACAACAAAACCAACTGAGGGGATGGCTGGGGTGGGGGGGGAGGAGGGGGTAAGAGTGCCTGCTATACAAACACAAGGACCTGAGTTCAAATCCTGAGAACACAAGTAAAAGTCTGTGTGCACTAGAGACTCTGTGTGTTGATATGGTGTGGTGTGATGTGACAGGGGCCCTGTTTCAACAGAACAAATTGACAGTGACAGTATAGGATACACGATGTCCTCTCTGGCCTCCACATTCATGTATGTGTATATATACATGTGGACATATACTATATTCACACTTCTCTCTCTCTCTCTCTCTCACATACACACAGATACACAGAGAGGGAGAGAGAAATATACACATTCAAAATAATGCTTGATTAAAGTTTTTAATTAAATTTTAGTGGATGGTCAAATTAAGCCTCTAAACTCAGTAAGCCAAGCAACAGGGGTGGTCTCAGCAGGTACAGGAGCGGCAGAGGCAATAGGTAGAAGTACGGACACAGACACAGACACAGACACGGGCACAGACACAGGCAAGACACACAGACACAGACACAGACACAGACACAGACACAGACACAGACACAGACACGGGCACACAGCCACATACACAGACACAGGCACAGCCACAGACACACAGACACAGACACAGACACAGACACAGGCACAGGCACAGACACACAGACACACAGACACACAGACACACAGACACAGACACACAGACACAGACACAGACACAGACACACAGACATAGGCACAGGCACAGACACAGACACGGGCACAGACATAGGCAAGACACACAGACACAGACACACAGACACAGACACACAGACACAGATACACAGACACAGGCACAGGCACAGGCACAGACACACAGACACAGACACAGACACACAGGCACAGACACAGACACACAGACAGAGACACAGACACAGACAGAGACACAGATACACAGCCACAGACACAGACACAGACACACAGGCACAGACACAGACACACAGACACAGACACACAGGCACAGACACAGACACACAGCCACAGACACAGATACACAGCCACAGACACAGGCACAGGCACAGGCACAGACACACAGACACAGACACACAGGCACAGGCAGCAGGCACAGGCACAGGCACACAGACACAGACACACAGGCACAGGCACAGACACAGACACAGACACACAGACACACAGGCTCAGACATGGGCAGCAGGTAGAAGCACAGGCAGCAGGTTGGAGCACAGGCACTCCACTAGTCAACTCCCCATTCCTTTCCCTTCGTATCACTGGTGCACTTCCCTTGGCCACTGGGTGGCTTGGTGGAGGTTTGGGAATCGTTCCTTCTATACCTCCACATCCTACACTTCTCTCCGCTCAACAAGCTCTTTCTTTGTACATACATTTTTCATTCTATCTATATGTTGTCAGTTTTCCTGGCTCAGCTCTTGGCTATTTACGATTCCTTTCACACACACGGACACACACAAATTAATAAATAAAGAATTATAACATTTCCTTGTGTATAGTTCTTTCTCATTGCTTGACTCGATATCTGACTAAAGCAACTTAGGGGAGAAGGGTTTGAGTTTGCAGGTTGCGGAGGAGTCCGTCATGGCGGGGAAAGCATGGTGGTTGGAGAGTGGAGCAGCTGCTCATGTGTGCAGTCGGGAGTCAGAGAGGACGGAGTGCCTTGCTCAGCTCTCTTTTTCATTCAGTCTGGGTGCCCAGCCCATGGGATAGGACAGCCACAGTTTTAAAGTGGGCTTCTGCCACCCTTTTACAATCTAGAAACCTCCATATACATGCCCATAGGTTTGTCTCCTAAGTGATTCTAGATCCTTCCAAGTCGACAGTGTTAAATATTGTACGTTGTAAGTATTCTGAAAAAACAAACTGTCTCTGGAGCTCCGAGTGTGCGTGCATACACACACACACACACACACATACACACACACACACGCATCTCTTGCAGAAAAGGGCCACCCTCTTTCCCTTTCCCTAAACCATGATCCCTGCAGAGGCCTCGGGGAGAGCCCAGGAATTACACCTGAGCAGCGGTCTACCACTGTTCCCGACCCTACAGGCCAGAGCTGGAGTGGGAAGCCTCATGTCCTCTTGGTGTGGTATTAGCTGGGCCCGAGGGACAGGATGGAGAACTCCAGGTAACCTTGCTCTGGTGTAGGCACACTTGGACTACTTCAGTGTTCACCTCCACACAGGCTCTCACTGTGCCCAAGCATCAGTGTCTAAGGGCTGATTCCCAACAGGATGAAGAGGGAAATGTCCACGTCTTATGCAGACCTGGGCTGGGGGATCCTCAGCACCACCTTTGACTTGTAGTATAAGCAAGTGATAGTGACATGCATGAGGACACCATGATCGGATCTGTTATTCTGTATGACAACCTAAAGTTAAAAAGAAAGAGTCGAACTGTGGTGTGTACGCCTTTATTCTCAGCAGTCAGGAGGCTGAGGCAGGTGGATCTCTGTGAGTTTGAGGCCAGCCTGGTCTACACAGTGAGTTCCTGAACAGCCAGGGGCTATAAGGAGAAACTCCCCCCCCCACACACACACACACGCAAAAAAGAAGGAAGGAAGGAAGGAAGGAAGGAAGGAAGGAAGGAAGGAAGGAAAGAAAAAGAAAACAAGTGCAAGTGACACTTAGAATCAAGGTGTGGAGATGGCGGGGGCTCTGAAGGAGATGAGGTTGGAAGATGGATTTCCTGTAGACCAGACTGCAGTCGGACTTGAAGCAGTTAGCCTGCCTGCCTCTGCCTCCTGACGGTTGGTTCTCTTCAGAAATGAATTTCCTCATCTACAGGCATACCATTCTGAATGAGTCACATATTGAAAGCTAAGCAGGACTTGATTTACTCAAGGAGAGCTAAAGGTTAAAAAACATACATTTCTTTTTAAAAGATAGAGTCTACGATATAGTCCAGGCAGGCCTCAAACTCGCTGTTTAGTGTAAGTTGTAACTTGTGATTCTCCTCTTCCCCTCCTGAGTGCTCCTCCTGAGTGCTGGAATTACATTGCCTTGTTTAAAGTTTTTTCTTGGCTGGGTTTCTTTTCCCCCTTTTTCTGATACAAGGTTTCTCCGTGTAGCCCTGGTTGTCCTGGAACTCACTCTGTAGACCATGCTGGTCTCACACTAAGAGATCTGCTTGCCTTTGCCTCCCAAGTGCTGGGACTGAAAGCAGGCACCATCACCAATCGGCTTGGCTGGGTTTTAATATCAACTCTCAGGAGGAAGAGACAGGCGGATCTCCCACGTTGGAGCCAGCTTGATCTACAAAAAATAAAAATAAACTTTTTTGTTTCATAAAGCCTGTAAGAACTGACTAGAGGAGGAGGGCTGTGAGCTGAAGGAAGCACCACTGTTTTGTGCGGGGCGGGAGGCATGGCTGTAGTCTGCCTGCGGCCCAGTGAACAGCTCTACATCCACACACACGCTGGCCTCTGAGGGTAAACAGCAACAGCAACAAAAAAAAAATGCATGGTTTGGAGGGTGATGGGCAAGGAGCACTAACTAAGATGGATATGGACAAAATAAGCTATGTAGACGCATGACTTTACAGAGAAGAAATGAAAATATTATCAAATAGGTTTTAAATCACATACAATCGTTATCTTTCCTTTTGCTTTTTGATAAGACAGGTTCTCACTATGTAGCCCTGGATGTCCTAGAACTCCCATGTAGACAAGGCTGGCCACAAACTCAGAGATCTGCCTCCCGAGTGCACTGAATTCCAAGGTGTGATCATTAATCATCATCAACCTGAGTAGATTCACAGTTGCCTTGGGCACGTCTTGGCATGTGTCTATTCCGTGCTTGCTTCCTGGAAGGTTCATGTGAGGAAAGGGGACCCACTGTGAACGTGGGGAGCCCCGTGGCATTGGGCTGGCTGGCACTGGGTAGAGGGAGAGAGGCAGCTCAGCACCTTCGTCCATTTCTCCCTGCATCCTGATTTTGGACAGTGTGACCAGTCATTCTGTGTTCCCGGCCGTCAGTCCCTGCTGTGATGGATGTAACCCTCAAAGTTAGGCAAAAGAAACAATCCCTTACATAGTTTTAGTCAGGTGTCCGATCATGAGTGTGAGAAAAGGCGATCAATATATCCTGGTAATGAAACCAACATTCACTGGCCAAGGTGACGCTCTTTAGTCCTTAGAACACTTCCAGCTTCTCCATTAGCCTCTGTTTGCCTCTGGTCTACACTTTGTCCCACTAGGCCAAACAACCAAGCCAGACCTAGGGAGTGGAGCTCCCGGCCCAGGATCCTCAGCCAGCATTCTCTTATGCCTGCACCAGGTTTCCTCCTGTCTTTCCTTCTCTTTTGGGATTTCTCGGTTTGATTTCAGATGCCGCTATGCCCTGAGGATTTTTGTGTTTCCCTCTCCAGCCCACAAGTTATCACCTAAACTCCGGATCTGACAGAAACCACCTCTACTCCAATATGCCACACAGACTCTTGCATGCCTTAAGTCTACGTGTCAGACCTACAGAGAGAGAGCTCCGAGGGTAAGGGCATGGGCAGCTTTTGCAGAGGTTTGAGTTCATTTCCTAGCACCAGCAACAGGTGACAAACAACTGTCCCTAACTCCAGCTCCAGGGGATCCAATGCCCTCTTGTGGCCATCGCCCCCTCCCATACACAGTATTTAAAAAAAAAAAAAAGAAAAAAAAAAGACAAACCTTTAAAAAAAAAAAAAGAAAGCGAACTTGACAATGGCTTTCTGTCCTCCACAACCCATGACTTTTCTGTGGTCCCTTCCGGCAGTGATGGATGTCTCTCTCGTTAGACGTAGTGAGTACGTATCCAGTAAGCAAGTTACATCTCTGCCCCAGGCTCTCCGATTTGCCTCTACTTCTTTTCTTTAGGCTTCATTTTTGTAACCTTTACCTCAACACTGGTGTTAGCCCTCACTCCTCAGGTCTGTTCTCCACACTTGGCTGAAATGAGCAACTTACAATGGCCATCCCTGCTAACCCTTACCCTCATCGGCCCTGGGAACAACATTCTGTTACATCCCTTCAAGGACATACACATCCTCATCCTGCCTCTCAAGTGTGTGATTCAGATTTCTAAAGCGTATACTGAATGGCTGCTATTCCTCCACTCCATAGGCTTTGAGAATTAACTCGGGGAAGCCTTTTCTGACACTGTTTTAAGCACCCCCGAAACCATCTGTGCACCAGCTCTGTTAGCATCTTCCACAATGTGGTGATGGCTAATGTTACTTGCATCCTAGAAGTTCCTTCAACGTGGGAACATTTTTATGATGGTTCCCCAGTGTTCAGCTAATGGCTGGTACGTGGGGTACAGCCATAAAGGGATGAACAGGGATGAGACCTGGTGACTGTATGGAGCAAAGAGAAGCTAGCTGCTAGGTGCATTGTGTGTTCTAAGATCCATACCTAAATTGGGGGATCTCTAACATCGTTATTCTGACTGAAGGGAAACCAATGCCATTACCAACAAGGGTTAGCATCTGAGGTACCACTTCCCATCATGGAAGAAGTCTCCTCTCTTACTCATGCCCAAGATGACTACATCTATGACTACATCTATGAAGGACCTTATAACAATACAATCTGAGAGAAGGTTATAGAAGGACTCATATTTCCACTCACGTATTGGCCCATATTCTGTCTGCAATCCCACAGGGTCTTCAGCAACAAGTCTGGTATTTTTTTCATTGGAAAAACTGTATCGAGTACCTATTAAAGAACAAATACTAAGTAAGAAAGATAAACACGGAACTGGCACATAGCAGCTCATGTCAGTGATCACAGCACTTCAGGGGCTGAGGCAGGAGGCTTGCTGAGAGTTCCAGGCCAGCCTGAGGGTATATGTGAGGGGACATTATGAAATGGCCACCGTCTTATAGGAGTTCGGATCTGAGTCGGGGGTGGGCAGGATCCAATACTATAAAAGGGTTTTGCAATAAGACATAAGCCCTTTACTTCTAACATAAGGTGCTTTGGGGGAGAGCAAATAATTCAGCCTGGAGTTATCTAGGAAGGCTTCACCAACACAGCAAGGAGGCACTGAAACCAGAGAGGAAAAAGGGCCCTTCAGAAAGAAAAAAAAAATCATTTCTTCCAAAAACAGTCTAGCCTTTCTTTGCACCAAATCTTATGTCATTCCATAGCCTGTAAATTCCAAAGTAGGCAGTCTTCACCTGAAACTCACTATGTAGCCCAGGGTGGTCTCATTTATGACAATCTTGTTTTAGCCTCTCAAATGCTGGGCTTAAACTTTAAACCTTAAAGTAAAGCAGGGTGCAGCAGCACACCCTTGGAATCCCAGTATTTGGCAGGTAGAGGCAGGAGATTCAAGGGCTCAAGACCAGTCTACTGGGGAGCCTAGAACACACAGATTCTCAATAACGTTTGTTGAATGAATCCATGAATGGAGGCCTGAATGACAGTGCTTATTGAACAGGGAGTGTGGCATGGAGATGTATGCACTATATGACGGCTCTGGGAAAGGGAAGGACTTACTAAAAGTCTGGGAAGGTTGTGTGAGTAGCTGGTCATCTCACAAAGGGGTGGCCTTTTATCTCCTGATAACAATAGGCAAAGGTCATTTATTTAAGTAGGGAGTGTTGTGATCAGATCTTAATTTTAAGCACAGCATCTGGGCTCTGAAGAGCAAGCTGTGATGTGGGTGGATGTCCTGGGATTACAAAGAGAAATAGCTTCTTCCAAGCTAGAGGTGAAAGCACCAAACCAAGTGCCTGCCTCATGCCAATGACCCCAGTACTTGGGAGGCCGTGGAAGGAGGGCTGTCTAGGCAGTCAGGTCTACAGAGGAAGTGTCAGACAGCCGGGGCTACCTCGTGAGACCCTGTCTCCTAAAGAAAAAAAAAAGGAGGGCTGTGTGTGAAGGAAGATAGGCAGACAGAGCAACCTTGTAAAACGAACAGTATGTAAGTGTTTCTGAGCTAGGAACTAACTGGGTCCCACGTAAGTTTTGTGGCTGGACAGGCAATGAGCACCCCTTAAGACCGCATAGGAAAAGGAGTTTTGGATTTGGTGATATTGAGTCTGAAGTGACTGGGGAAGGCTTTCTCTGAATCTCCAGGCATTAAGCCACCACCACCCAGCTTCCTATCTCATTCTCTTTCTTGTTGTGATCACTCCAGGTCCTGAATGCTCCCTACAACTCGGTCTGCAGGGTGGGTGTGGGGGCACCACACCAGCAGGCCCCACATTCTCGAACGCACAGGGTTCAGGCTTGGTGGGTTTGGCTGTGACCTCTCCAGGAGGCGGCTCCCTGACAGGAAGGCAGGCAGGCTTGCCGCTGGGCACACACAAGAGCTTCCTGCGCTGTAGCAGGTGCCCAGGCCAGCTGCTCCAACCCTTCAGATTCAGATCAACAGGATGGGCCAGCCCAAGCGGAAGGAAGCCTGCAGGGAGGGACACTCCTGCAGACAGAAGCAGGGGCACCGGGTGGAGGGAGGCAGGAAGAGCTGCCTGGGTTGCTGAGTTGGCGCTCCTCCAGCGGATTCAAAGCTGGCAGTGACAGGAGGCCATTCAGTCATACCCCCACCCCCACCCCCGCTCCCACCCCTACCCAGGGCCTCTCTGGCCCGTGGGTACTGTCATTAAGTTTGTTGCTGGCTGGCTTTAGGTATACCAGAAGGAACCATCAGATAGATGCTGCTAGTAGAGCTAGCGGCCTCTAAAGCTATTCCCCTCCTTTACCTAGTCTGGTGCTTTAGCACGTCTAGCTCGGCAGGCTGAAAAGCCCATAGGAGGGCAGTGACTTTTGTCTCATGATCCGCCTGATCCAAGAGAGACGATAAAATCTCTAGTTTGCTTTAAGCCCCGTTATCACTGCCTCCGGCTCCAACAGCTGCTGTGAACCCGCACAAACGGGCAAGGGGGTGGGGCAATAGGGCGCCAACGAGGAGCCAAGAGCTCTGGGTCTAGGAGGCTACAGCCTCAGCCCTGGCTGCTGCACACAGAAGGCTGGCTTCCTTAAGAAGCTCAGCTTGCCCCCAATCCCTGGAGTGGTGAAGGGGGACAGGGACAGGAACTCGGTGTTTGAGCCAGTCAGGAATCCCACCAATAAACATGCTTTCTTCACCCCATCCCCACAAGCGGTTTCTTGGCGGGGCGTCGGCGAAGACTGTGGTCCCGCGGGTGGGGGAAGTGGAGTCCACCTTAGAAACAGCTCGAACACTGTATTTTAAACTTGAACTACACCAAACTCAAACTCGATTCTGCCACCGAGCACTCGAGTCTAGGGTTCCCGGCCACGCCACTAGCCCTAAGGTACCAGCTTCCCGTAGTCCCCACACCAACCGCCCAGAAGGACGGGAGGGACGCGCAGAGGCGGGCCCTGCTGCCAGTGCCTGTGCTGCAGATGGGAGGACGAGCCAACGCCTGCCGCCTGGGCGTGGGCGGTGAGTGCGAGCAGGTGTCTGTTCCGTGACAGGGCTCCCGCCGCCACCACCTCGCCCTGGTTCTCCCCAGTCCTCACGGTTTAGAGTGACAAAATCCGGCAAATGCTCAGAAATGCCACTCAGTGGTTCACCCGGCTCTTGCCTCCACGCAAGACCCACGAGAACCGCGCTTCCAAAGAACGTCTGGTGGCCAGGAGCCGCGCCTGCAGCCTCCGCCTTCTGCTCGGGGTCCCGCCCACTCCCTGGCGGGCCCAGACGCTGCGGGCGCGAAGGGGACTGGGCGGAGCGGGCTTCCCTCCCCACCCCCCACGTGGGCCGGCTCTCCGCAAAGCCTGGTCGCCGCCACCGCGCCTCTCGGCTATGCCCCGCCGGCGGCGCCGCCTCCGGGCATGGGCGGGGTACTGAAGACTTGGGCGAGGGGCGTCACGGAGTCAGGTGGTCCCCGTAGTTCCCCCGGGCTGGACGGAGGGAACACGGTGCCTCGGGTTGTGTACACGCTCCACTGACAGAGCTTCTTGCAGCCGGGCAGCCGCTGATCACGCGTGGCCCCGCCAGCCCATTGGCTGAGGCCTCACACACCTTTGCCGCTGATTGGTCGATACCACGCCCCGCCTTCCACCCCGCCCGCGGCGCGGGGCAGGCAGAGCGGCTACCTGCATGGGGAGGGGGGCAGACAGCGCGGAGCGCGGTGGCGTCGACGTCTAGTGTCTCAGTGCTCCGTCTGTGGCTAGGCAGCCAGCAGCCAAGCAGCTCGCGACCTACGGCCAGGCAGCCAACCATGCTTAACTTCGGCGCTTCTCTCCAGCAAGCTTCGGTAAGTTACCTGGAGATGCTGGTCCTTTCCTCCTGCTGTGTCCGGGAGCCAGCCGAAGAGCGGAGGGAGCATGAGCCCCTAAATAAACCACGCCTGAGAACCCAGGCTGCAGCGGGGTCTTGCAAGGGTTTTCCTCCCTGTAGGCTGGGAATATCATCGAGGGCATGTGCAGAAGAGGGGGTCGGAAGAAAAAGCCTGGGACGTGCACCAGGGGAGAGCGATCCTACCCCTGGGTGTCCAGGAGACAAGGGGGACTCTCGGGGATACCCCAGGAGGCGAGTGAGCTGGAGGAGCTGTCTCCCTGGGAGCGCAGTTGAGATGGGAGGGGGCGCCCTGCACCTGGCTCTGGCGGGAGATGCCCGTCTGCAGCAGGAATGCGACTCCGGGTGGCAAAGACTACTCATGGGCTGTCTACCCGAGAGGCGGGCGCCTGCTCGTCGGGGGAGGGGGGAACCCTGCCAGGTGGAGACCGCGCGGCTGGGCTAGCCCGGGGCTGGGGGAGGGGATGGCCGGCTTCGCGCGGGGTATGGATGGCACGCGGGCTCTCCGGCCGCCAGGGGGGCCGTGGCACCCCCGCAGACGTCGGGAGGGGGCTCTCATCCCAGGCGGAGGCAGGTGGCTGCCTGTAGACTACTCTTGGCAGGGTGCAGGGTCCTGCCTTGGAGCCCGACAGCTGGGCGGGGGAGTCGGGACCGCGAGACGCGGGGGCCGCGTGTCGAGGCGGGAACCGTGGGGCCGGGCGCCTGGAGCCCGTGCTGTGGGCGCCGTACGTCTGGGAGTCTGCAGAGACGCGGCTTGCGGGGGCCCAGGCTGCCGGAAGCAGCAGCCAGGGACGCCGCGCCTGCGGGAGACGCGGGTGGGCTGAGGTCCCGCGGGCCGAGTGGGCGGAGCGCCCAGGCTCCGGCCGCTCCCCGGGGGCGGCGAGCAGGAGGAGGGCGGCGGTCGGGCTTCCGCGGGGACCCGGCTCCACCTCCCGCAGCCGAGGCGGAGGCCAGGGATGGGCGGCGAGCGGGTGCGCCCGGGGAGCTCCTCGTCCCCGAGTGACCCAGCTCTGGCCTC
The DNA here is from genome assembly GCF_021556685.1 of Rattus norvegicus. Classification (NCBI taxonomy): domain Eukaryota; kingdom Metazoa; phylum Chordata; class Mammalia; order Rodentia; family Muridae; genus Rattus; species Rattus norvegicus. The sequence continues at coordinate 79,154,240 of NC_141540.1, read as the reverse complement.
CGCCAGGGGCGGGAACGAGGCCCGGCCCTGCTGTCGGTTCCTAAGGGAACCGCGGCTCGGGGGAGGTGGAAGGGGCGGGTGCCTCCAGAGCCGACACCGCCCAGCCCTCGCGCCGCCCGGCGCGCACTGGCGAGCGGTTGGCGGCGGCGCCCGCGGCCCCTCCCCGGCCGGGTGGAGGCGGGGGCCCGTGCTCAGGAAGTAGGGGAAAGGTGACGGCGCGGCAATTCCCAGTTCACGTTTCCTGCGCCGCCCGGAGCAGCCGCTGATCACGCTTTGTTCACATGCCTCGCCCCCTCCTCGCGCCCCCACCCTGCGCCGCCCAGCCAATCCGGGCACGGGCCGCAGGCCGGCTGGCCAATGGCAGGGGCGGGGCGCGGGGACGTGCGCGCGGCGGGCAGTGTTCCCGGTGACTCACCAGCCAGCCTCATTGAGGTTAGGGCGGCCCCATCCGTCGGTCCCCGCCAGCGAGGATCTCCCCCGCCGGCCTCCTGCGCCCCGCCCCCGCCTCCACCCGGCTTCCCTTTCCTGCCTCGCACCAGCTCTTCGCTCCCCTCCCAGCTTCCCCTCCCGGCGCACATTCTTCACCCCTGCCTGCCTTTTTTTCCACCCCTTTCTTTGAGTCGGTGACCATAGGCTTTTTACACTTACAGTGTTCATCCATTGCAGCTTACATAAAGGCGCGAACGATTATGCAATTACCTTGTTAGTGTATTTCAAGAGCATTGTCTTGTTTTCCCACCCTCAATGGGAAGATAGGCATCTTTAAAAAAAAGGCTTTCAGATTATCTTTGCCGTTTTATTTATGTATTAGGTTTTTGAGAGGAGGGTAGAGATGGCGATTCTTTTTAAATGAAGGTCAAAGAACTTTCAGTGTGAGACATTAGGTTGACGGTGTTGCACCCAGCACGATCGGTTATCAAGCCGTGTTTAAATTGAAACCAACTTGTACTCAGTTTTTGGGGGTTTCGTTATTGTTTTTCTTCATATCCCAAGAACATTATACCTTTTATGCCTGTCTAGTCTTTTGTGGTATAGAAAAGCATTGCATTGAATAAATCCGGTAAAATCATAGATGTGAAGAGAATGAGACTTGACCAAAACATTTTTTCCCTTTTTGGTTGCTTTGCGTGTGTTTTGCATTTCGAGATTCAGCTTCCAATTGCTTGGCCTTGACATTCCTGAGACTATACATGTATCCCACCATGCCTGACTGTATTTGTGTGTGTACACTTACTTTATTTAATCTTCCCATATGTGATGATGTTACCCATTTCACACTTTAGATAACTAGAGACCACTCTCACCTGGAAGTAGTTTACTTTTTAAGTCAAATTACATTTTAGGACACTGGTCTTAATCCCCTTTCTGGCAATAAGGTGGCCCTTAACTTTAAATTAAAACAATGAACATTGTACATCCCTGTGGTTTGGAAAACTAATAGCCGATGGCTTTAACTTTCGTTTGTGTAGGAGGGGAAAATGGAACTAATTTCTGAAAAGTCCAAAGAGGGAGCACATCCCTGGGACAAAGCTGAACAGAGTGACTTTGAAGCTGTGGAAGCGCTCATGTCCATGAGCTGCGACTGGAAGTCTCACTTCAAGAAATACCTTGAAAACAGGCCTGTCACACCAGTGTCTGATACCTCAGAGGAAGACAGTTTGCTTCCAGGGACGCCTGACCTTCAGACCGTCCCAGCATTCGTGAGTATTCCTCAAGAGTGGGCAGAAGTGACAGCATTTTTCAGTGTTTATGTAATGGACCTCTAATTTCTCTCCTTGTGTTTGTCTTTGTAGTGTTTGACTCCACCTTACAGCCCCTCTGACTTCGAACCCTCTCAGGGGTCAAATCTGACGGCACCAGCGCCACCTACTGGTCACTTCAGATCGCTCTCCGATGCTGCCAAGCCTCCCAGCATCGCTCCTTTTAAAGAGGAGGAAAAGAGCCCATTAGCTGCCCCTCCCCTCCCTAAGGCTCAAGCCACCAGTGTCATCCGTCACACAGCTGATGCCCAACTCTGTAACCACCAGTCCTGCCCTGTGAAAGCAGCTAGCATCCTCAACTACCAGGACAATTCTTTCCGGAGAAGAACCCACATAAATGTCGAGGCTACTCGAAAGAACATACCCTGTGCTGCTGTGTCACCAAACAGACCCAAGCCTGAGCCCAGCACAGCGGCGAATGGCGCTGAGAAGGCTGGCACTGCGCCGTATGACTTTGCTGTGCCTTCCTCAGAGACAGTCATCTGTAGGTCTTCTCAGCCAGCTCCCACGTCCCCAGTACAGAAGTCAGTACTGATGTCTTCACCTACAGTGTCCACTGGGGGAGTGCCACCCTTGCCTGTCATCTGCCAGATGGTTCCCCTTCCAGCAAACAACTCTCTCGTTACCACAGTTGTCCCCAGCAGTCCGCCCAGCCAGCCACCCGCTGTCTGCTCACCCGTGTTGTTCATGGGCACTCAGGTGCCCAAGGGCACGGTCATGTTTGTGGTACCCCAGCCCGTTGTACAGAGCCCAAAGCCTCCAGTGGTGAGCCCCAATGGCACCAGACTGTCTCCCATTGCCCCTGCGCCTGGATTCTCTCCTTCAGCAGCAAGGGTTACTCCCCAGATTGATTCGTCCAGAGTAAGAAGTCACATCTGTAGCCACCCAGGATGTGGCAAGACTTACTTTAAAAGTTCCCATCTGAAGGCCCACGTGAGAACACACACAGGTACTGACCACGTGAGCTTTGTCTCTGAAATGGGTGTGCATGTGGAGTCCGATTGCAGCCACAAGTGCAAGTGGGGGTGTTGGGGTGGATAATTCAGTATCTCTAAAATATTCAGTTTGTTCCTGGGCCTGGTGACACACCCTTGTAATCTCAGCACTTGGGAAGTGAAGGCAGAGGAAACAACATATCTAGTAGTACACATAATATATATGTATTTGTTACATTATTATATTCAGACGGGGTTTCTCTGTGCAGCCCTGGCTGTCCTGGAACTCACTCCGTAGACTAGGCTGGTCTTGAACTCAGATACCTTCCTGCCTCTTGTCTCTCAAGTGCTGGGATTAAAGGTGTGTGCCACCACACCAAGCATATCTAGTAATACTTTGATAATTTATGAACTGACCAGCCTTCATTTTAAGTTATATCTCTGTATTTATGTCTCTATATGTGGTGACGTCTATAATTTAAAGACTGTACATGTATAGTAACCATCCGGCTTTCTTTGCTTCAGGGGAAAAACCTTTCAGCTGCAGCTGGAAAGGCTGTGAAAGGAGGTTTGCTCGTTCCGATGAACTGTCCAGACACCGGCGGACACACACAGGTGAGAAGAAATTTGCCTGTCCCATGTGTGACCGTCGGTTCATGAGAAGTGACCATTTAACCAAACATGCCCGGCGACACCTATCAGCCAAGAAGCTGCCAAACTGGCAAATGGAAGTGAGCAAGTTAAATGACATCGCTCTGCCTCCGGCCACAGCGTCGGCACAGTGACGGCCAGAAGATGGAGACTCAGAATAAACTTTGGTCAGAGTCGAGCCGGTGACCGTGTCAAATGCTTCTGCAAGTCTGCGGCCCTCCAACAGGGCCTAAAGCAGAAGCCCCTGGCCTGGGGGGAGGCCCAGCCTGGGTTAGATGACGAGAAGTGCTTCAGCCACAGGCAGTTCACAGAAGGGCGGGGTTCATTTCTTACCACGTAGAGAGATGAGAACACTCGTGTCCCTTGAGTAGTTTTGGAAGGTTTCGGATGAGATGAGCACAGCACAGGTTTTGAATCACATACATATCAGGTACTTTGTTTTTGCCATTTATACTTGAGACCAGCTTTGCAGTGTGATTCTTTTAAAGCGTTGGTTTCGAGAATATAGAGGCTGAAATTACGGTACAGAAATGCAGCTAGAAAGTGAGTTTGTGTCATCTTCTCCTAGAGTTATCTTGCTTATTATTCCTAGTCTTTACAGTCAACTCCGTGGACGTGGCTAAGTATAGAAAACTATCATTTCTTCCACTGTTGTTGGTATTTGAGGTTGAACAGCTGTACATTGCTAAGGGGAGCCCAAGGATTGGAACTCTCATTAATTTAATTGCTTGGAAGTGCAGCTAAAGTTCTTTTTTTTGGCCTTTTGTTTTGAAAGTTTAGGCATTTTACTCTACCTTAGATATTAGTTTGCTTGCAGTTTTTTGTGTAGATTTGAAAACTGTACACCAATGTGTTTCCTATAGACTTAAGATACGCTGCGCTTTGTTTAGAAAACAATCTGGCAGTGAAAATATGTGTCGTAAAGAAGAGATGTCAAGAATTTGAGATGACTCCTTGAGAAAGATGGCTTATGTCATCAGCAAAGGACACTTACGTCAGACGTACACTGTTTCTATCAAATCAGGAAGTTAGTGACCATCACAGATGGACAGGTGTCCTTTTATTTATAGGAGTTTGTCAGGATGTCTGAGTAGATAGGTAGGAAATTGTTACTAGAACATTCACTTCCGACTTGACAAGGATATTCATGGTGCAGATATGTTCTTCCTGCCGCTGCAGTGTCTGGGTGTCCGGGAAACTCCGAGACTTTAAAGTGTCATAATGTGGTCACACCGGCAGTTCTGGGGATCCAGAGCCTTGCTTGTGTTCTGTAAGCTCTGTCACCGAGTTGTATCCCCACCTGAAAGCAGTGACTTTTGCTAACAGTATTTCTGTTCTGTTGTAAAGTGGATAGAAGACACACTTGGTAGTAAAGGTAAATTATTCAAAGTCCACAGTGAAAAACTCACCATACCTTCCCATTTAAACCGTTTCTGTATCTCATAGGTTTCTGACATGCAAACTTGAACCCTTGAAAAAAAGAGTTTTCTTAAAAATTATAAAAAAAATCACGAGTTACAATTTGCACAATATTTTTTGTTGTACTTTATACCTTGTTTACAATAAAGACTTTTCTTTGGTATACATAGTGGATTTATTGCATGTGATAAAACCCATTCTCCATCTCACCTTCCTACTGATCTCATCTAGATTAGGACCTGAGGCCAGGTTTCGTTAAGATGATGTAAGGGGTGTTTGAGTTAACCATAACCCAGAGAATTCACCCGCAATGTGACTGCCACGAGAGAAGGCCGACCTGTCACTCACTCAGACCAGGAAGAGATAAAACAGACAAACTGCTACTTAAGCTGCGTGAAAGGCCAGCCCCCTCTGCAGAGAAACACTTGCTAGTCCCTTAGGAGAATGGTAACTAGGGTGTGATTTTTTTTTTTTTTAATGAGGTCATTATTTTAGTTGGTCTAAAACTCACTGCTCTTGACAACATCTGCAAAGGCCACCTTAGTCCCTGATGAAACCTCTGGCTCACTTTTTGAGACAGTTTCATTGTAGCCCAGGTTGGCCTGGAACTTACAGCAATTCTTCCTGTGCCCCTGGAATGCTAGGATTAGGTGCGCACCACACTTCCAAGTTCGCATAAGTCTTTCCCCGTTTTGTCTGTTTTTACCATCCATCTATGAATCTTGTTTGAGGGAAGTTATGGTATGTAATTCCTCCATCATATATTCCTTGAGATTCTATACGAAAGACTAACTTAGATACTTAGCTGTTCGTGTCAGTATGATTTGTGGAGACGGATGTCATTCCGTAAGTTATAATAGTTTTGTGACTCAGCTGTCCTGGTGCGGTCCTTGTGACCTCCTGCATGGTTAACCATTTTGATGGATGAGGATGGGAATTCTACGATTCAGCCAGTCCTTTCCTCTGGAGCAACAGTTATTAGCAAGTGGTTATTGAACGAGTGAGAAAGTACCCCTGTAACAGTGGCCTTGATCCTGCCACCCTCCTTTCTCTTGGCCTGTACATGGTGGGGATTTACTTCCTTGTTTTCTGATACCGTCTTGTAGCCAGAGCTGGAGTTTTCTCCTTCAGTCCTTCCCTGCTACCAGCCTGTCTAATTCGGCTCTTCACAGCCCCTCTCTGGTTTTCTCTCTAGTCTCTTCCTGATAACCAGTCTTTCCTTTTGGAAAAGGGAAACTTGATCAAGGCACCTCTGTTAAACATTTCAAAGACGTGCAGAACACTCAGAGTGAAGCCCAGATGTTTCTTTCCCTCCTTGTGTAACCTGAGACAGGTGGTCAAGGCTGGCCTTGAACTCCTGACTCCTGGCCTCCACCCGGATGTGCAGAGAGCTTTGCTGTGCACCACGGAACTCAGCTGCTTTGGTTTTCATAAAACCAGGTTAGTCTTGCTCTGTGGCCCTGGCTGGCTTCAAATTTGTTGCAGTTTTGCCTCGTGGACTCCAGGTCTAAGCCACTGCCTGCAACAGTACTGGGTAACAAATATGTGTCACATATGTAATCTACATTTTCTGCTAGGCTGGGGCCCACCTCTGATTCCAGCACTGGGGAGGGTGACTGCAGATACAAGGTCAGTTGAGTTTACGTATCAAGTTCCAGGTAATGAGGACAACGTAATGAGACCCAGTCTTAGATTATTTCCTAGTAGATGCATCAAAAAGAAGTAAAGTGAAAATAAAACTAATTTTTAACATTAACCCTGTATATCCAAAATATTTCCACATTGAGTCGATGTAATGGCTAACGATCTATAGTCCATCTCTTCTCAAGTTATTCTTAGAACCCACTCTCCCATGCTTACAGCACCTCCTACTTACGACCACGTTTCAGGTGCTTGGTAGGCACAGGTGGCTGGTAGCAGCTGCTTGGGGCTGTTTATGGGTCCCCAATACCTGGTACCATTAGGTTTCTGCCAGCCCCTCCCCTCCAGCCCCACCCTATCCTGTACCCAGTGTCCAAGCTCTGAGCCTTATTGCTACTCCACGTGTGCGGAATGTTTTCCTTGACCTTCTCCCCTGACATTTCCACTATCAGCATAATCATTGCCCTTTACTGAAATTGCTTAATGTCTGCTTTTTTCCTTGACTGTAAAACTCCGTGATGACAAGGAGCCTCTGAACCTTGCCCTCAGCGTCTAGCATAGCAACTCACACATAGCAGGGCCTCAATCACTGCTGAACTGAAAGGGAACCTGTGGAACCGCGGGACGGGAATAACTAGATGTTACGGGACATGCAGGCTACGGACAACAGCCATGAGACGCTGAAGCCTGCCCTTCGATGCCTTGTTGGTTGGAAGGGCCTCCTGCACATTCCAAACTTAAAGAAGACTGATAGAGTTAGCAGTCGTGGCACATCTGTTGTGGCTTTTTTTGTTTGTTTTTGTTTTAAACAGGGCAGGGATAAGATTTGGTAGGGCTGACACACAGGCCCTTCAGGAGAGTCAAATTCCTCGCCTGGAACTGCTGGGAAACGTCACGTTACCATTTCCTCTCATCTTGCTCTCAGGATGTGCAGGGAGCACAGAGGAGCCTTGCGGAGAATTTTGGGCAAACCCTGTGCCAGGGAGGCCACAGTCTACCTGAGAATGTATGGGAAGTCTTCCTTCTGCCACTCAGCTGGTAATGCTCTGGTACCTAAGTCCAGTCCTGGTGAGGAAGCCCGGGCTGAGACATGACCTTGAGCTGACTAACGGCAGGGCCTCCCCACCACAGAGCAGGGGAAGTGTCAGCAAATGAGTGTGGGTCAGCTTGAGAGACTTGGCATCCTAGGATTCTCTGGAGAAATCTAACTCATAAAGCAAACATTTTACACACATCAACACAGAAACACACATCTCCGAGAGGTTTATTTATTATAAGGAATTAATTATAGGGGCCAATAAGCTTACAGTGAGCATGCTGAAATCCCAGAATCATAATGCAATTCTAGTACAGATGCCAACAGGCCTGAGACTCACTTATGGGGCTTGCTTTCTTATTTTTGACAAAGAGTCTTATGTAGCCCACGCTGGCCTTGCATTTACAATGTAGTAAGCATGACTGTGAACTTCTGATCCTCCTCCCTCTATCCCCTTTCCATGTGCTGGGGTTAAGGCTGTGCACCACCATGTGCGGGAGACTGAACAAACACTTCTTGTGTAAGCGAGCTCCCCATCAGCTGAGCTGTAGCCTGTTCTCTTGGTTCATTTTGTGAGCTTTCACTCTGTAGCTCAGGTTAGCTTGGGACCCACAATCCTCCAGAGTGCTGGGATATAGGGGTGTGCTAACCACCCACCTTCCATTTGAGTTTGGAGGCAAAGGAAAAACAACCTTGCTGATTGAGACCCACCCACATTAGAGAAGGTAAGTCTGCCTTACTCAGTTTATCCAGCTATGCCTTTAGAGACCCACCAGGATATTAGACCACAGATAGGCATTCTGTGGTCCAACCAACTGATGCACAAAATTAAGCACCATAAGCTGTGGATTCCAGTTCACCGCTGGAAAAGGTGCTTCGTAATTCTGAGTCTTGGTACCCACCTTCGACAATGGGGCTAAACAGACAGGCCTGTTCTGTTTCCCTCCTAGAGCAAGCAGCAAGCTCCAGTGAGATTTTGTACACAAGAGCCCTTGAGAAGCATAAACCATTGTGTGTTTGTGGTTGTTATTCCGAGGTCCATGTGTGGTAGCATGCAAGTGTCAGAGAATGCAGTAGGATGCCCACCAAGGGCATCCATCTCTTCTGCAAGGAAAATCCACCTGGAATTGGATGCTCACAAAATTCTGGTACCTAGATCTAATTATTTGGGTGCCCAGTTACAGGAAGCTCACTGTAAGGAAGTCAATCTAATGGTAAGGAATACATAGAACACAAAACCATAAGCATTTGCCATTTGATTAGAAAGCATAAGTTAGGACAGAGACATCCTAGACACAGACAGGTCATCAACCAAGTTCATGAGTCTACCCAGTTTCCTCTGCCCTGCTCAGAGTGACCCAAGCAACAGTAAATTCTGCAGGTAAGTCCAGCTGACTCATAGCCTCCACCTAGACACTCCTTGGAGGAGCTACATATGGTAGAAAGTTATGCTCTGAACTCTGTCACTATCCCGTGGAAATGTGGATAGGTATGAGGGACAAAGGCATCTTTCTCCCCTAATAAATATCTGGTCTACCCTGATACCATGGTTTCAAGTGACAGAATTCCAAAGAGTCATAAATAACCCTCTCGTCTTTGTTTCATTCTAGCCCAAAGAGTTGAGCGGAAAAGGGCTGTGTGTTGCTCTAAACCTTAAAACCTTCACTGCTCTTTACTGGGAGTTAGAAACTTACTGCTTTCCCCAGTGGGTACCTATGACCCAGTGCTGGCTGTCCAGCCTGCAGTGGGACTCTGAAAGGAGAAGGGCTCCTCACTACATAAAAGGTGGTGCTTTGCCTCACTGTGACGTTCTTGAAAGAATTTACTTTTCAATTCTAAGCTTAGCCACTAGCAGAGCCAGAGTCTACATTTGGGAAAAGAAGTGTGAAATTCTGCAAAGAAAATGAAGTAAAGAAAAAAACAAGGCTGAGATTGAAGACCCGGACCTGCGGTCCTACAGAGGGAGGTGGAGGCAGAAAGATCACATCAAGATCCTGTCTCAGAACCAAAACAAGGCAGTCAAACAGAACAGAATAACATGAGGAGGAGCCATGACCCCGTGGTACACTTCAAGAGAAGTCATTCTTACTTATCTGATTAGAGTATCAGAACCTTGAATATCGATTTCAGAAAGAGCTTTCACAGCCTTGCTGAAAGATAACCATGAGCACTTCGAGTTCATTGCCAACAGACAAAGAAAAGCAGGGCGACCTTGTGAAAGGAGCCCCCTGGGGTCATCACCCAGGATGCTGCTCTCAGTTCTCTATGACCCGTAATCAGGAACCCAAGCAACCAACCTAACCGTGCTGTGGCTTTGTTTCTCCATCTCTAAGTTTCATCTGACCTACTTTCCAAGATAGACTCAGACTATGGGAAGAGGTGAGGGATATCGGAGGGCAGCAACGGCTGAGATTATGGAGATTATGTAATACTCTGGCTTTCACCCCGGAAGGAGGAGATGGGTGGAGTAAGGGAAGAGAACGAGGAGGAGAGGGGGAAGGAAGAGGAGGAGGGGGGAAGAGAAAGAGAGAAAGAAAGGAAGGCAGGAAAAAGGAAGGAAGGAAAAGGGAAGAAAGAAGGAAGGAAGGAAGAAGGAAGGGTGGATGAAAAGAGGAAGAAGAAAAAGGAAAACTGGGGAGGGGACCAGTGAAGTTGAAGAGGACTATCTACATTTCACGGTGGCTCTTACACTGCTGCAGCTGAGATCAACTATCCAGTCAGAAACTGCTCCTATAGTTAGGGCCAACAATCTGGTGTTACTCTAGCCTCGTCCCAAATATTCTTAGTTCGGGGAGTGGCAATCTCTATCTTGAGTAGGTACTCAAGCAGTCTGCTACACTGACAAGAGAGCCAGGCTGTGGAACCGACAGAAGACTGAATCAACGACCTGTGATTTCCAGGGTCTCTCATAAACAAGCTGTCTGGGAAATCCCACCGTCATGTTGTGAGGACAAGCAAGCCTGTGTGGAGCTTGACATGTGTGGAGGTGAGCATGGTGGGGAAATGGAGCCTTTGCTAGTAGCTGGCACTTTCCTAAGCCATAAGAGAACACCTTAGAAGGGTGTCCCTCAGTTTCACTGAGATTTCAGGTGACACGTCAGGGTAACTTACAAACACAAATTACTACTAAGTTGTACAAAGTGCCTACCTGGCAGAGCTGGCAAAAGGGTTCAGTCCCGAGAAATGGCACTCAGTTTTGTCAATTTCCATGCTGACTGGGAATGGGAAGAATATGTATGTTTGTGTGAGTGTGTGAGGGAAAAGTGTCTGCATCAGTGTGTGAGCATTTGTGAGGATGTAAGGGAAGAGCATGTGACTGTGTATGAGAGCATGGGACACTGCAAGAGTGTGGGGGGGAGTCTCAGAGAGAAAGAGAAAGACAGTGTTTGTGTGTGCGTGCATGTGCATACAAATGTATACATGTGTTTCAGAGTGTGTATACATCCATTCCTGCTCGTGTGTGCACATGCATGTGTGTATATGCGAGTGTGTGTGTCTATGCATGTGTGTCTTTGTGTGTACATGAGTGCATGCATGTGTTTGTCTCTCTGTATGTGAATGTATGCATGTGTGTATGTGCGTGCTTGTGTGTCTCAGAGAGAAAGTGTGTGTGTGTGTGTGTGTGTGTGTGTGTGTGTGTTTCTTGGGTTGCTGCTTTATTTTTGTTTTAATTTTTGAGGCAGGTCATTCTTTTTTTTAATTCTTTTTTTCGGAGCTGGGGACTGAACCCAGGGCCTTGCGCTTGCTAGGCAAGTGCTCTACCACTGAGCTAAATCCCCAACCCCAAGGCAGGTATTTCTTAAGTAGTCCACTCTGGTCTCAAACTTCTAAACCTCCTGCCTCAGCCTCTCAAGTGGTAAGATTGCTGTCATGTGCCATGACGCCTGGCTTGGATGATATATTTTGAGGAAAATGTTACAGTTTACATATGAAGTGCTTGCCAAAAGTGTTGTGCTTAGGGGTGGACACTCAGCTGATGGTGCTGCTTTAGGAAATTCTGGGAGCTTTAGAATGTGGGACGTATCTGAGGAAGTAGCTTCCGGTGGAGTCTTGATGGTATCTTGTTCCAGGCCTCTGGTCTATCTGTTTCTTGTCCACCATGAAGTGAACAGTCTCCCACCATACCCCTGCCACCAATGCTCTGCCTCCAGCTAGACCCAGAAACACTCAGCTAAGAGACCACAGAGCCTTCCAAACTGGGAGTCAAGCAAACCCTTCCTCCTTTAACTGGTTCTGGGGTTCCTTCGGATGAGTTTTGGGGTTTTTGTTTGTTTGTTAGTCTTGCTTGTATTTCTTGTAGTCCAGGCTGGCTAGAAACACATCACACAGCAGATGGTGGCCTTAAACTCTGAATCTTCCTGCCTCCATCTAAGAGCTGAGGTTACAGGCAATGCCACTACACCCAGCTTAGGATTTGATCCAACTCTATAAAAGTAATGAATATGAAGGATTTCTGGGGCACTGGAAGAACCATTGCTAAGATTTTATTACTAACAACTGTTAAGTTTCAAACCGAGGACAAATGGCTGAGGTGCCTACTTAATATATCAAATCAGTCCTGGCTGCCAGATTCTCCCAGCATCCCTCAGTCTCTACCTGTTATGAGGTTTGGCTTGAATATCCCATCTTCTACCCTGAACTCTCCAGCCCAGCAACTGGGAAGCCCTTCCCCCAGAAGCTCTTCCCTATGTAGTCTAGCCATTTGGCACCTTGGGCCTCCTAACTACTGCACCCAGGGTCCCTCTTTCCCCTCTGCCTCCCCTGCACCCCCACCTGTCCACACATGGCCCTCATTCAGCCTGGTCATGTCCCCTCTGGACTCTTCCAGATGTCCCTGTCCTAGCCTCTACCTATACCACTTGTCTATCACAAACCTTCTCCCCCACCATTCCAGGAGCAGTCCTGTCCTTTCCTTTTATTTACTTATCTTTTCACTCAAGAACAGCAGTAATAACAACAACAAAAACTCGACTGGAGCCTAGTGTGGTGGTGCATGTCTTTAACCCCAGCACTTGGGAAGCAGAGGCAGGGAAATCTCTGTGAGTTCATGGCCAACCTGGTCTACATAGGAAGACCCTGGCCAGTCACGAGTGCTTTAGCAAACCCTGTCTAAAAAGAACAAGCAAAAATCCTGAAGTAGATGTTGCAGCATCTGTCAGGAGGCTGAGGGACGAGGACTGTAGCAAGTTCGAAGCCACATAGTGGGTTCCGGGCCAACTCGGGCTACCCCATGAGACCTCCCACCGGCAAAATAGAGTGGCTGAAACACAGAAGTTTACCTCCTTGTAGTTCCAGAAGGTAGAAATCTAAAATCAATGTGTTGGTAACACTGATTTTTCTACGTCTCCCTCCTTGGCTTTAGATGCAATCTCCTCCCTGCGTTTTTACAGGATCTCGTCTATATCCGTCTAAGACAGTATCTGTCTCGGTCAGGGTTCCTATTGCTGAGATGAAGCACCGTGACCAAAAGCAAGTCAAGGAGGGTTTATTCAGCTTACACTTCCACATTGCTGTTCCTCACTAAAGGAAGTCAGGACGGAAACTCGCACAGGGCAGGAACCTGGAGGCAGGAGCTGATGCAGAGGCCATGGAGGGTGCTGCTTACTGGTTTGCTCACCTGTTTTCTTATAGCACCCAGGACCTCCAGCCCAGGGATGGCACCACCCACAATGGGCTGGTCCCTCCCCTATCAATCACTAAGAAGATGCCCCCCAGATGGATCTTAGGAGGCATTCTCTCCATTGATCCCTTCTCTCAGACAACTCTGGGTTGTATTAAGTTGACATATAGCTGGTCATCATGATGTCCTAATTTTTTTCTTTAACAAAGCTCTCATATTGTACAGGAACAGCTCCATAGCTCAACTTAACATTAGTTCTTTAAAGGTTGTATTTACTAATAAGTCACATACTGAATAATAGGAATTGTAGGGGAGGGTATAGGCCAGTGGTTAGAACACTTACCTAGCATATGCTAAGTTCTATTCCAAGTACCTCCCCAAAGAGAAAATAAAAAGAATTGGAGAGGAAGCATAATTCAGCCTATAACATTGGTCAACATATGTGAGTCTGTATTGTTTCGTGTCAGTACACCAATAGCAGATGCTTTATAAACCAGTCTAAGATGTAGTGTTCACGTAGCAATCTGGGGAGTCAGATTTTTCAAGCGTGTACACAGTCACTTCATATTCCTGTGCTCAGCAGAATTTCCTTCCTTGTATATTCATAAGCATTCTTTGATAGCTGATCTTGTCAATCTGATGGGATCTGGCATCACCCAGGAGACAAACCTCTGGCCGTGTTTGTAAGGATGTTTCCAGAAAAGGTTAACTGAGGAGGGAGACCCACCCTGACAGGGCAGCGTCATCCTGTCACCTGAGGTCCCTGCCTGAATCAAACGGAAAGAAGAAATTGAACACCAGCATCCCCCATTGTTTCTATGCTGGCTGCAGCGTGACCCCCTCACACAACACATCTGCAGCTGCTTGCTGCTGTGCCTTACCATGGACTGTATCCCCTCAAAACTGAGAGCCAAAATAAACCGGTGTTCTGTAAGCTGCTGCCGTCAGGTGTTTAGTTACAGCAACTTGAAAGGGAGCTGACACCGGCCCTTCTCTTCCCCCTTTAAGCTTATCTCCAGACGACAACCTGCCCAGGGCAGCAGTCAGACCTGGGGTGTGCAGCTACATTGTCTGAGCCATGATTGCCCTTTTGTTAATGTATATTTGGCCTTGTTCAGTTTGATTTTTCTAATTTCTAAGTGCTCATTGCTACTGTGTGAATGTGTGTGCACATGACCCTGTGTGGGAGAATGAGTGTGTATGTGCCACGGCACACATGTAGAGGACAGAGGGCCGCTTTATGGAAGTGGTTCACTCTGAGCATTATGAGGGTCCTGGAATTGAACTCAGGCCTTCACGCTCATGAAGTAAGTGATTTCGTCCTCTAGGCTGCGTAGCTGGCCTTCAACGTGACTTTTCCGAGGAACTGTGTATCCTCTTCTAAAATTTAAATTTAGTTCAGCAGGAAAATGCAGAGAGGTCCTGGTCAGCCTTGGGGGCTAGAGGTGCAGCCTGGCAGTGCCATCCGTTCTTGGTAGGTGTGGTTCTGCGGTTCTGCTGATTTTGGTGAAGGTTGACTTCCACGAGCATTTGCTGCTGCTTTTCTGACTCAAAGCAGCGTTGCGCTGACCCCTTGTGGCTGGACAGGGCCATGACTCCAGGATGGTCAAAGGGTTGTGAACAGATGTGACCCTTTCAAATGGTCACAGTCTGAAACCTCTAATGCTAGGTCCTCTAGAACTCTCTTTGCACCATTGCTGACAGATAACTTCCTGACTGATCGGCCTTAGCAAAGGATCTAGTGTAACAAGGGATCTCCAAGAATGAAACCTTTATAAAGCACTTATGGAATCGTTTGTTACTACGGTATAGCCCGTGTTTGTGTGATGCTCACTGACAGAAATCTTTTTGCCTCAGGAGGCTGCTTATTTCCTCCTCCTGAGGAATACTCTTATCTATCAAGAGGTAGTGAAGAAGGTTGGCTTACAGTGTAAAAGGATCCAGTGGTAGGCCTGGCAAGATGAGCTGGTGATTATAGTAGTTGGGAGGTGAAGGGGCTCAAGTTTATCTTCAGCTGCACATCAAGCTTGTGACCAGCCTTGCCTCCCTGAGACACAGCCTCAAAAAACAAATAAGGACAATAACCCACTCCCCAAACCAGCCAAACAACAAAAACCCATTAAACTCTTCTCGTAGGACAACACACCTCAATGCCTACATAATTAAGAGTACCAAGATCTCATTTGGCTCAGCTGCAAGGTGTTGTAGTGTCCATGTAGTCTACAGGAGAAAAGAGGCAAGATGGCCTCCTCCCTTTCACACACTGCCAGAGTGGGCCACAAGCAAAGGTTGTAAACCACCGTTTAATGTTGCAATGGTGTGGGTGTGACTGGTTTAAGTCACAGGAACTTCTGAAACAGATGCTTTCATTCCGGGACCACTCACCTGAAGTTTCCCATGTGTAGGTGAGCTTGACAGGTCTTACAGCCAGCAAGAAAGGACAAGTGTGCAGCTTCTTTCTTTTTTTCCAAAGAAAAGTACAGTCCAGCCCTAAGAAGCCCGAGGCAGAGACAGGAAGACTAATACTTCAGGGTCAGTCTGTGGGCTACATAGTTGAAGGCTAGCCTGAACCACACAGTGAGATCCCCAGACTGCTAAGTAGGTAATATTGTGACCCTCTCTCCCCACCCGTATATTGTTGAGTGGGTATATATGTACACATCTGTGTGTGTGCAGGCACTTGCACATGTGTCACACCAGCACATGTATGTATGCATAGCTTGTGTGTGTGTGCATGTGTGTGTGTCTGTCTGTCTGAGTGTCTGAGTGTGTGTGTGTGTCTGAGTGTCTGTGTGTGTCTGTCTGTCTGAGTGTCTGAGTGTGCATGTGTGCATGTGTGTGTGAGAGTGTGTCTGTCTATCTGAGTGTCTGAGTGTGTGTGTCTGTCTGTCTGTCTGAGTGTGCATGTGTACATGTGTGTGTGAGTGTGTCTGTCCGAGTGTCTGTCTGAATGTGTGTGTGTGTGTGTGTGTGTGTGTGTGTGTGTGTGAGCGTGCGTGCAAAGGCCGGAGGTCAACCTTGGGTGTTGTTTTTCATATGCTCTCATTTTTTTTATTTGTGCATGTCCTCATAAAGTTTTATTGAACTAAGCTTTTCAAAATACTTCTATTTCAACGTATTTTTATAGTAAAATGTTGAAGAACCTCTTTGTGTGTTTTTTTCAAAACTAAAAAGATCAAATCTATAAATCATAGGCACAAGAAGAGAAGGACACATTACTGGGAATAACATTGTATCAGTGAAATGTAGCATGCATTTTTCAAAGCACAGAGACTTGTTTGTGGTCATTTAGATACAATAGTAGTTTAACTACCAAACATGCCACATCTAAAAATAACCAGTTTGTGACACATTTTACTTTACATTTCTTTTGTAGCAAAGAGAAGAAGTTGAAGACTTGAGGAGAGAAGCCCCTGCCATAGAAAAGTCTCAGATCAAGAAGGGCAGATTCTACCGCAGATGCTCATAAGGAAAGATGGGAACAGTGATATATTTTAAACATTTAGAGGTATAACTGCCAATCTGAGTTACTCTACCCTACAAGGTTATCCCTCATAATGGCAGGAGATAGACCAGACATCAATAATTAACACAAATTAAAATGATTCATTACCACTGAAACAGCACAGGAAAGATACTTGAATACATCCTTCACACTGAATTATAACATGAACATAAGGGGTTGGGGATTTGGCTCAGTGGTAGAGCGCTTGCCTAGCAAGCGCAAGGCCCTGGGTTCAGTCCCCAGCTCCAAAAAAAAAAGAAAAAAAACAAAAAGAAGCTTAACATGAACATAAGAGGTAAAAGGAAGATATAGAAAACCCAAAGACACCACAAAAAACAATTACTAGAAAGGTATCAAATATGCAACAAAAAAAAAGAAAAGAAAAGAAAAGAAAAGAAAAGAAAAGAAAGGAAAAAAAATCATGTGAAATGGGCTGGAGAGATGGCTCAGCGGTTAAGAGCACCTGACTACTCTTCCAGGGGTCCTGAGTTCAATTCCCAGCAACCACATGGTGGCTCATAACCATCTGTAGTGGGATCTGATGCCCTCTTCTGGTGTGTCTGAAGACAGACACAGTATACTCATATAAATATAATAAATAAATCATTTTGTTAAAAAAAAAAAAAGGCCTGGAGAGATGGCTCAGCAGTTTAGAGCACTGACTGTTCTTCCTGAGTTCAATTCCCAGCAACCACATGGTGGCTCACAACCATCTGTAAAGAGATCCAGTGCCCACTTCTGGTATATCTGAAGACAGCTACAGTGTACTTATATATAATAAATGAATAAATCTTTAAAAAATATGCAACAACAGACAATAATTAATATATAATTTCAATAATAATTGAATAACAACAGTCACATTCTCTAATCAACACACACACAAGATTGCTTTAAGAATCAGTCATTACTCTTGTTGTTAGAGGTGGAATTATGTTTGTGTGGCTTTCTTCTTTTGGGTTAGTTGAAAGATTACTTTCTTGCTTTTTCTAGGGTGCAGTTTCCCTCCTCGTGTTGGAATTTTCCATCTATTATCCTTTGTAGAGCTGGCTTTTTAGAAAGATATTGTGTAAATTTGTTTTGTCATAGAATATCTTGGTTTCTCCATCTATGTTAATTGAGAGTTTTGCAGGATACAGTAACCTGGGCTTGCATTTGTGTTCTCTTAGGGTCTGTATGACATCTGCCCAGGATCTTCTGGCCTTCATAGTCTCTGATGAGAAGTCTGGTGTAACTCTGATAGGTCTGCCTTTATATGTTACTTGACCTTTTTCCCTTACTGCTTTTCTTTCTTTGTTTAGTGTATTTGGTGTTTTGACTATTATTTGAAGGGAGAATTTTCTTTTCTGGCCCAATCTGTTTGGAGTTCTGCAGGCTTCTTGTATGTTCATGGGCATCTCTTTCATTAGGTTAGGGAAGTTTTCTTCTATAATTTTGTTGAAGATATTTACTGGCCCTCTAAATTGGGAGTCTTCACTCTCTTCTATACCTATTATCCTTAGGTTTGATCTTCTCATTGTGTCCTAGATCTCCTGTATATTTTAGATTAGGAGCATTTTGTGTTTTGCATTTTTGACAGTTGTGTCAATGTTTTCTATGGCATCTTCTGCCCCTGAGATTCTCTCTTCTATCTCTTGTATTTTGTTGGTAATTCTTGCATCTATGACTTCTGATCTCTTTCCTGGGTTTTCTGTCTCCAGGGTTGTCTCTCTTTGTGATTTTTTTTTATTGTTTCTATCTCCATTTTTAGATCCTGGATGGTTTTGATCAATTCCTTTACCTGTTTGGTTTTGTTTTCCTATAATTTTTAAAGGGATTTTTGTGTTTCCTCTTTAAGGGCTTCTACCTGTTTACCTTTGTTGTCCTGTATTTATTTAAGGTGTTATTTAGGTCCTTCTTAAAGTCCTCTATCATCATCATGAGATGTGATTTTTAAATCAGAATCTTGCTTCTCTGGTGTGTTGTGGTATCCAGGACTTGCTGCAGTGGGAGAACTGGGCTCTGATGATTCTAAACGGCCTTGGTTTCTGTTGCTTAGGTTCCTGAACTTGCCTCTCACCATCTGGTTATCTCTGATGTTAGCTGGTCTTGTTGTCTTTGGCAGTGGCTTGACCATTTTGCACTCTAAGGTGTGTCAGCACTCCTGGGAGACCAGTTCTTTTCTGGTGGGATCTGGACACAGAGAGCTGTGGCACAGGGTCAGCTTTGGGCGCAGACAAAAACCAGAAGGATCAATTTCTTTCTTTTTTCTCTTCTTTTCTTTTCTTTTCCTTTCTTTTCTTTTCTTTCCTTTCCTTTGAGACAAGGATCTCTTAACAGCCTTGGGCTCAGCAATTAGGTTAGACTGACTGACCATCAAGCCTCAGGAATTTAGCTGTCTCTGTCCTCAGCACTAGGATTACAAGCATATGCCACCACATCTGGCTTTTTAAAAAATTTACATTTATTTACTATCTATTTGTGAGGTCAGGCTGCCATCGTGCTTGTGTGGAGGTCAGACAACTCCTGGGAGCCAGTTCTCTCCTACTGTGTGATCTGCAGTAATCAGGCTCAAAGTTCTTAAGCTTGCAGAGCAAACACTCCTGTGCTCTCCCTGTCTGTTTTAAGGAAGGTTTGCTGTGGTTACAAACCCTAATTGCACTACTTTTTTACCTGACTGTGGCTTTGGAGGGCAGTGTGGAGGATGAGGAGGAAACACAGGCTGCAGGGCTCCTGGCACAGTGAGGACCACAGGAAGTTTGGGGGAGACTACAGACAGCACCATATTCTCAGCTACTCCATCCGCCTGGGCATAGATCTCACTCTCCTAGTTCTGATCTTTGCCTTTAAGGTCAAATTGTGGACTTCCATGGAAGACAGACTCCACACTCCAGTGACCTGAGTGCTGAGCCTCTGGCCAACATGCTGGGCTTCCTCGGTGCTGGAATGAAGAGGTGTTGATGGTTTGGAGTTCTTTTCTTTTCTCCTTTTTTCTGAGTTTCCATTCTGTGGGCCTTTTTTTTCCAGGCCTTGCTCAGCAGCTGTGTAACAAATGCTTTTTAAAGACAGCTGGAGGGGCCTGGCCCAAACTGCCCTGCATGTCTTGACCAGTGTGCAGGCACCCTGGGTGGCCTCTGCAGTTGTATCTACAAGGGTCAACAGCCGCTGAGGGAGAAAACTGAATGGAAACTTGACCCTGGCCCCCAGCGACTCCGCTAATCTGGTTCAATGCTGGTTTAGCACTGAACTCCCTCAGGGGCTACATCTGGGGTTAGGGTTTGCCAGCAAGAACAGTTTTGGATCAGGGCTCAGCCCAGCCCCAGACTGAACCAACCCCCAGGGGAAGAACAGGGGAAGCTGAGACCCCCTCCCATTTCATTCTCCACTGCTTTGAAGGTGAAAAGCAAATTATCACGCTCCTGAGTCCAGCCTAAGGTTCTTACCTCATCTTGAACAAACTGTTTTGCTTCCTGGAGGAAATGCCGAGTTGGTTTTTCTCAGATATGAAGTGGACACCACTAATATTTACCCAGACAAGTTTGTTTAAAGGACGGCTGGATGTGGCACTGCGTTTGAGTTATCTTGCAGTGCCAAGTTCTCAATAAAAGTTAACTACAAGAGAAGGTGTGGCTGTGCTTACCTGGAGTTACCCTGGGCAGGGGCACAGAGAACAGCAATCGCAAGTCTGATGCTGACCCGGGCTATAGCAGGCCCAAAGCTACTTCTGAGAACTTGTCTCAAAAACATAAACAGGGCTGGGGATTTAGCTCAGTGGTAGAGCGCTTGCCTAGGAAGTGCAAGGCCCTGGGTTCGGTCCCCAGCTCCGAAAAAAAAAAAAAAAGAACCAAAAAAACATAAACAAAGAAATGAACACAAAAATCAATTCATGCTAGCTTATGTTGTCTCCTAAAAATTCTATTCCATGGGGCTAGAGAAATGGCTCAGCTGGTTAAGAGCACATACTGTTCCTGTGGACTCTCAGTCATCTGTGGCTCCAGTCCTGAAGATCAGACACCTTCTTCCAACATATATGCAGACAAAACACTCATACACACAAAATAAAAACAAATAAATCGGAATATAGTTAATACAGCAAATAAAATCATCATCATCATCATCATCATAGCGTGTGTGTGTGTGTGTGTGTGTGTGTGTGTGTGTGTGTGTGTATGTGTGTGTGTTGTTAGGTTTGCACAGTTAGGTGCCAAGTGTCTTTACCTGCTGAGCTATGTGCCCATCCAGGACATATTCTCTTAACACTCACCTCCCTCCCCATCATAACCACATTCTGTCAGTGTATAGAAACTCATGTTTCTTCCGGCTGGAAACCTCTCCTTCCTCTCCCTCCTTTAATCTTGCTCATTGTGAATGTCCATTTCAGGGTAGCAAAAGGGAACGGTTTATTCTGAAACCAGCCAGGAAAGGCCTGTGTAAACTTGAATAAGTTTGCGAGGGCTGCCAAGTAAAGGACCACAGACCTGCTCCTCGGTCACGGACAGAAGGGTGTGAACAAGCTGAAGGACCCCAGGGAGGCTTGCTGGCCTGAATCCCTTAACATTCGCCACCAGCTAAGGCCTTGCCCTCACCTGTCTGTCTGTTTGTCTGTACTCACGCGCACACACTGAGAGTGTGCATGCCCTTTGTTGCCAGCGTGACTGAGGTGGCCTTTTTCATAGGACAAGCAGGGTCTGCCCAGCCTTCACCCTATATGACCGCTGCCTTCACTAGCCGGTTCTCAGACAGTAGAAGCCATGCCCTGCTACTGTCCTCGGGGACCTCTGGAAACCAGTTAGCACAGAATGCCTTTGCTTTGGGGACTTGGGGTTTTAGGCAAGAACATAAGAGAGAGAAACTGAAATACATCATGTGAAAAACATTGAATTTTGCAGTCACTCAGTTGTACAATTGCATTTTGTCTCAGTCTGCAGAGGCACTGGTTCCAAGTCCAAAGCCCTCATGCACATAAAATAAAGAGGAATGAATCTTTGAGAGCCTGGAGCCCCTGGAGTTTTAGGGTCCTGGACACAGTCCACTGTGGGTATAGGCAACAGGATGATAATAATGGAGAGGTTCTCGGCAGGGGCTCATTAGTGATTTTTTTTTATCTTACGCAGTATTTTCTTGGAGTTTCAATTTTGTGTGTAACAAGAATGTTTATTTTTAGAAGAGATTTTCAAGGGAATATCACCGAGAAGAAGAGAAATGTCCAAAAGTGTCTCAGACCATACACGAAGGAAGACACTGCAGTCGACCATCGACTGTTGGGACTCATACCTTTCCCACACTTCATTCTGTGTGGGCTTTAGTCAGCCATGTGAATTCCCCTTCATGTCCCATAATTGCGCTCTTGTGAAACCCCCTCTCCCTCAATTCAAGGAAGACCTCCCTGAGAAACAGGACCAGTACAGCCTCAGAGAGGTGGGGAGCACAATATATATAAATGCCCTGCACTGCCTAGGCAGGCTAAGAGGCAGGGCCATTGGTTTCCTGAGCATTGGCAATGGAATGCTATTATCATCCAAGCTGGACAGCGGCAGTAACAGCCTTCATCTGAAGCCTGAGGTACTTTTCAACTAATGCATCTTGGGTATGAGAAGGGAAAGGTCAGGCTTGAAGGGTTTTAAAGACAAGAGGAGGGCTGTAGTGAATAGACGGTCATGTTTATTGGTTTGTGACAAGGCCTCATGCAGCTCAGGCTAGTCTCAAGTTCATTCTATAGCCATGGGTGGCTTTGAATTTCTGATCTTCCTGCCTGTCCCAAGTGCTGGGACTATAGGCATGTGCCACCATGTCTGAATTTATGCGGTGCCGGGAAATAGCAACCCCCTCCCCCCCAAAAAAAACTAAAAACAAAATTGGGGTAAAAATCTAAAATTAGTGTGAGTGGAGTAAGAGTCTGGCTTTGCCTAGCTATCCATGAGGCCTGAGTCCCCTCAAGAGCCCTGAGGAGAAAGCTAGCACAATACAGAGGAAGAAAGGAAGGAAGGAGGGAAGAAGGGAGGGAGGAAGGAAGGAAAGAAGGAAGGAAGGAAGGTAGAAGTCAGCAGGGGAGGGTGCCGGCAGCAGGCCAGCCAGTGGGCTCCAGGCCTTGGGCATGTCTTTTATTTTCATGGGTCAGTACCTCCTAAGAGGACCTCCTGTGCAGTTTGGGTGACAGGCTTGAGGGATGTCAGGGGTGACAGGCATGTTTTTCCTGACAGCTTCCACGTTCTCAGCTAAAAAACAAAATCCCTCCTTTTTGCAGAACACAAAAGCTGATGAGGCCTGCAGGGTGTGAGCACTGCTCTGGTCAGTCTATGTGCTTCTTGAAATGTATAGCACTCTGAATCCATGGATTGCTCTGGGAAGAGTCTGGGGATGGGCTTTGAAGATGCCTTCAGGAGAGGTTGTTAGGCCCATCACATCTGAGGACCTGGAGCTTCTCCCAGGTCCATGCAAAGGACCACTTAGACTGTGGTCTGGTGTGGATTCTGCTGCCCGGGCTCTTAACCTCCACCCTTCTTCTGCCTTGCTCCACTGTCATTGTGGTAATAATATCTCAGATGTCGGACGTGACAGAAACAAGGGAAACAAAAGCGGTTACTGAAAAGTAACCCATGCTTTTCTGAGACAGGGGGATTATGCAGACTTCTGGGAAGGTTCCCAGGTCAGAATTCTGGGAGACTGGACGGTCGTTTAACGGAAACATGGGAAGGAAGATCAGATGGAGGTGAGGGCACGGACAGGGAGAAAGCTCGATGACATACTTGAGCCAGTCCTGGGAGGGTCATGTGGTGGTGGAAGTGTTAAACTGCTGAGGCTCATGACCTCTGATGGCCTGGTTCTCAGCTCGAGCCTCCTGGTGAGAAAGGAAGCAGCTGTTAACAAGTCTGAAGTCAGTGTCTACCCTGGGCAGATTCCAGCCCCAAGTGCCAAGCTGTACTGGTCTGGCTGTCTGGAAGAGAGAGGCACCCACTGCCAGGTGGTCTGGTTGGTCTGTGTGCAAACATCCAGATGGCATAGATATGACAGAGCTTGCCTGGGAAGATGGCAGGTCCCAAGCAAAAGTGCCAGAGGCCTCATTGGGGGTAGCAAGTCTGAGGCCTTCAGGAAGCTTTGCTCTGTGGGTCCGTTTTGCTACAATATAATGATATTTATTAATAGTGAGTGTAAGGCCAGCCTGGCTACATTTCAAGAATTCACTCTCCCCAACTTGGCAAATTATTTTGAATAGCCAGGCATAGAGGTATAGACCATTAACCCAGCACTTAGGAGGTAGGGCACAGGACCAAGAGTTCAAAGGCATCCTTTGATACATAGGGAGTTTGAGGCCAGCCTGAGCTACACAAGACTCTTCCTCAAAAACATTAACAACAGTAAAGAAACAACACGGAGTCACAGTGGAGCATGGTGGTACATACATGTCTGTAATTCCAGCACCTAGGAAACGGAGGCAGGAAGATTAGGAACTCAAGACCAGCTTGGACTGCATGAGACTCTCAAAACAACACAAGTAAAAAGATTTCCTTTCTGGATTAGCATCCCTACAGAACAGAGTAGGAGCACACACGGGTATCATTTCTGAAAGTGTTTCATGGTGCTCAGGCTGGCCTTGAACTTCTGATCCTCCTACATTCACCTTCCACATGCAGGTTTATGTGGTGCTGTGCATGCCAGCCAAGTGTTCTGCCAACTACATTCTATCTCCAGCCCTTAAATTGATATTGGTATTCCCCTGTTCAGATTAGCACTATTCACAATAACCAAAAGCTAAGTGGTCTGAAAGTCCATCAAAAGAATTCTAAGTTAAATGTGACAAGGGCTGGTGAAATGGCTCAGAGGGCAAGAGCCTGATGACCTGAATTTAGCCCCCTGAGATCACTGCCACGGTGGAAAGACTGACTTCTAGAGCTGATTTCTTTTTTTTTTTATTCATTTATTATATGTAAGTACACTGTATCTGTCTTCAGACACACCAGAAGAGGGCATCAGATCTCTTTCTGATGGTTGTGAGCCACCATGTGGTTGCTGGGAATTGAACTCAGGACCTCTGGAAGAGCAGTCGGGTGTTCTTAACCACTGAGCCATCTCTCCAGCCCTAGAGCTGATTTCTTATGCACACACACACACACACACACACACACACACACACACACACACACACACAGGCCATGGTGTGCTTGCATTCCCAGATACACACATTTATCACATATACACACAATAACAATAACCAAGATAAAACTTTTAAATAAAAAATTTGGCATATAAACACATGTGATGTCATTCAGCCTTCAGGAGGAAGGTACCAGTGGCACATGCTACAGCATGGATAAAGTATGACAGCATCACGCCAGATGACACAAACCCACAGTCTGGTCCCACATCTATAGGATGGCACTAGTGAATGAGTACACTGAGAGAAAAGGGCCACTACTGGGGACCACAGGGAGGGGGAAAGAGTGGACAGGAGCTCACCTGGTAAGACGCTTGCAGTGACATACACAGGCCCTGAGTTCAATTCTCAGAACCAGAAGGGAAAAAACACAGAAAGAGAAAAGGTGACCTCATGTTAAATGAAAATGAACGCTAATATGGAACCTGGAAATTTAGAAATGGAGAGCTGGAGAGATGGCTCAGTGGTTAAGAGCACTGACTGCTCTTCCAGAGGTCCTGAGTTCAAATCCCAGCAACCATCTCAAAAAGCCCTCAAACTGAATGTTTCTCCACTCTACTGAAGGACCCTAGGGGCTTTCGCCAGCCTTACACCCACCTGCCTCTGGGCAAGGCTAGGCGGGAGCCGGCTGAGTCACCTGATTACCTGGTTTGGGCGCCCATGGCAGGGGCAAACTGTCTATGTGTTGATTGTCTGTCGGTGTTGGTTATCTCATTCTGTGTTCTTGGACTTGGACTGATGATATTTTTGGACATGAGACAGACTGAATCTACCCTGTTAAGCATCCTATTTAACCACTAGGGGGAAGTTAAGGAAAGAGGAGAAAACCCGTCAGTAGTAAAGAAGGGCAGATTAGTTACTCTCCTTGGAATGGCCCACCTTCAGAGTAGGGTGGCACCCGTAGGGACCTACCTTCCATTTGCAGGTGATCAGAGCAATAAACAGCCTTTAGGTCAGGATCCCTTGGGCATCTAGACCCTGGTTACCTGGAAGGATCTAGTGGAGGACTCCCCATCTTGGATAAAAGACTTTTTGTCTCTGAGACTCTCACAAGTCCTGGCATGAAGGAGAAGAACCCCACGGACCAGCGAGTCTGTAAAGAACATCCTCCAGGACCCTTCCACAGTGGATCTGATACTGATGGATCCTCCACCCCCTTACCCCACTACCATGACCCCGGTTCCCATGGCTCCTCTCCAAGGATCTCCCTTGAGCTCTCATCCAGCATCCCTTTACTGTCCCCTTCCTCTGGCCCCAGAAAGGGGGCAGGGTGAGGAGAGACCTTCCAAACCAGGACCAGACATGGGGACCTGGAACAAATGGGTCACTTCACCTGATACAACAGTGGCCCTCCCCCTCTGAGCCTACAGATCCATAGATGAGGATGGCACTCAGACCATGAAATATTGACCTTTCTCTTTTGCCAACTCTTATAACCGGAAGCCCCCCCCCTTTCAGATAACCCCAAGGGGCTGATTAATCTCAGACTGTTTTATTTACTCCTCAGCCTACCTGGGATGATATCCACAACTCATGAGAGCACTCTTCATGACCAAAGAGCAAGAGAGGATAATGCAGGAAGCCAGAAAGAACGTCCCTCAGACACAGGGGCACCGTTCATTGACCAGGCTGTCATTGACAGCAGGTTTTCCCTGACTAGACCTGACTGGGACTTTAATACAGCAGGAGGTGAGGAGCACCTGAAGATCTACCACCAGACTCAAGGGGGCCACACAACGATCCACCAATTTGACCAAGGTATGTGAGGTTAAGCAGGAACCAGACCAGTCCCCTGAGTCTTTCTAGAGCAGCTCATGGACGCATTCCGCCAATATACACCCTACAACCCCAGGAGGAAGGAGCACAAAGCTACTGTGACTGTGGCTTTTATAGACCAGGCTCGTAGAGATATCAGGGAAAAGCTTCAGAGACTAGAGGGACTACAGGATAAGTCATTGAGGGATTCAGTGCAGGTTGCTGAGACAATCCACTGCAACAGGGAGGCAGGAGAAGGAGCAGAGAAAGAGAAAGGAAGGAGATGAAAAGGGGAATGAAAAAAGAAAGATGACAGGAAAGGGATTTACACAGAGTCTTGGCTACAGTAGTTAGGGAAAACAAAGACAAGAGACTCCAACCAAAGAGACAGAAAACCCCTTTGAAAGGACCTGTGCATGTATTGTAAGGAGAGGGGCCACTGGATGGGAGAGTACCCTAACAAACAGAAGCTGGGGGACAGGAAATCCCAGGCTTTGGGAGAAGCACCTCCAAATGGTGAAGGCGTTAGGCCTGGGGGAAGACAGCAGCTAGGGAGGACAGGGTTTGGATGTCCTCTCCATACCCAGGGTAACTCTGAGAGTGGAGGGGAAACCCACTCAATTGTTGGTGGACACAGGTGTTCAACACTTGGTCCCCCTCCAAGCTGATGGTCCCATTCCCAAGTAAAAATCTTGGGTCTTAGGAGCCACTGGCAATGGGCAGGGTACCCCATTCATTTATAGTCATCCCAGACTGTTGGGGCGAGACTTACTCTCCAAGATGGGGGACCAGACACACTTTTTGCCCAATGGGCCGCAACTCGCTGGCCCAAAAGGAAAGCCCATACATGTTCTGACTTCCAGATTAGACAATGAGTGTAAATTATTTGAAACCACCTTTACTCAGAACCAGGACTTGACTTTGTGATTGGAAACATTCCGGTCAGCCTGGGCAGAAGTGGTGGGGATGGGTACAGCAAAATGTCATCTCCACCTCCACCCGCTACCCCCCACCCCACCCTCAATGGTGGTAGAACTCAAGGTGCAGGCTACCCCAGTGTCTCTCAGACAATACCCTATGACCCAGGAGGCACGAGAAGGAATTAAGCCTCACATCTCCAGGTTCCTCCAGCTTGGGGTGCTGCTTAGTGCCATTCAGCCTGGAACACACAGTTCCTGCCAGTTAAGAAGCCGGGCGCTAACGATTATCACCCAGTCCAGGACTTACGAGAGGTAAACCGTCGAGTGGCTGACATCCACCCTACTGTGCCTAACCCCTACACTCTGTTGAGTTCTTTGCCACCTTCCAGAATTTGGTACATGGTCTTAGACTTGAAAGATGCTTTCTTTTGCCTGTCCTTGGCACTCCACAGTCAAGAATACTTCTCCTTTGAATAGAAAGACCCAGAGGATGGGACCACAGGTCAGCTGACGTAGACTAGATTCTCCAATCAATCTGGCCACCTTGCTACCCGATCCCTACCTCGAGCCACCACAGCACAAGTGTAAAGCAATATTGGCAGAAGCCCATGGGTGGAGAAAAGACCTCTCTGATGACCCCTGCTCAGAGCCAAGGCTAACTGGTTTACAGATTGGAGCAGTTTTCTCCAATGAAGGTCAGGGACGAGCGGGTGCCACCGTGGTGGACTGCACCAATGTCACGTGGGAGGAATCTCTTGCCCCTACCTTAACTCACCCTCTCCTGGCACATCAGCACAGAAAGTGGAGCTAATTGTGCTCACCAAGGCCTTGGAACTTGGGGCCAGCAAGAAAATTAGCAACTATATGAATAGCAGTTAAGCCTTTGCCACAGTCCACGTCCACAGGGGCTATATACCAAGAGAGAGGACTGCTCATGTCAGAAGGGAAAGAAATAAAGAACAAACAGAAATCTTGGATCTCTTGGATTCCCTGATGAAGCCGGCAACTGTAGTATTCATTGCCCAGGACATCAGGAGGGAAGAGACTCAGTGATCTGGGGCAATAACCAGGCAGATCAGGTGGCTCCAGAAGTGGCTATTCAGGACCCTGTCCGGGTTATGGGCCACTGAGACACCCGCTGGGAAATGGTATTGGACTAAGGGATGGCCTCACTGAGAATATACAGCAGAAGAAAAGGCCCAAACTGTTAGCCACCCCACCAACTGTTACTGAGAGTGTAGCGCCCACCTCATCCGGCAAGGAAGACGCAACACAGATTCTTCTCAACAGCCTTTACTGCAGGACACCTTCATTGCTGATATGGGGACCACGAGCGGCAAAGTCGCTCGCCTTATATACACAACAGTATGCTAATAATCTCTCAGGGATTGGCGGGGCATGAGTCAGCCCACTATCACCCCACTGTCATCCCAGCTACTTGTCCTCCAGAGATTGGCGAGGCACGAACCACCCCATTAGCATAGTACCGCCCCAGCCAGACTGACGCCAGGTGCAAAACCCCACGCATGCGCAGTACTATTGTTCACCACAGGAGGGTGCCGGATCACCTCCCCTGAAGAGGGGACAAGCCTGCGCATGCGCGGTAAGTTGTTTACATTCAGACGGGGCTGGATGTCGGCACCATCTTTGCTTTACCGCGCTGCTCCCTACATGAGAGGAGGAAGAACAATGGTGCACTCAAAGGGGAAAACTACACTCCCTAGAGAACAAGCAAAAGACTCACTTGGCCAAATGCACAAATGGACTCCTTTAGGGGATCAGAAGCTCATCTAAGCAGTCGAGGGATCTACGGTATACATAATGGACCTTAGGTTTTTAGCCAGAGAGACAGTAGAGCAGTGTAAGGTATGTCAGCATGTAAATGCTCATGCAGCCAAGAGCTAACAGGGCAAGGGACCTAGGGAAGAGCAGCCTGGGGTATATTGGTAGGTCAATTTCACAGAAGTTAAGTCAGGAAAATATGATTACAAATACCTCCTAGTGTTTGTAGATGCTTTCTCTGAATGGGTAGAGGCTTTCCCTACCAAGCAGGAAACAGCTACTGTGGTAGCCAAGAAGATATTGGAAGGAATCTTTCTGAGGTTTGGAGTGCCCAAGTTAACTGGACCAGATAATGGTCCTGCTTTTGTTTCTAGGGTAAGTCAGGGATTGGCAAAGATATTGGAGACTAATTAGAAGCTCCATTGTGCATACTGTCCCCAGAGCTCAGGACAGGTAGAGAGAATGAACAGAACCCTAAAAGAGACCTTAGCTAAATTGTCCTTGGAAACTGGCACTGACTGGGTGGTGCTCTTTCCCCTGTCCCTGTTCTGAGCCCAGAACACCCCCTACCATCTTAACCTGACCCCTTTTGAGATTCTGTTTGGTACCCCAACTCCCTTGGTGTCCACTGGGTCCTCTCTGAAGGTATCCCAACTCACTGACAGGAACCTCTTCTTGGGGCTCCAAGCCCTTCAGTCAATACAACATGAGATTTGGCCCAAACTCTGCCTTATATGCTCCAGGAAAGCCAGAGACCCCTCACCATTTCCAGACTGGCATTGGGCACAGTCGCTGGAACCCCAATGGAAGGGATCCTTCCTGGTGCGGTTAACCACTCCCACAGTCCTCAGGTGAACCATATTGCAGCCTGGGTACACGTGTCCCATGTGAAACCTGCAGATGCCTTGCTCCCTGGGACCCCCACTGGTTGGTACAAAAGAGGGGCAATCCACTCAAGCTCAAGATTGCTCGACCCTGATCATGTCTGCCTGGTGGTACCTCTGGATTTTGATCCCTTCCCCCATCCTATGCAGCTCCCATGTGCCTGTCCATCAAACCTGGACTGTGGTTTCCACTGGAACTGGAGATGAGTTTGCCTCCGTGATGGACTCCAAACCCTTCAACACCTGGTGGCCTGACTTCACTTTCAACCTGTGCCAGCAGGCAGCAGGACTTGACTCATGAGACATTCCCATCCATGATACCACCTGCAGGAGACCCCCATTTACGTTTGCCCTCGAGATGGAAGAAGCCGGGCAGAAGTTCACCAATGCGGGGGTCCAGACAAGTTTTATTGCACTGCTTAGTGAATGCGAGACAACAGGAGACACCTACTGGAAGCCCTCCTCCTCTTGGGACTTGATCAGGGTAAAAAGAAAATACACGACTGGGGGCCCTACCAGAGGGACCAAGGGTATTGGGATACTCCCTGGGCAAACACCACCTGTAACCCAATAATGATCAGATTCACTCAGAAAGGCAAAGAAGCAACAGGATGGATAAAGGGAAAAACTTGGGGACTCAGGTTGTACCAATTGGGGTATGATGATGGCCAAGGTGAGAAAAGGGCTAGCCAAACAGAAGAGAGAAAGAGAGCAGTCAGGGCTGGTTCAAGTCTTGGTTTAACTCCTTCCCTTGGCTAGCCACCCCATATCCACCGTGTTCTCATATCCACAGGACCCCTAATTGTTCTCCTGCTATTGTTGACCTTTGGACCCTGCGTATTGAACAAGCATATAGCCTTCATAAAAGAGAGAGTAGGAGCAGTGCAGCTGATGGTCCTGTGCCAATGATATGAGACCCTGAGGGCCTGAAGAATATGAGTTAGTCAAGGCTAGGCCAGGTTCCAGCTTCACACCTTGGGTCAAGGCTAGGCCAAGTCCTACTCTCCACCCACAGCAACATTCTTGAGTAAAAAATTCTCAGAATGTACTGACTGATCGTCACCCGACCCCCTGGAAAGTCCCAGGTAGAGTTCAAATGTATGTCTTGATCTGCCATGCTTGCTAGTCAATAGATTTAAAGGTTAATATGCTTAGCCAGTAAGTTTGAACTGTAACCTTCCTTGCTGAGGTAACCTGGGCCACTAAAAGATATAAAAACTGCTTATAATAGCCATTCAGGGTGGCCTTCCAGTCACTTGCCTTGAGGGACTAGTTGAAGGTTGACCCCAACAGCCCAGAGAATAAACCTCTTGCTTTTGCACTGGACTGTGTCTCGGTGTCTCACTTGGGGGTGTCTTGAAGTAAGTACCACTGACCGAGGGGCGGAGTCTCACACAACTTCCTGTGCATCTCTCTGCCCGTCCTCCTGACTTTCTCTTACTCTCTGCCTCTTGACCTATGGTTGACTTTATTTAATCTTGTATACAATAATGAAGATAATAATTACAATAATTACAGTAATTAAGCTCTTGGATTAAAGGTGTTTTCTAGGGTTGAGCCACACCACAGCTAGAAAAAGGTTTTTCCAGTAAACAATACAATCCTGGGGTTCACAGTGTGATCAGCTATCCTGCAACAGCTGGTCCAAAGGCTGCCAGTCATAGGCATCTGTCATAGCTTCCAGTCAGACACGTGACCACTCCGAGAAGGCTGAAAGATGCAGGAACAGTGTCCCAACCACTAAGGTCTGAGTTCTCGGAGAAAATCCCTCTACAGTGAGAGGCTATCGTCCCCAGAAGTGAGGCAAGATAGAGAAGAGCCCAGTGGCAGAGCACCAGACAGAGATTATGGTCGGACACACGTCAGACTCCTTGAGAGGACACAGCACTGTTCTTTCCTTCTTGAGCTGCATCTGAAGTAAAATGACCACTCCAGGTTTCGTTCCCCCCCCCCCCAAAGACAACATGCTTAAATCTCTGCCCCGTGGGCAGCTATTTTTGCTGCTGTTGTTTATAGCTCACGCCACAGTGAGTCAGGGTGCTTGTGGGCCACAGAATGACAGAACGATCCAGAAGCGCCCTTAACCTGTTATGGTTTGAATCTTAAAAGTCCCTGAAGGCTCTTGTGTTTAAGGTTTGGTCCTCAGGGACAGAGCTATTGGGAGCTAAGGGACAGTAGAACCTTCAGAGTGTGGAGCCTACTGTGGAGAAGCCAGTGGGTAGGTGGGCATGCAAGTGTGTGCTCGAATGCCTGTGCATGCATGTGAACGTGTGTGCTCCCTTCTTTCAGGTCCCAGTGAGGTGAGCAGGTTTCCCCAACAGTGGTCCCTGCTGCTGCGATCTGCCTTGCTGCAGACTGGAAGAGGAGATCCTGGGTGGCCATGGGCAGAACGTTCTGAAATGGAGCCCAAATCTCCCATCCCTTGTGTCACTTTTCTCAGCTTTGTGTCACAGGGGCAGGAAGCTGTCCAAGAGCTCCTCCCTCAGGTGGCATTGGGATCCCATGAGATCCCTGTCACCTGTGCTACATCCTCAGGTGAAAGCATCCCTTGGGATGGATGGAGCACTGATAATTGTTTTTCCGAAGTTCCCTGGGGGTTTCTCAGTGTGCGAATGGGGTTGAGGGCCACTGCCTCTGCAGCTTCAAGGTGACAGCCGTGTCCTTGTCACTGGAATTGGTGTCCCATCTTATTTAGGGAGCATTTGTGTTCCTATGCACACTATCATGTCATTGTGGCTAGATGGCTCACGTGATTGCACAGTCGGTGATCAGAAAATAGCAGCTCGATGGGACTCACATTCCAGGCCAAAATTTGCAACCAAAGACATCCAATCAGTGGAGTGACAGATGGTGGTCCCTGTCCCGGGGAGTGTCCGTGCTTAGGGCATTATTGGAGTCCTAAGCTCCAAAGTATCATCTGTGTCAGAAGGGAGCTTCTGGGAGTAGCCAAGAGCACTGGCGTTTTTGTCCTGTTTTGTCTGTTTGTTTTGAGACGGGGGTCAGGTCTCCCCGTGCAACCCAGGCAGGCCT
The DNA here is from genome assembly GCF_021556685.1 of Rattus norvegicus. NCBI lineage: Eukaryota > Metazoa > Chordata > Mammalia > Rodentia > Muridae > Rattus > Rattus norvegicus. The sequence continues at coordinate 79,121,171 of NC_141540.1, read as the reverse complement.
CGAACTCCCAGTTTGCCTGCCTCATAACCTCTGAGTGCTGGGCTTATGATCATGCACCACTATGGGATGAAACTTAAAAGTGACAGTTTTGGGGCTGGGGATTTAGCTCAGTGGTAGAGCGCTTACCTAGGAAGCGCAAGGCCCTGGGTTCGGTCCCCAGCTCCGAAAAAAAGAACCAAAAAAAAAAAAAAAAAAAAAAAGTGACAGTTTTTCTAACCAGGCTAGTTCCCAAATAATTGAGTTGGAAAGCTACTGATTTATTCAACAGTTTTAAGCACAATAACTGAGTACATATTCTTAACCCTCTACCCTCTCTAACTACTTCCCAGCCACTTGCTCCGGTTTCTTGCATCCAGTCTCTCCTCTGCTCCCTCTGCTGTGCCTGTCTGTGTTAGTGGAGGACTCCCTTGGTGACTCCTCCTCATGCCCGAGCTCATGGCCATCTTCTTACTTTTTCCTAAGCCTCCCTCTCTTGGACCCGCACCTGCTTCAGGGCCAAATCCTTCTCCCTGGCTCTTCTCCTGCAAGAGGATCATAAGTCCAGCCTTTCTATCTCCTCTGCCCAGGCATTGGCTGTTCAGTCTTTTATTAACCAATGAGAGATAGTTGGGGAACATTCGTAACTTAATACAGGAGATTCCTCAATATCCATTACAACGCCTGGGACTCTTGCACAGAAATCAGCATCTGAATACACTGAGCAGAAGACCAACAGCCAAGGTGCTCAGCCCAGAGGCAGTGTCATTTTAAACAGGGCCATGGATATAAGAGCCTGCAGTGCAAGGTCTGCTTAGGGCAGCTCGGTTTCTGTGATACAGAAGCTGCCTGTGTGTTCAGTTTAGGTGGCAACAAATACTCAAGTCTTGCTGGGTTTATGTTCTAATGTTATTGTCTTAGGGTTTTACTGCTGTGAACAGACACCATGACCGAGGCAACTCTTATAAGGACAACATTTAGTTGGGGCTGGCTTACAGGTTCAGAGGTTCAGTCCATTTTCATCAAGGCGGGAGCATGACAGCATCCAGGCAGGCATGGTGCAGGAGGAGCTGAGTTCTACATCTTCATCTGAAGGCTGCTAGCAGAATACTGGCTTCCAGGCAGCCAGGGTGAGGGTCTTAAAGCCACACACACACCTACTTCAACAGGGCCACACCTTCTAATAGTGCCACCCCTGGGGCCATGCATGTGCAAGCAATCACAGTCATCTTGTAGCATAAGTACACAGAATTTCTTAGTGCTTTTGTTGTTCAATAAGAATATATTATTTATGTAATCTATACATATATAATCTATATGTAAGCATTTATGTATATGTATATACACATTTTGGTTCTTCATGTTTTTCTAAGACATTGCTCACACAAGGTATCAGCTTACAGGACATGCCACTAGGCTTCTCCCAGGGACCTAGCAACTGCTTACCTCATCACCTGTTGGTATCAGGAATTGCCTTTAGCAGTGACACTGACAAACACCCCCCACCTCTCAACCCCCACAGTCCTAACCACCCCCTCCAGAAAATTCATATCAAGCCTCCAGGGCCTAGTACCTGTCTCTTGGCCTGCGCTGGTGCTGGCTTCACACAGCACAGCAGTGTGTATCACAGTTTGTGAGAAATAAGTGGTTTGCAAAAGCCAGAGTCTGGGATCTGGATGTAAGCTTCTCACACGTTATAGGACTGTACAGACAGCTGGGCCACTCAGTGACAGATCACATGCTCAGTGTGCCTGAGGTACTGGGTTCAATACCCACTGAGCCACCTCCCTAACCCAACCCATCATTCATTTCTGAGGTCAAAATTATTCTCTTCCCAGTGCTGGAAGGAGAACCTAGAGCTTCGTGCTTACCACACAAACATCCCACCACTGAGCTACATTCCCCAGCCCAGGCCAAGCCATTTCTGCAATGTCTTTCTCTTGGAAACTCGCCATCAGGATGCCTACACGTGTGGGCGCATGCTCTCTGCTCAGTTGCTCTTCCCTTGGTAAGGTTAATGTTTGGTAGACCAATGTCACATGGTTGTTCACTGTAAACTGAGGATGTCGCCACAAGTGTCATTCAGACACATTTGACACCATTCGCCACGAGTGAGCCCCTTGGCATCTCATTTCACAACTTCTAATGTGTGAGGTGAGCATGAAACACAGAAGCAGACGGTGCGACTAATGACCACCACTCTGTGGGGCCTTCAAGGGCCCCAGTCACTACTGCGTATCTATGGTGTGGCTAACCTTCCTGCAGGAGAAGCCCTTCCTTCCCTCTCAGGTCCCCACCTCCCAGGAGGAAAGCAGAGTAAACCATTCACACCAGTCTCCTGTTGTCCACAGAGGCACAGTATTCACAGACGGTGGAGCTGGCGTCTGCACTGTGTGAGAGGCAAGTCCGCAATATTCCTTCCTTTTTGCTCCAAGAGCAACCATGGAACCCAGGCCTGGACTCTCTGCACAACTACCCCGGGACAGAGATGGCACAGATATAGGTCCCTTTGCGATGTCTTGTCGAGATAGTTTAGGATGTGGCAGGGAAGCCTTTTTATTCCTTGGTGTCCAGGAAACTGGATATGATGGATGGTGGACACTATGCCCCTGAGAAGAAGGAGCTGTGTGAACAGAGAAAGCCTGGCCAAGGGGCAAACCCCATCTTCCCTCGAGAACACTGGATCCAAGCCTTTGGAAATCTTCTGGACTTCTGGCTATCTATACCTATGGAAAACTTTTAAAAAATAAATGGCTTGTGTGTGTGTGTGTGTGTGTGTGTGTGTGTGTGTGTTATGTATGCATGTGTGTTCACGTGTGTGTCCAGTTGGGCATGCACACACGTGTGCATGTACATGGAGCCCAGGGATTGACATTGGCTGTCTCTCTGGAGTCCTCTTCATCTTATGCATTGAAGCAAGGCCTCTCGCTTGGATTCGGAGCTTGTCAACTTGGCTAGTCTAACAAGTCATCTTGCTCCTAGGATCCTGTCTCCGCCTCTCAAGCCTGGCATTACGGTGAGGCCACCACACCCAGCCAGCGTTCACATGGATGCTGAGGCCCAAGCTCTGGTCCTCACACTTGCACGAGAAGTGCTTCGGCCCTGAGTCATGTATTTATTTTTCTTATGTTAAGAAAGTGTGCTCGCTAGTTTTAATGTCAACTTGAAACAGGATAGACTCATTTGGGAAGAGGGAAACTCAAATGAGAAAATGCCCCCTGGCAGATCGGCCTGTGGACAGATCGGCCTGTGGGCAAGCGCGAACATTTTCTTGATTAATGGTTGGTATGGGTGAGCCACCTTATAGAAGACAGTTCCCCCTGGACTGGTGGTACAAGGGGCAAGCCAGTAAGCAGCGCTCTTCTGTTGCCTCTGCAGCAGCTCCTGCCTCCAGGTTGATGCCTGTTCTGACTTCCTGGGATGACGAACTATAAGCCGCAAGAGGAAACACACCCTTTCCTCCTCAAGCTGCTTTTGGTCCTGGTGCTTTATCATAGCATCAGAAACCTTAACTAAGACACTCAGTTTGAGGGGTCCTCATTGAATGGTTGACTGGATAAGTGAGCGAATGAATAACATGGACATGTTCAACGGACAAGAACCTAACAGAGGCTGGGTGCCGGACTGCAAAGCTTGGGGGGGTAGAAGCAGGAAGACACAGGAGCTCAAGGCTCTTCCAAGCCAGCCTGAGCTGTATGGAGCCCAGGTTCAAAAGGAAACAAAGTTTATTTTTAAATCAAATAAACTTTAAAAACAAGCTAAACAATAAGGAACATAAACAAAGATCTTCTAACTAATTTTTACAAAGCTCCTCCTTGTGCCCACTCTGTCTTTCTAATTTGAATACTGTGCCATGGGAATCTAATGGTTGCAACACAGCAGCCATATTTGGACCTTGGGTGTATTTGTTTTCTAGGCTGCTGTAGCAAATGATCACAGATTGCTTGGAAGAAAACTTTGCTTTCTCACTGTTCCAAAGGTCAGAAGTCTGAACTCTAGGCCAGCAGGACTGGTTCCCTGGGGGCTCTGAGGGAGAGCCTTTGCATAGCTGACTCCTGGCCTCTGGCAGCTGCCAGCCATCACGCCTTTTCTGGCTTGCAGACGCATCAATCTCCTCTGTCAACACATCGCTCTTCCTGTTTCTCCCTCTGCCCACTTTTGGTGCTGGAGATCAGACCCAGGGCATGAGAAGCACACACTCTACAGTGAGCTGCTTCTCTTCTTGCTATTCAACCCAGGGTGTCCTTGAACTCACAATCCTCCTGCCTCTACTTACTGGTATTATATTGCTATGCCTAGCATTGTTTGGCTGGTTGGTTGGATTTTTGTTGCTCCTGCTACTAGGGTTTTATTTTATTTGGGGCTAGCATGTATTTCTTGTATGGACTAGTGAGTTCCTCATGATATTCTAGTGCATGCATACAGTATGCACGGGTTGAGTTTTGACTGCTTTTAGACAGCTCTCGCCTCTTACATGTAAGTGAAGACAACCTTAGGATTTGATTGTCTTCAGAAAAAGCAGTTTAGAACTGGATCTCTGACTTCTCTTTTCTAAACTCCTTCCAGCTCAAGTGCTCGACTCTCTTTTCTGTTTCAAAAGAATTTTTAAACGATGTTTTTAACTGAACTAGAATTATATCATTTCTCCTTTCCCTCCCTCCAGCCCCTGCCAGCCACCCTCCCTTGACCCCTCCCATGCCTTCCCCTCAGGTGGATAGCCTCTTTTTCTTTGATTATTACTTTTACATGATATATTTGTATGCATGTGTATGGCCAATTATATATAAATACAGCTAGTGGAGTCTGTTTTTGTTGGTGTGTATATGATTTCAGGCCTGGGCTCCCGTGACCTGTTGGTCTCTACATTGTGTCCAGTGTGGTTTTCTGTGGTGATCTGCTGTGAAGAGAGGCTCTGAATGTGGCCCCAACACTGGTAGGTGTAGTTAATAATCCCTATTCTCACCCACGGGTCTATTGGTCTTCACCACCTGTCCCTATTTCCAGGGTTTTGGTCTAACACTAAGCAAAAAACAATACCCTGTCTGGCCCATCCCCAGGCCTCTCCCTCCTCCCTTCCTCATTGTTGCTGCACTGCTGCAGTTCCTGGTTCAAGCCCGGTGAAAAGCAGGTCTGGCCCTGTTCCTTGCCAGGGACTCCATGCGACCCCTACGCTTGGCACACTCCTGCCCCCTGCAGCCCCTGGTTCACAGCAGCAGGAAAAGAGAGTCTGGCCCTGCCCCTTGCATCCTGCCAGGGATTCTGCTTGCTGGGCCACAGCCTGGAGAAAAACAGCTTTCACACTGTCTTTTCCAGGGTGCTCACACCGCCACCCGAGTACCAGGCTGCGCACGCCTGTACACTCATGCTTGTGCCTCTCCCTAGCTCTGCAGATTTTTCATTCCTACCCTGTCTTGACATTTGATACTTACTAGTAATTTACTTCCTGAGGAACGCCAGCGAGTTTGGGAGCCCGCGAGAATACAAACGGATGGGACATACCCTATTGGATCTGAGGCAGTACCTGACCAAGATCCTGGATGGAATTATAATTCCACAGGTGCTATCCTAGCCAGAGGTAGATTTATAACCTGTCTCCTGGCCGGTCTTTACAGGACAGTCTTAAACATCGGTGATTTTTGAAAAACTGCAAAAGGTCATTTCGTAAAAACAGGAAAACCCATCCCAATTTTTAGAACACCTTACAAAGGCTTTATTGCAATACACTAATCTAGACCCTGAAAACTTAGAAGGTAAGCAACTTCTGATGACCTATTTCTTTTCCCAGAGCTACCCTGACCTAAAAGACAAACTTAAAAAGCTAGGAAGAGGGCCCCTAACTCCACGGGCACAAGTTTTAGTGCTGGCCTTTAACGTGTACCCTGAGAAGAGATGAGAAGGCTCAAAGACTAAAATACCATATGCTGGCAATGGCTATATGACCAGCCCCAGCTATTGCCCCAGACTCCTGGTCTTCTAAGACTAAGGGACCACCAGGCTCCTGCTAGAGATGTGGTCAACAAGGTCATTGGCAAGGGCTTGACCTAATCCCCACAAGCCAAGGGACCATGTCCTAGGTGTCATCAAGAGGGACACTGGGCTGTCAGTTGCTCTCATGTTGCACAGGACAGGGGGACACCACGTTCAGATGACCCTTCAGCAGATCTCCTAGACTTGACTGTGGACGACTGAAGGGGCCTTAGTTCCCTGGACCTGACCACTGCCATCACCAGCTGAGCCCTGAGTAACTATCATGGTGTGTATGGGTAACCCATCTCCTTCCTCTTGGACACTGGGGCCACTTACTCAGTCCTAATGAAGTTTTGGGGACCCACTTCTCTCTCCCATTCTCTTATGGTTGTGTAGGGGGCAACCTTACCTTCCTTACCAAACCCCACCGTTTAGGTACATTTTTAGGGGTGTGCCTCTCACCCATTCCTTTTTGGTAGTGCCAGCATGCCCTGTCCCCTTTTTGGGAAGGGATCTTCTAGCTAAGTTGGGAGCCTCTATTTTGCTCCACCCATTTGCCCAAACTCAAGCTCGCCAGCAGCCTCTCTGCTCCTTCTAGCCAGCCAACCTACTAACACGGACATGTGGCTTTCCTTTACCAGATTCTCAGGTAGACCCCAGGTATGGGAGGTCCAGAACCCCTCTGTTGCTAAACAGTCTTTCCAAATAGGATCTGGAAACTGCTTTCTATCTGTCTTTTTGTTGTGGCAAACTGTTTTAAGACATCCAGGGGTTGGGGATTTAACTCAGTGGTAGAGCACTTGCCTAGCAAGCGCAAAGCCCTGGGTTCGGTCCCCAGCTCCGAAAAAAAGAAAAGAAAGAAAAAAAAAAAAGACATCCAGGACACGTTCTGTAGGACAAATTCTTCCTTCTGCTCCACAAAAAGCTTATCTTAAAGAATGTTCATCCTGTTAACTCACACTACAGGAAACCCACTCAGACCTACCTCTCGTGGACCAAATAGACTCCACCCAGATAAGTACATCTGCCTAAAGTTCCCACTTTCTACCTATTCCAAAGGGTGGGATTCCTCTGGGTTTCAAATGTACATCTAAGAAAAAAATGTTCTTTTCTCCCAAGTGTGCTTAATCTTATTCTCTACCTGTGTGTGTGTGTGTGTGTTGTGTGTGTGTGTGTGGTGTGTGTGTGTGTGTGTGTGTGTGTGTGTGTGTGTGTGTGTTTCAGCATCTTGTCAAGTCCAGACACTTACTACACCTGGGACAGCTCCAGAGAAGCGACTTCCAGATGTTTCAGTCTCCTCTTACAGACACAGGCGCTTCTATGGGACCTGTTCCTTCTGACCTCAGATAGTTCCACAGACTCTGGACAACAAGGAAATAGCCAACTCTAAGACTGGACAAATATCCCATACTCATTTTTCTAGGTTCCCTAGAGACATGTTGCCCCCAAAGCAAGCAGGAAGTAGTCAGAGATCATGACCACCCTATTCCTACTCTAACGTCGCCTCTAATTTTTCTTTTTTAATTTAATCAAAACAGGGGGATGTTGGTATTCTGTCTAAGCTCCACCCCCACAGCTACCTGGTAATAGCCAGGTATGCTCTGCTCCACGGTTGCCTGGCAACAGCCATCTGTGCTTGACTATATAAGGGGGTGCTCGCCCCTTCATCTCCCTCTTGCTCTCTCTTGCTCTTCCTCTTCTCGTGCCCTGTTTGTCCCTGTCCATTCTCTCCCCATTCCCCTCTTTCTCCCCACGTGCCCATGGCCAGCCTTTCCTCTCTTCTTCTACTCTTCTCTCATTAAAACTTTCCACGTAGAGCCATGTTGGATTGGTGTGTTCTGATTGGATGAAAGCCGAGATTTAAACCCCAACAATCCCCATCAAAATTCCAACTTAATTCTTCATAGAATTAGACAGAGCAATTTCAGATTCATTTGGAATAACAAAAAACCTAGGATAGCAAAAACTATTCTCGAGAATAAAAGAACTTGTAAGGGAATCACCATCCTTGACCTCAAGCAGTAATACGGAGCAACAGTGATAAAAACTGTATGGTATTGGTACAGAGACAGGCAGGTAGATTAGTGGAATAGAAGTGAAGACCCAGAAATGAACCCACACACCTGGTCACTTGATCTTTGACAAAGGAGCTAAAACCATCCATTGGAAAAAAGATAGCATTTTCAACAAATGATGCTGGTTCAGCTGGAGGTCAGCATGTAGAAGAATGCAAATTGATCCATTCTTACAGCCGTGTACAAAGCTTAAGTCCAAGTGGATCAAGGACCTCCACATCAAACCAGATAGATACACTCAAACTAATATAAGAAAAAGTGGGGAAGAGTCTTGATCACAAGGGTACAGTGGAAAATTTCCTGAACAAAACACCAATGGCTTATGCTGTAAGATCAGGAATCGACAAATGGGACCTCATAAAACTGCAAAGTTTCTGTAAGGCAAAGGACACTGGCATTAGGACAAAGCAGTAACCAGCAGATTTGGAAAAGATCTTTACAGATTCTACATCTGATAGAGAACTAATATCCAAAATATACAAAGAACTCAAGAAGTTAGACTCCAGAGAGCCAAATAACCCTATTAAAAATAGGGTTCAGAGCTAAACAAAGAATTCTCAGCTGAGGAATATTGAATGGCCAAAAAGCACCTAAAGAAATGTTCAACACCCTTAGTCATAAGGGAAATGCAAATCAAAGCAACCCTGAGATTTCACCTCACACCAGTCAGAGTGGCTAAGACCAAAAACTCAGGTGACAACAGATGCTGGTGAGGATGTGGAGAAAGAGGAACACTCCTCCATTGTTGGTGGGATTGCAGACTGGTACAACCACATTGGAAATCAGTCTGGAGGTTCCTCAGAAAATTGGACATTGCACTATCTGAGGATCCAGCTATACCTCTCTTGGGCATATACCCAAAAGATGCTTCAACATACAACAAAGACACATGTTCCACTACGTTCATAGCAGCCTTATTTATAATAGCCAGAAGCTGGAAAGAACCCAGATGCCTTTCAACAGAGGAATGGATACAGAGAATGTGGTACATCTACACAATGGAGTACTACTTAGCTATCAAAAACAATGACTTCATGAAATTCATAGGCAAATGGATTGGACTAGAAAATATGCTGAGTGAGGTAACCCAATCACAGAAAAACACACATGGTATGCACTCATTGTTAAGTGGATATTAGCCCAAAAGCTTGAATTACCTAAGAAATAATCCATAGATCACATGAAGCTCAAGAAGGATGACCAAAGTGTGGATGCTTCAGTCCTTCTTAAAAGAGGGAACAAAAATATTCACAGGAGGGGATATGGAGGCAAAGTTTGGAGCAGAGACTGAAGGAACAGTCATTTAGAGCCTGCCCCACATGGGTATACTGCCCATATATATATACAGCCACCAAAACTAGGTAAGATTGATGAAACTAAGAAGTGCCTGCTGACAGGAGCCGGATATAGCTGTCTCCTGAGAGGCACAGGCAGAACATGACAAATACAGGGCGGATGCTAGCAGCAAAACACTGAACTGAGAATGGGATCCCTGTTGGAGGAGTTAGAGAAAGGATTAAAAGAGCTGAAGGGGCTTGCGACCCCATATGAACAACAATGCCAACCAACCAGAGCTCCCAGGGACTAAACCACTACCTAAAGACTATACATGGACTGACCCTGGGCTCCAGTTGCATATGTAGCAGAGGATGGCCTTGTTGGGCACCAGTGGAAGGAGAAGCCCTTCCTTGGTCCTGCCAAGACTGGACCCCCCAGTGTAGGGGAGTGTCAGGGAGTGGGAAGGTGGGGTGGTTGGGGAGGGGAGCACCCTTATAAAAGAAGGGGAGAGGGATGGGATAGAGGGCTTATGTCCAGGAAACCGGGGAAGGAAATAACATTTGAAATGTAAATAATAAAATAAAATGCCAAAGGGAACTAAAACAAAAACAAAAACAAACAAACTAAAAAGACAAATGATTGCTAATGGGTGAAGAGTGTTCTGAAAGAAACCTAAAATCCATTGTGGTGATGGTGATGGTTGCCCAATTCTGAATACATTAAAAAAAAAAATCACTGGATTCTGCACCACAAGCTGGCGAAGGCTCTAGAACGCCTGGCTGAAGCCTGAACTTGAGGGCTGAGGAGCTCTGTGCAGAACTCTTAGTCAGGAGCAAGAGCTTGTTCTGCTGCTCAACAACCTGCACATGACACTTGAGTAATTCCTCTACCCTCATCTCTTCTTTTCTTTCTTCCTTTGTTTTCTCAGGGTGAGTCTTAAGAATCTTACTACATGTAACCAAGGCCGGCCATATGCTCCTGTCTCAGCCTCCAGAGTGCTGGGGTTGGCTTCTGGAGCAGCCTTCCTCCTCTACTTCCTTTGGGAGTAGAACACATAACAGTGAAGGTGGATGTGGGGTCCTGCTGATTGGGGCATCGGGTTCCTTAGGGCGAGTCTGATCTTCTCCATCGTTCATCTAATTTCTTCTAGTCACTTTACAGCACTGCTACTTGTAACAAAGCACAGTCAATGCAGCCAGCAGCCAGCAGCCAGCAGCCAACAGCCAGCAGCCAGCAGCCAGCAGCCAGCAGCCAGCAGCCAGCAGCCAGCAGCCATCAACCAACAGGAGGAGGAGAAGGAGGAGGAGGAGGAGGAGAAGGAGGAGGAGGAGAAGGAGGAGGAGGGGGAGGAGGAGGAGGAAGAAGAAGAGGAGGAGGAGGAGGAGGGGGAAGAATGAGGGAATGAGAAGAAAGAGGAGGAAGAGGAGGAGGGGGGAAGGAGGAGGAGGAATGAGGGGAAGATGAGGAGAAGGAGGAGAAATGAGGGGAAGAGGAGGAAGAGGAGGAGGAGGAATGAGGGGAAGATGAGGAGAAGGAGGAGAAATGAGGGGAAGAGGAGGAGGAAGAGGAGGAATGAGGGGATGAGGAGGAGGAAGAGGAGGAATGAGAGGAAGAGGAGGAGGAATGAGGGGAAGAGGAGGAAGAGAAGGAATGAGGGGAAGAGGAGGAGGAAGAGGAGGAGGAGGAGGAGCCACCATGCCCCTCTCAGGGCTCTAGCTTTTTTATACCCTTTCAAGAGTCCCCAGAATTTCAAATGTCACTTGCATAAACTATCTGAAATTGACAAGATCACACCCCTGCTGGAGCACCAGACAAATTGTCAGCTGCTATGGACCATCTGAAGCAGTTCCATATCCCATACCTGGGATTAAAATAACACAAGGTCTGGAGAGATGGCTCAGCAGTTAAGAGCACTGGCTGCTCTACACAGAGGTCCTGAGTTCAATTCCCAGCAACCACATGGTGGCTCACAACCATCTATAAAGGGAACTGATGTCCTCTTCTGGTGTGTCTGAAGACAGAAACACTGTACTCTCATACATAAAATAAATGAAATCTTTTAAAAAATGAAAACACATTCCTATAACATGTCTGTGTTTTTAAAGAAACTAAAATTCATGCTATAGACCTTTACATCACTCAAGAAGTAGTAGAGGGGATTACCTGATACCCAGGGACATCGGAAACTTCTTAGGCTCCTTCTCTGCAGAGGGGGAGAGAAATGGGACTATACTCTAGAGGGATTCATCTGTAACTTGTGGGGGAATGACTGGGTCTGGGGCCAGGCAGATTCTGGGATACGGCTCCTCTATGTTCTGAGAGGGCTGGGACAAGTTATGGGACAGAGAGGACAGGCTGTGTGGAGACAAAACAAGTCACAAAGCCTCTTAGAACATCCCCAGGACTGCTCCAGAATAGAAAGAAAAAGTGTTTGGTCTCAGTCTCTTTGATTAATTTTTCCCTCGTTAACAACCCTAGGTAGGGAATGAGTCCCAGACCAAGGCATTTCTCTGAAGAGTCTTTGGTCTTGGTTGGGAATTTCAGAGGGAGTCCCCTCCTGTCTGGGGGAAGGTGAGAACTAGAATAGGCTGGGGACAGCTTGACTCTCAGCTCCTCAAGCCTTGAGGTTCCTTTCATTTAGCATGTCAGCTGTTAAATGTCGGGGCGTTGTTTTCTGAGCCCCAATATCATCCCGAAACCCTATGATCATTCTTTTGGTTTCTTTTAAAAATTCTTTGTTGTAATTGTGTATATGCATAGGCGTGTCTATATATGTACACATGCATCTCTCTCTCTCTCTCTCTCTCTCTCTCTCTCTCTCTCTCTCTCTCTCTCTCTCTCTCGGTATGTGTGTGTCTGCGTGTATGTGTACATGCAGGGTCAGATGCCCATGCGTGCATTATGACCCTTTGAAGGCCAGAGATTAATGTCAGGTGTCTTTTGTCATTCTCCACTCTATTTTTGGGGACAGAGCCTGTCATTAGACCTAGAACTTACTGTTTTGGCTGGACTGGCAGGTCAGCATGTTCGAGGGATCCCCCTGCCTCTACTCCTTTGTGCTGACTGTAAGTGGGCCTGCTATTTTATGTGGGTGCTGGTGATCAGAACTCAGGTCCCCAACTGAGCCATGCCCACAGCCCCAGGTTCCTTTCTTTTTTTTTTTTTTTTTTTTTTTGGTTCTTTTTTTTTCGGAGCTGGGGACCGAACCCAGGGCCTTGCGCTTCCTAGGCAAGCGCTCTACCACTGAGCTAAATCCCCAACCCCCAGCCCCAGGTTCCTATTAGCATTTATTAATCACAAACGTACAGGCTTCATTATGACAGCTTTCCCTCCTCCTTCTCCCTGCTTGCTTTCCACCCTCCAAGTACTGGGATCATAGGCTGAACTCACATGTCTCACTCATTGCCACATTTTCATGCATGTGTGTTTGGTCACACTCGCACGGGGAGCAATCCTTCTTGCTCAGTCTCTCAAGTTCGGGGGCCTATAGGTCTGTGCTGTCAGACCCCACTGAAAAACCATGACACTCTTGCACCTTAGTTTAGAAATCTAATCTGGAGGGACTCATCTCCTTTCCTGCTTTTATTTGACACCCCCCCCCAACTGTTATTATTTGCCAACTGGGTGGGGACAGCTTTGTAACGATAGACGCCTACACTGAGTCACAGCCCTTATTAGGGACTTCGGGAAAAGGATCTAGTGCCAGACACTTGTGCCCCGTATGTTAAAGATGTCGTCGTTTTGTATCTCTTGGGGCTGTGCAGGTGTCCAGGAAGAGGTGCTTGCCGAACATTCCACATCTCCTTAGTACATACCGAGTCACCAGTAATCATTTCTGACACGTGAAAGCTCTGTGTGCGGGGACACCTTGTGGCAGTCCTCTCCCTGGGGAGCTGTCTCCTGAACGGAGGGACTCCTTGTTTTGTGTCCTTGGTGGTTTTGTCTCCTGTGGATTCAGGTTGTTTTGTAGCCTCAGAATCACTTCCTCGGCAAACTTGTTTGTCCACCGTTCAGCACGTTGAGCAGTTCTTTCCTCTGATGACTGAAGCAGCGGTGCCCAGCACAGTCAGAAAACGGCACACAGAGCCCTTCAATGCTCAGCCCAGTCAGAAAACGGCACACAGAGCCCTTCAGTGCTCAGCCCAGTCAGAAAACGGCACACAGAGCCCTTCAGTGCTCAGCGCAGTCAGAAAACGGCACACAGAGCCCTTCAGTGCTCAGCCCAGTCAGAAAACAGCACACAGAGCTCTTCAGTGCTCAGCCCAGTCAGAAAACGGCACACAATCCAAAATGCTGGCTTCCCTGTTTGGAATAAAAGTGTGAGAGTCAAGCAAATCTGGTATCCAAATGATTTCTGCAATGCAAACATACTGACACCCCAAAACAAAGGCACCCCAGCTTCCTTTATCAGTTGCTCATATTTTCAGTCTGTCATTCTTGGACTTTATTTTAGTATCTATTTTGTTTAAAATATATTTTATTTCTACAGCACAGTAAAGTGATCATAGTTCAGAGTGCGTCTAATCTCCTTGATTTAATAAGTATGTATCATATGCACAGTCTGAATATCACACTGTACTACAGATAATCTGTTTTATTATATAGTGGTAATGTATTCTTTGGGCGTGTGTGTGTGTGCGTTGAAACAGGCTTTCTCTGTGTAGCCCTGGCTGTCCTGGAGCTCTAGCCCTGTAGACCAGGCTGACCTCAACCTCAGAGATTTGCCTGCCTCTACCTCCCCAGCACTGGTAGGTGCCCCAGCATTGTCCCCACTTAATTAAGAGAATGAACTCCAGCATATGGCTTGATTACAATTACAGATTCTCAGTAGTGGTAAGAAGTTAGCTATGGCTTGTGGGGTTTAATTAATTTTTAATATTTTACTTTTCTGAACAATTTAGGAGAAACAGAGAGACAGGAGGAGAGGGGGAGGGAGAGAGAAAGATAGATAGATAGATAGATAGATAGATAGAGAGAGAGAGAGAGAGAGAGAGAGAGAGAGAAAGAGAGAGAGAGAGAGAAAGAGACAGAGACAGAGACTCTCAAATAGCCTAGCATAACTTTGACTTTCTCTTGAGTGCTGGAATTACATGTGGCTGGCCAAGCACATATACTTTTAGTCAAAAAGTTAATGGAAGGCAACTTTTCAAAAAGAAATACATAGTTGAAATGAAGAGAGAATATAGATGCTATTTTTTTTTTAATTTTAAGATTTTGGGGCCAAAGAATAAAGCAGCTAAGCTATAGAGCTGTCTCAGCTAAGCCCAGGGTGTGTTCTGTTGCACTGTAGTAATGACCCTTGTGCCCTGACCTGGCTTCGGCAAGCGACTCTGCTCTAGGAAACTAAGTCATTTCTGGGACCCCAGTTTGTCCCGTGAAAGCTGTAAAGCATGCTAGAGTTCTGAGGGTCAGCTTTATCAAATGAGGTGTTTGATTTTCTCACATTACTTGGAAATACTTCACTTTGGCTGAGAAGGAAGACTTCACCTGAACACCCTAGCTCTTGCTTTCTGGCCAGCCTGTGGGAGGACTGGGCATCTGGAATTGATGGAGAACAATCCCTGATTCCCGGAACTTCACCGTCTGATAAAGAGGGTCAGATGTGAATGAAGATGCGTTAAAGGAAGATACGGTCCAGGAGTGGTGTCATGCAACTCGATCCTAGCACTTGGAAGGTGGAGTTGGGACTATCTTTGGCTACATATTGAGTTTGAAGTTAGCCTGGGCTACATAAGACCTTGACTCAAAAACACAAAAATCAGGCTGGTTAAATGTGTCAAGGTAAAGTCACTTGCTGCTAAGCTTGATGGCCTGTGCTCCGTCCAATCCCTGAGAATCATTAGGTAGAAGGAGAGAACAGATACTGAAAGTTATCATCCTCTGACTTCCTCACAAAAACAGTGGCATGAACTTGTACACCTATGAGATGCACACACAGTAAATAAATGTAAAAACAAAAGTAAAAGTAAAGTTTAAAGTAAAAAAAAAAAAAAGCAAATGAACAGAAAGAAAGATGTTGGAAAGATTACTATTCCAGATCTCATTACAGAGCCATAGTACCAAAACAATATGGAACTGGCACAAAAATAGACATGAGGACCAACTAAACAGAACTGAAGACCAGAACATGAACACGAAGCTTCAACCCCTTAGTATTTGACAAAGATGCCAAAAACATAAACCAGGAAAGGAAAAGCATCATCAACAAATGGTTCTAATCCACGCTAGCCAGTGTTCCCATCACCTTTGCCTAAAGACTAACTCCAAGTGAGCTAATGAGTTAAGCAAACTGTCTGAGACACTGACTGGCAGAAGAGAACACAGACAGTGCCCTTTGTGATGGGTGAGGAAAAGACTTTATGACTCCATTTCCCCAGAATCAAGACCAACAATTGACTACACAGCTAAAAAATAAAAATCAGTGGGCTGTGGTTAAGAGCACTGACTGCTCTTCCAGAGGTCCTGAGTTCAATTCCCAGCAACCACATAGTGGCTCACAACCATCTGTAACAGGATCTACTGCCCTCTTCTGGTATGCATGAAGACAGTATACTCATATACATAAAACAAATTAAAACAAACAAACAAAAAAACAGGTGAACAGGAAGCCCACAGGATGGGGGAGAATCTATGCCACAGCCATCCAATGGAGAGTTTAGATCTAGAATATACAAAAACAAAAAACAAAAAACAAAAAAAAAACAAAAACCAAGCAGATCAAATGACTTATTAAAAAATGATTTGATCAGAGAGTTCTCAAAGAGAGAAAACCATGGCACAGGAATCTTTTAAAATGTTCATTGTCCCTAGCAAAGAGGGAAAGGCAAATCAAGACAGCTTTGAGACGTCTTCCTTGCCAAGGATGGACTTGACTTGAGAGGGGTTCTGAGGAAGGGGTGTCTGGGAGCAGCCAAACAAATCATGGGTTACAAGCTGAGGAGGTGGCCCATGTCCTGCTTTCTCTTGCCGTTGTAAAAACTCTGGAGAGCTCACCACCTGCCTTTTCTTTACGTATCAATTTAGTCATTACCCAAGGTTCCCTTCTGATTATCCTATGAATCAGCATTCCATGACTCCAGCCCCAGACAGCAAGCACAAGCACAGACAATACGATAAGATTCCTGTCACGTCTGGACCTACACTCCCTCTGTCCCAGGCTGACTTTGAACTCAGGAATCTGCCTGCCTGTATTAGCATAAATAAAAACCTCAGCTGGGTGGGATCCGGCCCTGGGATCACCGTTCCCCAAATCTATTTCCTTCCTCAGTATCTTTCTGACAAGTTGGCCCATAGTGCAGCTGCCTCTGTTCCTTTAGGTCTGTGAAGCTCCTTATACAATTCATATTGCATCCATACATTCTGCACAGTTGAGAAATTATATATTTTTGAACTCATGTTTGCAGCATTCCTTCCTGTACAGATATGGCATGAGGAGACTGCTCCCAGCCTGCTAGCTGCGAGGTAACTAAAGGATATCTGAGAACCCAGCATGCTGGGACAGCGTGGGTGTCTGACTGGGACAGCATGAGCATCCTTTCTCTTCAGAGCGTCCAGGTGTTCTGCCAAGCAAGTGCAAACCTGAGGAAGTGGCCTGCGCCATCCTTTTCTCATGAGCAAGTAACTTTGTTTCTAATTATAAAAAGCAACACATCTGAGAGATGAACTGCAGACAGATTTCTCAGTCTGCAAGGAGGTTTGGGTCACTCTGAACCAATGTAAGCTATTGCTAGAGAAAAAGGACTTGGTGAGAACTAACACTGGGGAATCTTTAAAAGAAGCTGACTTGGCTGTGTACCCCCTGTGTCCTGGTTAATGTGCCTCTACCCTTGGGACCCCAACACATTACACACTGACACCTTCCAATAGCCTTAAGGGCCGTGCTGAAGGTCACAGTGTCCTACTATTTTACTGAGACATTAGACATGCCCTAGCCTCCCACAAGCTATCTCTGACTATCATTAAGTCATTAACCTTGGCAGAGAGAATATTCTTTGAAGGAGGATCAAGAAGTAGCACACACACACACACACACACACACACACACACACACACAGGCACGTCTCACACCCCCAGTAACCATCAACACTTGTGGAGGCACCTGCCCTGCTGATTCTGGCTCTGTTCCAGGGGCAGGAACCGCGTTATTCTGCCCCTTACATGGCCAAGCAGGACCCTAATCATAATAGTAAAGACCAACAAAACAACTGACACTTAATGTTGGAAAGGATCTAGAGAGAAGAAACTCTCAGTGTTGGCTTCTGTCTCTATCCCTACATGTCTCCTTTTGTGCTATACCATATTGTTTTCATTATTATGGCTCTGAAATGCATCTTGAGATCTGGAATAGTAATACAGTAAAGAATTGTTACTTTTTTGTTATCTGTCTTATTTTTACTTTAAACTTGTTAAAACTTTTAGTTACTGTATGTACACACTCCTGGGTACACACGTTCATGCCACTGTGATAGAAATATGGGCTTAATCAGGATTGAAAACCTGGTACCGACACTCTGAAAATCAGCACGGGGAATCTTCAAAAAGCTAAAAAGAAGTCTACCATATGACCTACCATTCACATGTGCTCAAAGATCTCCACAGATATCAGTCAGCCATACTCACCATTGTTTTGTTCATAACAGCTAGGAAGTGGAAACAGCCTAAATGTCCCTCAGCTGGCAAAAGGATAGTGAAGACGTGGTATATACACATCGTGGGACATTGTGCAGACGGAAAGAAAAATGAAACCACGAATTCTGCAGGTAGGTGGATGGACCTAGGAAAGATCATGCTGAATGAGGTAACCCAGACCACATGTTCTCTCTCACCTATGGTTCCTAGCTCCAAATCTTTGGGTGTAAGTTTATAACCTGGAATAACTGCAGAAACAAGGAAAGTACAAAGGGACTATGTGGAGTGTGGGTGGGGGTAGGAGTGATAGAGGGGGAAAGAGTTGGCTATAAGTGATCAGAAAGGGAAATCTGGGGGCCTCTAGTGATAGTATAGGAAGACAGATACACAAAGAAGGTAAAGTAATAGTAAGAATGTCTGAAGAAGAGGTCAGAATCATACAACTTAGGGTTTTATTGCTGTGAAGAGGCACCATGACCAAGACAACTCTTATAAGGACAACATTTAATTGGGGCTGGCTTACAGTTTCAGAGGTGCAGTCCATTATCATCAAGGGGAGCATGGCAACATCCAGGCAGGTATGGTGCAGGAGGAGCTGAGAGTTCTACCACTTCATCTGATGGCTGCTAGCAGAATACTGACTTCCAGGCAGCTAGGAAGGTGGTCTTAAAGACTATCTTATCGACACCTATTCCAACAAAGCCACACCTCCTAATAGTGTCTGAGCCACCATATACAAACCATCACAACTAACTACCTAAAAATATTTATAATACATGATATATATATATATATATATCAATCATCTGGACACTGCTCCCTCTAAGAGCCAAAGGCCACCTAACAATAATCCTAAAATTGTTGACCAGCATAGTTCAAGAGACTCCCCAAACATTACAGACTATTGTTATTGGCCTTGGTTGCCCACTAAAGGCAGAAGGTAAGTCTTTATTGCTGAAGACACCATGCACTTTGGTCACAGGGCCCAAAGCACCCAGCCCCACCCCAAGCTGGGTCTGACCTGAAAACCTCCTCCCTGAGGACCAACTTTCATGGCACAAAAGGCACCGTGTAAGTTTTCAAAGGAGGAAGCAACCCATAGTCCTCCTATGACAACTATGAACTAAAAACAACCACCACCATTGCACAGTAACCCTTCAGGTACAATGGGGCACACACACCTTGGTGGAAACCAACAGCTCTCTAATTGGACCTAAGACCCATTCAATAGGAGGGAAATCATGCCTGGTACTGGAAACCTAGCCAGCTACCCAGGGTTAGAAAAGTCAGGGCTAGAAGGAGAATCTACAACTGTCACTTTACTAAATTCCTAACTGCATTCTGAATATTTGTCCTTACATCCACGGATAAGTGTTGTCATTGTCCTTATTAAGGACTTTAGTTTGCAACAGACAGAAACCATCAGTTATAAAACTACAGCCAATCAAAATAGAGTTGTAGAGTCCAGTTTCATCTACACTGTAGCTCCTGTGTCCAGTGCTCAAGGATCATTGTGGAAGAGGGAGTGGAAAGACCGTAAGAGATGGAGTAACAGGGAGATTGTGGTGAGATTTTATCTCCTGGAAATGTTAGGAACTACACACATTGTCTTACCACCATGACTGCCTCACCATGACCTGACAAGAATGACATCAATACCCGTGGTGGGCGGGGCCTTAACTTTAGACAGAGAACTACAGTCTAAGTGGCTAAGGAACGCCACTGAGAGCAGGAGAAATGTTCTCCCTAGGGGAGAGCATGATAATTGGCTATCCAGTACCAAATGCAGCCCTGGAAACTTGTGTCTAGAGGTATAAACATTACGCAGACTAAGAAGGTTGTATTTACGTATTTAGGAACATAATACAATATAAAATATATTTTATTAAATGTATATTTATTCTAGTATATTTACTATGTTGTAGTTTATTATGATATAATAAATGAACACAGCACACATTGTATCATAAAATAGTATATTAATTACCTTATGTTAAATGTTATATATAAATGTAACAACAATTAAAGAAAGAGACCATGAATTTGGAAGTGGTAGTACATGAGAAGTTCTGGAAGGAGGAAAGAGAAATGATGTAATTATAGTCTCAAAAGATTTTTTAAAGTTTGAAAATAAAAAACAAAACAAGCAAACCAACAGAGCACGTGCAGTGCCAGCTAGGCACAGTGGCCACATCAGTAGTCCTACCTGAGGTGGGATGACACTCACTGAGCCCAGAAGTCCTGGACTAGTCCCTGGAGAGGGGTCTCTTGGCAGAGCTGCAGGAAAGATGCTGGCCTGAGCCAGAAGTAGGCAGGGTGTCTGTTTTCAAAGCATCTGGGTAGTGCCAAGGTAGGAGGGGAATCAGCTTTTAAGAGACAGAGTAGAGGTTGGCTGAAGTCTGTTAGTGGTTACCCAGCAAGGTCAGGAGTGGTCAGCATTGAATTACACGGGCCCCACTGCGGTTGCCCTCAACATCAGGAGAAGCACGGGGACTGTGGCTGGAAGGTTTCAGCCGCAGTTCTTTATTCGTCCTGCAAGACTTTTGTGCTCCCCAGTGGGCTGTGAGGTTTCCTCTGGGGACACCCTTCATTTTTCTCCGGAGCCACCATCACCTCCCCACTGTTTCCAGGATGGGGCAACCTTTCTCTTGTTCGGTCAGATTCAAGGACGTCCATAATACTGTGATAGAATGCTGCAGTGCCAGCTCCAGGCTCCAGTCTGTGGATTCATGCCTGAAGCCACAGCCTTTTCCTGGCTGATAAGAAGGGTAACAAAGGCGGGACGTCAGAGCCAGAAGGAAGTAACGCCCCAGGGAGTTGCTGATTCTGTGTCCTGCCCAGAGACTGGAGGGGAAATCAGTCACATTCACCCAGCAGAAGCCACCCTCAGTGGGCTCTCTCTACTTCAGAGCATTTCTGAAAATTCCCTGACACCTGGCTCTCTGCTTGCCCTTCTGGCATCTTCTTCCTACAGCCCACTTCAAAGTAGGCGTGTTTACTCTCTAGTGTGCATATGAGTGCTCGTGAAGCACACACATGTGTGCATGCTCACAGAGAACAGGTCCTATCAAGTTTTGCCTCTGTCCCTCTCCACCTCATGTTTTGAGCAGAGTCCCTCGCTGAACCTACAGCTCACTGTTACACCCAGGCTGACTACAGGGTGTCAGGCTTTGGACTTTATACACAGATGCTTGGATCATCTCCAGGCCCATGTACTAATGTGGCTGGCATTTTTACCCACTGAGCTGTTTGGGGTATTTCCCCAGCTCCAGAATATTACTATTATTATTATTTCTTCCTCCTCCTCTTCCTCTTCCTCTTCCTCCTCTTTTCCTCCTCCTCCTTCTCTTCTTCCTTCTCCTCCTTCTCCTCCTCCTCTTTCTCCTCCTCCTTTTCCTCCTCCTTTCCTTCCCTTTCCTTCTCTTCCTGCTCCTCCTGCTTCTTCTATTTCTTCAAAACAGAGTCTTACTTTATATCACTGAGTGACCTGGAACTCACTCTGTATACCAGGAAGCATGGCCTCAAACTCACAGAGATCTTCTGTGACTGCTAAGATTAAAGGCATGAGCCACCAAGCCAACCCAGAATATTTACCTTTCGGTTTATGTTGAAGGACAGTTGATCACATTGAACCCCCATGACTGTGAATATTGTCTTGTTGTGGCTCAGCCCTAGCGAACGCTTTTAACCCAAGAGCTTTCCATGAACAGGATTAAATAGGTCAAGAGGCAGAGAAAGCAACCAGTTGACAGAGATTGAACAGAAGAAAACCCAGGAAAAAGGAAGGAGGGTCTTGGAGTTGAAGGGTATTTAAGACAGTGTGGAGAAGGAGAAAGGACTCTATCCTTCTGAGATATCAGTGGAGTAGGAAGGTCACCTGAGCCCTTTCTCTGCCTCTCTGAGCTAGCAGGCTTTCATCCCAGCATCTGGGTCCTGAGTCGTCATTGGTAAACTGAACATTTGGGCTTTCATTTTAAAAACAAGAACAGTAAGCACACAGTGTCATTGGCCATGAGAAAAGACTCCCTTACGGCCTCTCATCCCAGTCCTGGATGACTGGGCAGCTCAGTGGACACACCTGCCTCTGCCTACAGGTGGCTTTGCCAGTTGGGCAGTGGATTAGTATCCCTCAGACCTCAGGCATCGGCCAACCCATGGGCATAGCATGGGGACCTTGAGGAAGAAATGAAGAAGGTGAATCACAGGGTGGCAGATAGGCACAGTAGGCTGGGTGACACTTCCCACTGTGTGACAATGAGCCATTTTCTCAATCTCTCTGAGACTTGCTTCCCTCCTCTGAAAAGTAAGACACTGTGACACATAGTGTGAGCATTTGATAAAATGTCATTCCAAACACAGGAAACTTCTAGGCGGATACATGCAAGATACCGAGAGTTCTTGACTTGCTCCTGATCGTTAAAGAAATCCCGAGAAATGGTACCAGAGTGGCTGCCGTTCAGAAAATAGCAACAAAATCGCCCTCTCCCCCCTCAGGTAAGACCTGAGGGAGCAAAGCTTTCTCTTCTCGGGGCAGGGAAGGCCTTCCTGGGCATGACACAAAATCCAGAGCCACAGGGGAGGAGAGGATCAACTTTCACAAAGATGAAAGCAGTGGGCACAGTTGGAGATTAATGACAAATTCCTGAAAATCTCCACAACTGCATCCCAAACTGATAATTCCCTTAATAAGTAATTTCTATATGGCAATGAGGAAAAGACCTGAAGAAGGTGTAGTTCCGGCACTCAGGATGTGAGGGGAGGAGGTTTGAAAGCTCTAGGCTCTCCTGTAAGGGGCTCAAAAGCTCTAGGCTCTCCTGTGAGGGGCTCAAAAGCTCTAGGCTCTCCTGTAGACCCTGCCTAAAAATAAAAGCAGAAAACAAAAACTACAGTGCAATGTTGATTTCAGCTCTGTCTTAATTAGGATTTCCATTGCTGTGGTAAGACACCATGGACAAAGGCAACAGGGGAACAAAGGGTTTATTTCAGTTTTGTCTTAGGGTTTCCATTGCTGTGGTAAGACACCATGGACAAAGGCAACAGGGGAACAAAGGGTTTATTTCAGCTTTGTCTTAGGGTTTCCATTGCTGTGGTAAGACACCACAGACAAAGGCAACAGGGGAACAAAGGGTTTATTTCAGCTTTGTCTTAGTATAGGGTTTCTATCGCTCTGAAGAGACACCATGCCCAAAGCAACTCTTATAAAGGCAGACATTTAACTGGGTCTGGCTTACAGGTTCAGAGGTTCAGTCTACCATCATCACAGCAGGAAGCAAGGCAGCATGCAGGCAGACATGGTGCTGGAGGAGCCAAGAGTTCTACATCTTGATCCAAAGGGAGCAGCAAACCTCTCTTTCCACACTGGGTGGAGCCCTAGCATAGGAGCAGCCTCCAAAGCCTGCCCACACAGTGACGGACTTCTTCCAGCAAGGCCACACCTACTTCAATTAGGCTACACATCCTAGTAGGCCACTTCCCGTGGGCCAAACTTTCGAACTACTACAAGCTTACAGGTTGGACTCCATCCCTGAAGGAAGTCGGGGAAGGAACTCAATCAGGGACCCGGAGGCAGGCTTGCCTGCTATTCCACACACATTATGTCCAACCAAGTAACTCACTTCCCAGCCAGAGAGGTACAGTAGGAACCACAGGGTGCTGCTTACAAGCTGGTTTGCCGAACAGCTTATGCTCAGCTAGAGTTCTTTGCACTCCTGTGGAATCAATGCTGGCCACAGTAGGCTGGGCCCTCCTCCATTAATGAACAATCAAGATACACACACACCCCTGTCCATAAGCTAATCTGATCTGGCAATTCTGCAATTGAAACTCTCTTCTCAAGTTTCTCTAGGCTGGGTCACATTGATAGTTAAAGTTGAAGATATCAATCAAAACCTTTCCATATCTGGGACCAGCGAAATGGGTCAGTGGATAAAAGCTCATCAGCAAACCTGTCGACCCGAGTTCAATTCCTAGGACCTACATGGTAGAAGGAGAGACCGATCTCCCACAAATTGTTCTCTGACCTCCACACACATGCTCATTCACATACCCACATGCATAAACACACATGTACATTAAATAAATAAATAAATGTAAAACTAAAACCACCCACAATCTTCAAATTGACAAAGAAAGACGCTAACTTTGGTCATACCAAATGTGAAGTCCAAAGGCATACATTTTCTCATACTGGGATGGAAACGAAAACCACTTTTTACAGAGGGCACTTTGGTAAAGTCTCAAAACCTAAAATTCATATATTGTTGGTTTAGCAGTGACATTCAGGACTTTATCCTGTAGATAGATTTATGTAAGAAAAAAATAAGAAAATTACGAGCCACTACACGTCTATGAAAGGAGACTTGGCTAGATCTAGTGTGATCTCATCGTACTGGTGAGTTCAGGGGCTGACTTTGTACATTGTAATATGGAAAGCATATGCTAATGTGAAAGTGTATGCTAATGTGAAATGATATGCTGATATGAAAGTGTATGCTAATATAAAATGATATGCTAATATGAAGTGACATGCTAATGAGAGCATGTGCTAATGTGAAATACTATGCTAATAAATATGAAAGCATATGCTAATTAGGAGAGCATATGCTAATTAGGACAACATTTGCTAATTAGGGCAGCATATGCTAATGTGAAGATGGGGGCAGTGACTGCCCATGTTACTGCTGGCCAGTGCCATTCACAGTGAACATGAACAGATAACAGAGTCCGGACATACCCAGACATTCAGTGTTATGAACTGTGCCCCAAACCTCCTCTGGTCTCATACCTTCCCTCAGATTAACCTCAGTTAAGGTTTCCCTTTTCCCCACACCTCCCATCTGTTTTAGTGTTCATGTTGTTCAGACTTCATACTGAGCTAAATTGAGTGCCACCTCCTCCAAGAAGCCCTCACTGGTTCTCCAGGTGAAAGTGAGTCTTCATCTTGTAAACTCTCAAGTATTTTAATCATTTTATGGAAATCTTTGAGGTGGGTTCTGAAGAGAGGAAAAGAAAGAAATTGATATTTACTGGGAGACTACCTTGTATCGGCATAACAGGCCTTTCCTCCAAGCTTCTCCATCTAATTTTATAAGCATTTATGATTTCACATAAAGCATTCCTTGAGAGTAGGATTCAGAGGGGGCTTCAAAGGCATAGCCTAGCTCAATTCATCCAAGAAATGACTCGTGAGCCTCTCTGGCACATAAGGATTTATGTGTGGTGCTGGCCAGGGCAGGGCACACAGGGCAGGGTCTTAGCTCTCCAGCCTGACCTCAAAACCCTCAGTGGAGTAGTGAAGAGGTGAGTAGAAAAGGCTTCCTGGATGGCAGAGAGTGAGTGAGTATCTCATTGAGCCTGGTTTGATGCCCACCTACATTATAAAATCATACAGTCAGTCACAGTCCCACCTGGAGCTCAGTGCTGATTTGCATCTTATCTAAGGCAGCCTTTCCCATGTGCCATGCCAGAGTTACAAATCCTCAGAGTGCCTTTCTAGAACTGTACGGCCCAGTACTGCAGACAGCGGCTACACATGCCCTCCAAAATAACTAAATTGCAACCAAGTAAAAATTTCAATTTCCTTCCCTCCTTTCCTCCTTCCCTCCCTCCTTCCTTTCTTCCCACCTTCCCTCCTTCCTTCCCTCCTTCCTTCCCTCCTTCCTCTTCTTCCCTCCCTCCTTCCTCTTCTCCTTCCCTCCCTCCTTCCTTCCTCCCCTCCTTCCTTCTCTCCTTCCTTCTTTCCCTCTTTCCTTCCTCCTCTCCTCTCTTCTTTCCCTCCTTCCTTTCTCCTCCCCTTCCCTCCCTCTTTCTTTCCCTCCTTCCTTCCCTCCTTCCTTCTCTCCTTCCTTCCTTCCCTCCTCCTTCCTTCCTTCCCCCCTCCTTCCTTCCTTCCCTCCTTCCTTCCTTCTTCCAAGATAAGGTCTTCCTATGTAGCAAAGGTTGATCTCATGCTCATTTTATAAACCTAGCTGGCCTTGAACTTACGATCCTCATGCCTCAGTCTCTGAAGTGCTAAGATTACATGTTGTCACTTAGCTGCAGTAGCCAACAATAGCAAAAAAGTAGGCACGGGAAAGTCTCCAGAGCTGGGAGAGTTATATGATTGCCACATGTGGCAACTACTTTAGAGGACACAGACTGTGGTGGTTTCATAGGAATGGCCCTGAGGGGTACTGTTAGGAGGTGTGGCCCTGTTGACAAGTGTGTCACTGTGGAGGTCTCCTGAGCTCAAGGTACACCCAGTGTGGTACACAGTCCCCTTTTGGTACCTAAGCATCAAGATGTCGAACTCTCAGCTCATTTTCCAGCACTATGCCTGCCTGCATGCTGCCATGCTTCCCACCAAAACAATAATGGAAGTCTCTGAAACCGTAAGCCAGCACCAACCAAATGTTTACCTTTGCAAGAGTTGCCTTGGTCACGGTGTCTCTTCACAGCAGTAAAATCCTAAGACACAGACACAGATTGTTTCTGTCACTGTAATAAATTCCATTTTACGGTGGCCTTGAAATGCACCAGCTGAGTTGAACTTGGTGGCTCACATATCTAACGTGAGTACTTTGGAAACTGAGGCAGGAGGATCACCACGGATTCATAGTTGTTTGTTTGTTTGTTTTTTTGACTATATAAGACCCTGCTCAAAAACAAAACAAAAGCAGCTAAGCAAAATGCACTAACTACAGTCAATGTATCTGTTTCTAAGAGAAGGTAATAGGAGTGTGTGTGAGGGCCCCTGGCAGGATTTAGGTCGCGGGGCACTCTATTCCTTCTGCTCTCATCAGGACCCATCCCCCTCTTGCACAGTGACCTCCTTCCCTAACCAAGGCCTCCTGGGTACTTCCTTGAATCAGAGGCTGGATGCAGATAACCCGCCTGCTGTCTGTCCCAGGGTTTTGTCTCTTAATGCAGCTTGCCCCACACCTCCGGTTCGCCAGTGCGGTGCCTGGCCCGGAGGACGCCCGGGCTAGCCGCTAGGGGGTGATGGAGCCTCCCTTTGAATTCTAAATAAAGCCAAAAAGACGGACAGCTCCGAGGTCTCTCATTGCTCCAATCCCAAAGCTTCAAAAACAACACAAGAAACATCCGGGAAGGAGTGCAAACCATGCAGATAGTATTGGCTACCCAGAGAGGACGGTTTGCACCCATTTACAGATAGAGTGAACCAAAAAGGAAAAAAAGAAATCAAAGCAGAGCTCTCACCGCAAAGGTGAGGAATGGCGTGTCTTTCTGTTACAGTCTGCTCCGCATTAAGATGCTCCTCTAGTAACAGGCCGCTATTCTCTTGTAGGCATTTGACAAGAAAAAACAAACTTCGACCTTTTCTCACTCCTTCCACAATCTCTTTTATTGTATTTGTCACGTGCTTTAAGGTCTAAATTAAGAAATAGAAATGCAATCAGTGGCGTGGTTCTTGACAATTAGCTTGGCTTCCTGGTCCGCCAGGACCTTGGGAGCCCTCTGCGGGCCCTCACAGTGATGCCCCCTAGTGGTGGAGCCACAGTCTGAGCTATGACAGCGCCGCTATCCCTTTGGCAAGACAATACAGCTTTATCAGAATCAAAAATGGCCCTGCTTTCCGTGGGTCTCAGCTCTTACTGTGCACTGTTCAATGCATTGTTTATCTCGTCTTTAAAAAGTAAACTATCCCGCGTGTCTTCATACCGAGTCAAGAATGGTGGTGGTTCATTTAAAAAAAGCTCTTCCTGTCTCTGTGGGCCTACCTGGACCATATGGGACATTCCCCTTGTATCTCTCTGTCTCAACCACATGCTGCTTATAAGTGCAGGGAGAAGGTGATGGGTGATAGGTGGGCAGAGAGGGCCTTGCTTGAATCCTATGGTCCTGGCTTGCTTGGCAGACATATGACCTAACCCCTCTGGGAAAGATGGGAAGAGATGAATCAGTCCAACACCCTCCTCAGTAACTGCTATACACAGTCAAGTTTCACATCCCCTGACTTCCTTAACTTCCAGCACCGCCCCTCTTTGTCGGACCACCTTGTCCCTCCAGTATCTCTACCTGGCCCCTGGAGAGAGGAGGCACACTCAGGCACAGTCTTGCCTGTTAGACATGAGGCTGTTGGAAAGCAGGGCCGCTCTCCCAAAGTTCAGGAAGCACAGTTCAGACCCTCAACGCATTCCCTGGAAGCTTCCTTGGCTAGCTGATGTGCTGCAGGGGTAGTCCTTTCTACTCACCACTAACCACATTTACCAGAAACCTCCTTGGATGAGGGTTGTGGTCAGACATGGCTCCTTGGTCTTTCCTTTCTGCTGTGTGTGTGTGTGTGTGTGTGTGTGTGTGTGTGTGTGTGTGTGTGTTGTGCATGTACACATGGAGACCAGAGCAGACAACCTCAGGTGTTATTTCTCCTGCACAATCCACCATTTTGTTTTGAGACAGTCTCTCACTGCCCTAGAGCCAAAATCAGAACCAAAAATATCCCAGTTTTCTGTGGGTCTCTCAATGGACAGGCTAGGAAGGAGGGGGGAAGGAAGGAAGGAGGAGGGAAGGAAGGAAGGAGAGAAGGAAGGAGGGAAGGAAGGAGGGAAAGAAAGAGGGAGGGAAGGGGAGGAGAAAGGAAGGAGGGAAAGAAGAGAGGAGAGGAGGAAGGAAAGAGGGAAAGAAGGAAGGAGAGAAGGAAGGAGGGGAGGAAGGAAGGAGGGAGGGAAGGAGAAGAGGAAGGAGGGAGGGAAGAAGAGGAAGGAGGGAAGGAAGGAGGGAAGGAAGGAGGGAAGGTGGGAAGAAAGGAAGGAGGGAGGGAAGGAGGAAAGGAGGGAAGGAAATTGAAATTTTTACTTGGTTGCAATTTAGTTATTTTGGAGGGCATGTGTAGCCGCTGTCTGCAGTACTGGGCCGTACAGTTCTAGAAAGGCACTCTGAGGATTTGTAACTCTGGCATGGCACATGGGAAAGGCTGCCTTAGATAAGATGCAAATCAGCACTGAGCTCCAGGTGGGACTGTGACTGACTGTATGATTTTATAATGTAGGTGGGCATCAAACCAGGCTCAATGAGATACTCACTCACTCTCTGCCATCCAGGAAGCCTTTTCTACTCACCTCTTCACTACTCCACTGAGGGTTTTGAGGTCAGGCTGGAGAGCTAAGACCCTGCCCTGTGTGCCCTGCCCTGGCCAGCACCACACATAAATCCTTATGTGCCAGAGAGGCTCACGAGTCATTTCTCTGCTCTGCTGTACATGAGCAGGGAACAGGAATTATTTCTGACGCCACTGAAAATGTAGTTTGATGACGGCAGCAGGTGGGATTACCATAACAATCTGATCTCATGGGCTAAAAACTTGAGAAATAGCACTTGACTGTCAATGAGTGGCAGCTGGCGGTGGGCCCGGCCTTTAGAGTCTCACTGACCTTGGCAGGACACTGGATAATGGTGACATAGTTCCATTGTCCGGGGTGGGCAGAGCTGCCCAACTGTGGCCCCAGAACCTAAATAAAACCCTAAGAGAAGGAAGAGTACCCTGAGAATGGCTACGACTGTACTTACTGCCACACTCTCTTACAAGTAGGTTTGAAATGACTGCGGCTCATCCTTAGAAACGCCAACAGCAGCAGCATTTGTGTGTGTTTGGAGTCAAACGAGTCTCCAGCTCTCCGCCCTGACAAGTCGGTAGGATGCCAGCCTGAGGGTTAAGAGTGCTGCCTCCTGTCCCTCATGTCTCACATTCACATGAGAGCAGGCCTGTCTTCTGATTGCCTGACAGAGCCAAGACGGTTCTGTTCTTCATCCGGCTTTATTTTGGGGCAATGCTAAGAATCTGTCCAATGACACACACACACACACACACACACACACACACACACACACACACACAGAGACACCCCTTCTCCTGCCCAGCATTGGTTGGACAGCACCCTACATCTTTTGGAAAAGCAAAAGACAGTAAAGCAGCCTTGGTGAGCAGCTTTTTTTTTTTTTTTTTTTTTTTTTAATTAACTTGAGTATTTCTTATATACATTTTGAGTGCTCTCCCTTTCCTGGTTTCCGGGCAAACATCCCTCTCCCCCCTCCCCTTCTTTATGGGTGTTCCCCTTCCCATCCTCCCCCCCTTGCCGCCCTCCCCCCAACAATCTAGTTCACTGGGGGTTCAGTCTTAGCAGGACCCAGGGCTTCCCCTTCCACTGGTGGGTGAGCAGCTTCTAATGCAGGGCATAAGGCTCCTTTGGAGCAAAGGGTAGAGCAAATGACCTGCTCCAGGTGAGAACTTCCATTCCTTCCTTCCCCTCCAAAGTTCTGTGGTTACTGGGCATGAGCCGTCCAGCCTGGTTTACACGGTGCTGTGAGTTGAGCTCTGAGCTAGAGAATACTACCAACTGAGCTACACTCTAACCTTGGTATAAGAATGTCTTAAGATGTAACTCTCAGCCGACCAGGGGTGGAGCACACCTTTATTCCCAGCACTTAGGAGGTAGAGGTAGGCAGATCTCTGTGAGTTCAAGGCCAGCCTGGTCTACAGATTGAATTTCAGGACAGCCAGGACTACAAAGAGAAATGCTGTCTCAAAAAACCAAAACCCAAAACCCAAACAAAAACAAAACCCAAAAAACGGTGAACTTTTTTAGTGGGGTACGATAGCAGATGCCTTTAATCCCAAGAGACATAAGCAGGTGTATCTCTTTGAGTTCAAGAGCAGTGGGGGTTACATAGTGAATTCCAGGTCAGCCAGAGCTACACAATGAAACTCTATTTCAAAAAAAAAAAAAAAAAAGGAGGCTAACTCTTGCCCAGTATAGTCATAGTCATGTGAGCGTTAATCTCAGCACCCTGGAGACAGGAGCAGGAAAACCTCTGTGAGTTCAAGGCCAGCCTGGATGGATATATATATATATATATATATATATATATATATATATATATATATATATATATCATGTAAAAACAAACAACAAAACAGAAAGCACATCTCTCCAAGGGTCTCACATCTGTAATCCCAACATTCTGAGGCACTGAGGAAGAATGGACATAAGTTCAGAATTAAAAGAAAAGAAAGAAAGAAAAATTTAAATTAGGGATGGGGGAGCTAGAGAAATGATGCAGCAGGTAACAAAATATATAAAGCAAACAATAATGCCAGTAAAACTGGTTAGAACTAGGCAGGGTGTTGTAGACCTGTGGTCCCAGCAGTGAGATGGTTGAGAAGTTCCAGATCACTCTGGGCTTTACAGTGAGACCCAGTCTCAAAAGGAAAAGGAAAACCCAAGCACACACACAGACACACACACAGACACACACACAGACACACACACAGACACACACACACACACATGTGCATGCATGCATGCACACACACATGCATATGCACACATAACACACACGTATGCACGCTCACACACGTGCACACATGCATCATTAACTTAATAATATAACAAATGTTCCCACAATGTGTGTGTCCATTTGTCCGTGTGTTGGATCCTCTCTGTCCTCCTCCCGGTCCACAGCCTGGTTCTGTCTAAAAGGGTATTTTCTTGTTTTGCTTTGTTTTATTTGTTTCCATCTTCTTTTGGTTTTTGAGACAGGGTTTCTCTCACAGCCCTAGCTGTCCTGGAATTCACTATGTAGATCAGGCTGGCCTCGTCGAACTCGGAGGTGGTGTGTACTACCATGGGCAAGAGAGAAGGTTGGTTAATATCTGCGGGTGATAGGCCTGAGGCACTGGCTCTCGGCCTTGGCCTGTTACCGTTTGAAGATTTAAAAACACCTGAGTCCCTGGCCTGAGTAATCTTTGGAAAGCACGGTTAGGCTGGAGAGGTGGCTCAGCTGTTGAGAGCACTGGCTGTTCTTACAAAGGACTCAGGTTCAGTTCCCAGTACCCACATGGAGGCTCGCAACCATAAAACCAGTTCCAGATAACCAGAAACCCTCTTCTGACCTCTGCAGGCACCAGGCACGAGTGATTTACATACACTGCAGGCAAAACACTCAAGCACGTAGAGAAGCACATCTGTCCTGTTGGTAGCCCCATTGCAGAACTGCACAGCTCAGATTTCAGGATGTGGTGATGCCCAGGGCTTTGGCAGTGCCTGGCTCCTTACTTTACCGATTATTTTCTCTCCCTTAGCCCTCTGCTGTGGGTAGCTCCATGGATTTACTATATGTCTGAGATACGCATTGATCCTTATACATATATAGTGTTTTTTGAGTGTGGGGGATTTAAGTTTCATTTATTTAATGTTTGTGCTGGATAGTTTTATGTTAACTGACACAGGCTAAAGTCATCTGAAAGGAGGGAATCAAAATGCCTCCATAAGATCAGGCTGTACACAAGCCTGTGAGGTATTTTCTTAGTGATTGATGTAGGAGGACCCAGCCCATTGTGGGTGGTGCCATCCCTCAGCTGGTGGTCCTGGGTGCTATCAGCGAGCAAGCTGAGCAAGTCATAGGGAACAAGCCAGAAAGCAGCACCCTCCATAGCCTCTGCATCTGTTCCTTCTCCAGGTTCCTACCCTGAATGACTTCCTTTGCTGATGAACTATGATGTTTAAGAGTAAGCCAAGTAAACCCTTTCCTCCCTAAGGTCGTAGTGTGTCATTGAAGCAACAGGAACCCTTTCTCAGGCAATACTGAACGTTTCCTGTGCCGTACGTGTTTGTTTCTTCGATTTCTCAGGGATGCCTTTTTCTTCTGTGCAGCTTTGGAACAGTTTGTTTCCTCTTAGTGAGGGTCCTCTCACTGCAGTGGGGAGCTCATGCTGGTGTTAGCCCAGCTC
This sequence comes from Rattus norvegicus, assembly GCF_021556685.1. Lineage (NCBI taxonomy): Eukaryota > Metazoa > Chordata > Mammalia > Rodentia > Muridae > Rattus > Rattus norvegicus. The sequence goes on along the minus strand of NC_141540.1, from coordinate 79,088,522 downwards.
TAAGTTCAGCCACGCATCTTAAGTGCGTCATTCGCCTGGGTATGTTCAGTGACTGGAGAATCTGCATCTAAATCCTTAAGTTAAGCCTTGCTCAGCATTCTCAAGCATGGGCAGCAAAAATGCAGCAGTCTCTTTGGGCCACCTACCCCTGCATCCACCCCACTGTCTAGCCCGGGCACACTTACCCAACTCTATCCTTAAACTGTCAGAATGCACACATTACTACACACACACACACACACACACACACACGCGCGCGCACACACGTCTTCAGACACACCAGAAGAGGGCACCAGATCCCATTACAGATGGTTGTGAGCCACCATGTGGTTGCTAAGAATTGAACCCAGGACCTCTGGAAGAGCAGTCAGTGCTCTTAACCTCTGAGCCATCCCTCCAGCTCGCATATTACTTCTTTAAAGTGACATTTTTCAAGATACTCTGTGGCTTTTTAGATATTCATACCATACCCTTGATGACCTGGGCAGTTTCATGGGTATTATGTGAACATGCATCTTTAAAGCTCTTGATTTGCATGTTTTGTAGGGGTTTTCAGGATCAAAAGAGTATTGAACCTCTTGTCTAGGCAACTTACAGGGAGAGGGGTGTGTGTATTTTTCTGGTTTTAGTTGTTAGTTTTAAAGACTCATAGATCCCAGGGTGATCTTGAATTTCTGGTCCTCCTACCATTTGGATTGCAGGCGTGGGCTCGAATGGGAATGGCCTCATAGGTTCATGCACGAGAGTGTGTGCTTCCCAGTTGGTAGACTGCGTAGGTGGGGTAGGAGGTATGGCCTTGTTGGAGGAGGTCTAACACTGGAAGTGGACCTTGAGGTTTCAAAAGCTCAAGCCAGGACCAATCGCTCTCGCTCTCGCTCTCGCTCTCGCTCTCGCTCTCGCTCTCGCTCTCGCTCTCGCTCTCGCTCTCTGCTTCTGTCTTACAGATTAGATGTGATCTACTGCTCTAGTGCCATGTCCATTGTAAATACATTTGTAAGATCCTGGCATGGGATTCTTCCTGACTTAATGGTTTATGTTCCCAGATAGAAGACACACACAGCCTTTATAATTTAATCTGCCTTAAGCAGCACAGTAGCTGGGCAGCTGCCTACCCTCCGTGCTGTTAGAACCCACGTTCCTACTGATAACTCCGAGTTTCTATGCTCTGTCTGATTGGCTAGCCCGCACAGCCATGTTTTTATGGCTCAGCTATCCCATTGCAGCTCTCCTCCCTCCTATCTGTTCTTCCTCTTCTATGGCGGCTCCTCCTTTTTCCTTTCTCTTTCCTTCTCCTCATGGGCCCAAGCCTGTGTCTCTTCTTCCCAGCTATTGGTTGCTGGCATCTTTACCAATCAGAATTAACTGGGGGCAGGGTCCCTTAGTGTCTTATGTGCACAGTCTTCTGTGGGACTGGCCTAGCTGAAATCTGGTTCTCTTTAAGTGGAAATGTCTGATTTCTTTGGAGACTTGGCTGTATCATGTGATGTTTTGTGGAAACTGTCTTATGAGAGGTTATTTTGCTAAGGCAGACACTTGAGAGGGTGTGTGGTGTTTGGAAAGAGTATGGGAAGAACCCAACAGACAGTGAATAGTGAATAACGCTCTTGCATTGGTTTCCCCTGGTGACTTTTGCTGGTCTGCACTAGCCTTCACTGATCGTTGCTTGTCGTGACTTTGTAGAGAGAGACATGCCAAAGAGCTTCCCATGGTGTTCCGGCTGCTTCTCGCCACGTCAGCAGACTCGCGCTGATTCCGAGGAACCTAGTGGTTTCTTCTGCATCAAGTTGCTGCTACTAATTTGTGTTTGGTGTTTGCCGATTGGACTGTACTACATATATCCTGACAATGGAGATTGGACTCACCCCAAAGAACTATTTCTAAACAGATCCACATCCCCTTGTGCTATTAACCATTTTCTCCTCTACCTTTGGTCAGTGGGCTGGAAGGGAGGTTGAAGCGTTTAAGAATCCTTATTTAAGTAGGTTGTGAAAGATCTAAGCCTACAGTCTCTGACTGCTTCTACCTCACACAAATTTCCCTTCTAAGGTTCGGAGCTGCTAAAGAAGAAATAGGGGTCTACTGCAAGAAGTATTAAATGAGTCTTTTCAATCAAATACTGTAAAACTTGTGTTTAGGACCAAGAAATCAACTCTATTTATCTCCATGCAAATTGTTAACCCATTCCATCCCAGTAAAACTTTTGTTTATATAAAAGCCCGGCCTGTGCTGGAATTTGATAGCCTAGACCAGCCGCTTTCCCCTTCCTCCGTCATCTCCATCTTCTCTGACTGAATACGATTGTGAGGTTGAACTCCAGCCAGCGGGGAAAAGCACAGCTATCATCTAAGTTAGAATGAAAACCAAAGTGTGCATCCAGTCTTCCTAGCGCGCCTTCTAGACCAAGAGTAAAGTCTGCCTTGTTTGGTGGCTTTTTTCTTTTCCATTCTGAACATAGTTGCTTTACTATGATTGTGTGCCTTAAGTGATTTGTATTCATTTTCTGTCGTTACTGTTACAGAATGCCACAAACTTAGCTTAAAATGACACTAGTTATTTTCTTCTATTTCCAGGCATTGGGAATTCTGGATCAATAGAGCAGCAGGCCTGCGTTCCTTTGCAGACCCTTGGTGGTGGGGTGCATTTCCTTGCTTTTACCAGATGCTAAAGTCGACCTTTGGTTTGTGACACTTTGGCTGGTATGGCTTCTGTCTCTGCTTGCTGTCACATCCCTGCCTCTAAATGGGACCTTCTCACTCCCTTCATTTAAAGGCGTGGCTCCACCTGGATAATCCCTGGTAGCCCTCAATCTTAGAATCCTTCAACTAGTATGTGGGCATCTCGGGGGAGGGACATGGGTCTGCCTGTGAATTAAGCTTCTCGCCTTTGCTCCTGGGACTGTGTCCATTCAGTGAGGCATTTTGATAATTTGTCATGTAGATTTCTCCCAGTCTATCCTGACAGCCCTGGGAGGGAGTTATGCAGATCCTCTGACAGGCAAACAGGGAGAACAGCCACAAGGAGGTAACAAACCGCACCCTTCCCTCCTCTCCATTCTTGCCCTTATCTTTCTTATGCCCCTTACCTGAGACAAAAGTTTGGCAGCCTACAACCAAGCAAGGTTCCCTGCTGATGAATGGGCTCAGTGAATTCAAGGCTGGATTAGAGCATATTTACACAACAGTTGCAGGCCAATCAGCCATCCTGTCTTTCTTCAAACTGACCAACTCTAAATTAGGGAAGGAAGACCCTTCGGAGACTTAAAAACCTCATCCCTCAAGAAGACTTCAGCTTCCCAAGCACCACCTGCTTTGTGGAGACGCTTTTTCTCTGTGTGCCTACTGTGTGCGTTCCCTCATCTCTGTGTGCCTACTGTGTGCATTCCCTCATCTCTGTGTGCCTACTGTGTACATTCCCTCATCTCTGTGTGCCTACTTTGTGCATTCCCTCATCTCTGTGTGCCTACTGTGTGCGTTCCCTCATCTCTGTGTGCCTACTGTGTGCGTTCCCTCATCTCTGTGTGCCTACTGTGTACATTCCCTCATCTCTGTGTGCCTACTTTGTGCGTTCCCTCATCTCTGTGTGCCTACTGTGTACATTCCCTCATCTCTGTGTGCCTACTTTGCGCATTCCCTCATCTCTGTGTGCCTACTGCGTGCGTTCCCTCATCTGTGTGCCTACTGTGCACATTCCCTCATCACTGTGTGCCTACTTTTTGCGTTCCCTCATCTCTGTGTGCCTACTGTGCACATTCCCTCATCACTGTGTGCCTACTATGCACGTTCCCTCATCTCTGTGTGCCTACTGTGTGTGTTCCCTCATCCCAGCAAAAGGTTTTCTTTAACTGCTCATTCTTTTGACTCCTCTTGGCTGTGTTCTCCATTTCTCTGAAGCTACTTGTCACACTTTTTCCTGCCTTTAAACTTTCACTGGCAGAGAAAACAAATCCAACCAAGACCCCTACATGGTAGTACTTGGACCTCCTAAAATGACTTTGTGTGTACATGGTTCATGTACATGTATGTTTGTGTGGGTACATGTATGTATGTGTGTATATCGAGGCCAGAGTATCAGAATATCAGGCCAGAGACTGAGTATCTCTGTCAATCACTCTATATTTGAATTAATGAGGCACAATTTCTTATTAAACCTGGACTTACTGATTCTGTTAGTTAACTAGCTATCTAGCTTCCTTCAGGGACACCCCCCAAGTCCCCACCCCCACCCCATCTCGCCTTCTGAACGCTGAGAATTCAGGCCGGCTACCACACAGCCTTGGCTTTTGTATGGTGCTGGAGATCCCAATTCTGGTCCTCACCTTTGAATGCCACGCTCTTTAGCAGAGCACCATCTCGCCCATCTCTAAACGACTTTTAGAAGTTTATACACATTGTTATCCTATACTATAGAATGTGTGAGTGTGTGCGTGCATGAGCATGTGCGCATGTGTGTGCGTGTGTGTCTGTGTCTGTGTGTCTGTCTGTGTCTGTGTCTGTGTCTGTGTGTCTGTGTCTGTGTGTCTGTGTGTCTGTGTCTGTGTGTCTGTGTGTCTGTGTCTGTGTGTCTGTGTGTCTGTGTCTGTGTCTGTCTGTCTGTGTCTGTGTCTGTGTGTCTGTCTGTGTCTGTGTCTGTGTCTGTGTGTCTGTGTCTGTGTCTGTGTGTCTGTGTCTGTGTCTGTGTGTCTGTGTCTGTGTGTCTGTGTCTGTGTCTGTGTGTCTGTGTCTGTGTGTCTGTGTCTGTGTGTCTGTGTGTCTGTGTCTGTGTGTCTGTGTCTGTGTGTCTGTGTCTGTGTCTGTGTCTGTGTGTCTGTGTCTGTGTCTGTGTCTGTGTGTCTGTGTCTGTGTGTCTGTGTCTGTGTCTGTGTGTCTGTGTCTGTGTATTTAGAGGTCAGAGGAGGATCTCAGGCATCCTGAGCTATCACTCTCCATCTTATTCCCTGACGTGGTGTCTCTCACCAAATCTAAGATGGTGACCCCACAATTGTTTCTCCCTATTCTCCAGAGCTGGGGTTGCAGACTCAGCCTGGGTTGCAGCAGCCAGATTTTCTATGGACACTGGGAATCCCAACTCAGGTCCTCGTGCCTCAGGGCAGCATCCTTACCCCACTGAACCATCTCTACAGCCCCTGTTTGGGTTTTGAGGAACGCTGTATCCTGTAGATAGCTTCGTCACCCCAGAAGTATGCTTGCTATCTTTACGCTTTGGCCTTTCCAGAATGTCATACCACTGATGGCACAAGCTACCACCTTTCAGATCAGCATCTTTCATTTAACAGCGTGGCTTTGGGTGGCTCCGCATCTTGTTTCCTTGTCATATTTCCCTACATAGTCATATTATGGATATATTATTATTATATATATTATTATGGATTCATTTATCCACTCAGCTAACAAAGGACATCATGTTTGCCTCTAGTTTCTGGAGAATGACAAAGACACAGTGGACAATCTTCTGGTCCATTTTAAAGTTGGGTGCTTGTTTGTTTGGTTGTTTTTTTTTTTTTTTTTCTTTAAATTGTCTACTAATGGTAAAGACTGAAATGTCGGGTATTTTTGTTCTTAATATAAGACTTTATGAACTCATGGTATAAGCAGGTACAGCAAAACCACTGACTCTCCCTGCCTCTGGGGATTGTTGACTGATAGATGTTGTCCATAGATGGGGGCTCGGAATCCACGTATGGTAAATGATACTGGGAACAGCTGCAGAGAGAGAGATACACTTTACTTGGGGTGGTTCAAAGCTTATATTATTTTAGGGACAAGGGGTAGGAACATCCAAGATGGGCAAAGGTCATTGGCTGAAGGCATAAGGAACCAAAATGCCTCAGTAGTATGGGGAAGTATTTCAGGAATCTCAAGTGTTAACTGAATGGGTTTCTATCAGGAGAAAAGAAGTTAAACTCTTAATCTTAACCAAGGCCACTTGACATTCTGCAGGTAGAGGCATGTGTGTGTGGGGAGGGTGTTTAATTCCCCAGACAAGGTCAGAGAAGGGGAAGCCCTGCCAATGAAGGGAGTCCTCCATACTGCACGGAGCCCTGGAAGGCTACCTGGACAATGGTGGGCTTCAACCTTAGTGAACAGGACAACGCTGGACAGCTCAGTGGGTGGAAAGGAAACTTAGTTTGGGGAACTAAACTGCCAGACTGTCTCTCAGGGGAGCAGAGAGCATCAATCAGGTGGCATGGAAAGTCTTGTCAGTTTTAAGGGGACAGGTAAGATAGGGGGAAGGGGTGTGGTGGAGGGCGTGCAGGCCTGGGCTTTAGCAGGGGCACTTTGGTCTATAGCAGGCTGTTCACGAACTAGATGCCCTTGTGAAGGTAGTTGACCACTGTGGGTGGATAAAGGAAGTGATAGTTTTTCTGGTAAACAGAAATTTGGCTTCTTTCTGTTTACCTACTAACCATCCTTCTGTTTATCCTGCCAGGGTCCTTCTGTTTAGGACACTGTCCCAAAGCACTACCCTTTGGAGGACCTACTTTGCACCTAACACGTGGCAGGAAGAAATGAAACATTTTCTCACAGAGGAGTTGTCAGGGACTGCCTTTCTAGAATTCATATCCTTATTGGGTTGTAGAACCTCCTCAGAGGTCCACAGCGAGGCCATAGAGGATAGCGAGTCCTTGACACACTGACACAGGAGTCTTCACAAGGTATGAGGGACCGTGTGCACCTATAATTGTAATTACTTGGGATGTTGAGGCAGGAGGACAGTGAATTAGAGCCCAGTTTGATCTAGTTGAAAAGCTCTCAGGGAGAACTTTCCCTCGGGATGGAGACCCTCCAACTCCAAAGACCAGACCGAGACACCACAGGATGCAATCAGCAAGAGGATTTGGTTTATTGTCGGGATACACAGGCACAGGCACCTGCGGGCGCTTCAGTCACTCGGGGGACTGGCGCGCCCCACGGAACCAAGGATGGGCTTTTATAGGATTTTGGGGAGCAGAAGCAAGCATACAGAAGCAGATGCATGGTTACAGGGATATAATTGGTGAATTCTAATATGGCAAGGGTTTAGCCCGGGGGCAAGTTTCCTAGCTACCTTCCTGAAACATAACGACTGACTCGGCCCCCCAAGGGTTCAGCCCGGGGGCAAGTTTCTTAGCTACCTTCTTGGAACATAACGGCTGACTCGGCCCCCCACCAGGGTGTGGGACCTCTCCCGGGGCTTTTTTCATTGTCAGGTGTTCAACCGAAGTCGTCCTGTTGCCAGGCCTTCAACCAAACACATCCTGCTTGGCAGCCGCTGTGTACTCAGTGTTCTAACCTTTCCCTGAACCAGTCATCTTAAGTACAGCCTTGCAAAATGGCGTTACTGCTGCTAAGCTGGGGTCTTTCATTCCCCCATTTTTTTGCTAACTTTGAGTGAAATCTTTCACTCGACTTGGTCAAGAAATTTCTGTCTGGTGGGGGCTTATTCCCTCACTGACTCTAGGCCACAAAAGGGCTAGGAGGAGCCACGTAGGAGTTTTAACTTTAAGGGGTTTGGAGTGCACTGAACTCTCCATGTCTGGGGTGTAGTGTTGTGATTAGTCAATTCCTCAGACCGGACTGCCTTGACGTGTGGTGCGTGGATCTAAGCCGCGACTCCGTCTACCTTTAGGGCGGTCGGGGTAGTCAGGAGGACGGTGTAGGGTCCTTTTCACCGTGGCTCGAGATTCTTGGTCTGGTGTCTGTGCACCCACACGGTGTCTCCAATCTGGAACGGGTGTGGCACCACCGGATGCTCAAGCTTGTCCTGGTAAGCAGTGGCCAAAGGTCTCCAGACGTCTCTCTGCACAATCTGTAGGGCCTGTAAATGGGCCCTCAGAGAAGGGCTGTCAGCAAAATCAGCAATGTTTGAATCAAAGAAATGGACAAATGGGGGTGGTGTTCCATATATTATTTCAAAAGGAGTTAGACCATGGGGGCCCGGGGTATTCCGGGCCCGATATAGAACTAGGGGAAGGAGGGCCACCCAATCCTTTGAGCCAGTTGCAAGCGTAAGTTTGGATAAAGTCTCCTTAATTGTTCTATTCATGCGTTCTACCTGACCTGAACTCTGGGGTCTATAGGCACAATGTAATTTCCAATCAATCCCCAGCAATTTGGCCACCAACTGACTTACTTGGGAGGCGAAAGCGGGCCCGTTGTCCGACCCCAACGCTTGAGGCATGTCATACCTGGGAAAGATTTCCTCGAGGAGCTTCTTGGTGACCATTTTTGTAGTCTCGTGCTTTGTGGGGAAGGCTTTGACCCATCCTGAGAAGGTGTCTACAAACACTAGGAGATACTTGTATCCATATATACCTGGTTTAATTTCAGTAAAATCAATTTCTCAATGGATGTCGGGACGGTGTCCCCTAGGACGAACTCCTTGTCCAATCATGGTCCTTCCCAGGTTAACCTGAGCGCACGCTTTGTAACTCTCAGTCACCTTTTGTATCGCTTTGTCCCAATTAAAAAAAAACACAGATTTATCTCTTCCCAATCTAGTAAGGTTTTTATCTTCTTATGTAAAAAGGAGATCAATTCAAAAGTCCTTTGTAGACCCACTGTTTTAGTTGAGGGTGGTAGATGGCCCCCATTTTTTTCTAGGAGCTCTATGTCCTCATGGGCATAAACCCAACTGGTTTGTCCCACTGGTGGGGGCGTGGGTTGGTCTGGGCTATTTAAGGGCAAGATTTGTTTGTTCATGGCCGCTTCTCACGCCGTGGCATCGGCCAGCCGGTTTCTTCGTGCCTCTGGGTTGTGTCCTTTCTGGTGTCCTGGACAATGTATAATACTCAGTCTTTTGGGCAAGAATAGGGCTTCTAAGAGGGCCAGAATTTTAGCCTTATTTTTAATATCTTTACCCTCAGATGTGAGCAGCCCCCGCCTCCGGTAGATCTCCCCGTGGATGTGTGCCGTGGCAAAGGCATAACGGCTGTCTGTATATATATTTAGCCTCTTACCTTTTGTCATCTTGAGCACCTGAGTCAAGGCGATGAGTTCAGCCCGTTGTGCGGAGGTACCAGCAGGCAGGGCTTTCGCCCAAATCACTTTGTCCTCCGTAGTGACCGCAGCTCCAGCCTTTCGCTCTCCCTCTGCCAAGAAGCTGTTGTCATCCGTGTACCATGTGTGGTCAGCATTCTGAAGAGGCTGGTCCGATAGGTCCGGCCTGGTTCCATGTACTTCTGCGAGGATTTGTAGGCAGTCATGCTGTTTTGTCTCCTCTGGTAGAGGAAGCAAGGTGGCAGGATTGAGGGCGACTACGGGCCCAAACTGAACCTGTTCTGCATCCAGTAACAAGGCTTGGTAGTGGGTCATGTGGGAATTAGAGAGCCAGCGGTCTGGGGGCTGCTTTACCAAGGCCTCCACTGCGTGGGGTGTTAGGATGGTGAGTGGCTGTCCCAAAGTCAATTTTTCAGCATCCTTGATCAGGACAGCAATAGCAGCCACCATCCTTAGGCACGGTGGCCAGCCGGAGGCCACAGGGTCCAATTTCTTAGACAGGTAGGCCACAGGGCGTTTCTAGGGTCCCAACCTTTGTGTTAGGACCCTTTAGCATACCCCTGTTTCTCATCGATGAACAGTTACTGAGCAAATTGTAAGGGTTTGGAACAGTCGGATGAATATCTTCTATCCTCTTGTTGACCTTTCTCAAGTCTTGTACTGGCCTATAATCTCCAGTGCCGGGTTTCTTAACAGGCAGAAGAGGCGTATTTCAAGGCGACCGGCAGGGGATTAGGATGTCTTGATCTAGAAGCCTCGTAATGTGAGGCCTTATACCTTGATAAGCTTCATATGACAGGGGGTATTGTTTTATGGAGACTGGAGTTGTAATTAAGGGGGGCTGTTGGAGCGCCAACCCCATCCCACCAGTCTCTGTCCAAGCCAGTGTCCTGTCCCGGTTCATAGGGTTAGAACTTGAAGGGGAGTTCCGTGGGGGCCAGTTATTTGGGCCCCTCCTTCCTCAAAATGAATTTGTGCTTTTAGTTTGGTGAGCAGATCACGGCCCAGCAGAGGGTACGGGCAGTCCGGAACATGTAAGAAGGAATGGGTCACCTTACCGGTAGCCAGCTGAACCCGGCGGTCTGTAGTCCATCGGTATTGTTTCTCACCAGTAGCTCTTTGTACCCAGGCCGTCCGGTCGCTGAGTTGTCCTGAAGCTTGGGTGAGGACTGAATGCTGGGCTCCTGTGTCTACCAGGAAAGTAACCGGCTGCCCCCCAACTTTAAGCGTTACCCTGGGCTCAGGGGGGGCTCCTGGCCCTGACCTCCCTAATCTTTATCTAGAGCCAAGAGGGAGGTTCGTGGTCGAGGCTTTCGGGGTCCGCCAGGCTTCTTGGGGCACTCTCTGGCCCAGTGCCCTTTCTCTTTGTAATAGGCACATTGATCTTTATCCAGCTTCAGCCCCTTTCGAGCTCCCCCCTATCTCCCTTCCTTTCTTGGCCCTGAACTACGGCGGCCAAGATTCGACTCAATTCTCTCTCTTATTAAAAATCTTTTCAGCTTCTTTAAGTAAATCCTGTAATGTATAGCCCTGCAAATTTTCTAACCTCTGTAACTTAGTCCTGATATCTGGAGCAGCCTGCCAGATGAAGGACATAGAGACACTCGTCATTTGTCCTGGGTCATCTGGGTCATAGGGAGTGTACATACGGTAGGCCTCCTTAAGTCTCTCTAGAAAGGCGGAGGGAGTTTCCCCTGCTTCCTGTAATACCTGTTTTACCTGAGCCAAATTAGTAGGGCATCGTATAGCCCCTTGGAGACCCGCTAGAAGCAACTGGCGATAAAGGCGTAGGTGTCCCTTACCTTCAGCTGTATTAAAATCCCAGTTTGGTCCTCAGGCAGCTGGGTGGGACGCCCATCATCTCCCAGAACATGTTTTCTGGCCTCTAGGAACACTCCTTGTTTTTTTTTTTTCTGAGGTTAAGAGGGCCTGTAAGAGCTGTTGGCAGTCATCCCAAGTAGGCTGGTGGGTAAGTAAAACAGATTCTATTAGGTCGGTGAGTGCCACCGGATCTTTGGAGAAAGAAGGGTTGTGTTGTTTCCAATTGTAAATGTCAGCTGCTGAAAACGGCCAGTATTGGGTCTGGCCACCGGTTCCCTGTCTAAGTGGGAAAGCCTGGGAGGTTGAATCTGGCATCACCTCGCGCTTATTGCGCAATCTCCCTGCGACAGGGGAGAAACCCTTATCAGACTGTGGCCCGGCAACTGATCTGGCCGGCGGCTCTGCCTCCTCCGTTTTAGCCGGGCCTGTCAGAGAGAAGATCTATGAGAGGGGAGTTTGGGTCTGCCGGGAGGACAGGTTTTTTTAGAAGGCTCTGATTTCACAAAGGTAGAGAGAGGAAGACGTGGCCAGCAGACCGGGCGGGGCCGAGGGGACAGGCTGGGGGTTGAGGGGAGGCCAATTCGGGTCCACGAAGGGTTCCGCCCGGGGGGGGGGTTAAGGCGAGACTCTCTCAAGTGATAATATAAGAAACCTGGTCAGGATGTCCGTGGACGACCCGATCTTTAACCTGTAAAATAATGATCTTATTAAATGTGCCATTCACTGGCCATCCTGCTCCGAAAGTGGGCCACTCGGATGTGTAGAGAGTCTGCCCTTTTCCTTTTTTTTTTTTTTTTTTAACCTCGACGGACTGGTTGTGTGTCCGGTCGTGGACGTCTTTCTAATGATCAAGAGTGAGACTTAGGGGCGTTGTTAGGGACTGTCCCATGTTAGTTCTAAGGAAGATTAGAACACAGAGAAAACAAACAACACCAACAGTCAAACAAACAACAGACAGGCGTGCTGCACGGCTTTGGTACCAAACTGAAAGCAAAAAGTCAGATGGAGGTGGCAAAGGTCCGGGGCCCTCTGAAAGCCAAAAATACAGACAGAGGTGCCGTTAGTCCGGATCTTTCTCCTCTCCCAGATTGGGCCCCGAAAAGTCGGGCCCCTAACACCCTTGGAACGTCTTCCAGGGCTGCGGGGCGAGAAGTCCGAGCTCGTCAGCTCCTTCTTCGTCCCGCCCAAATTCCAAACAACCTGGCTGAGCGCTCACAGAACAGACCTGGCTGAGCGCTCACAGAACAGACCTGGCTGAGCGCTCACAGAACAGACCTGGCTGAGCGCTCACAGAACAGACCTGGCTGAGCGCTCACAGAACAGACAGAATAAGGCAGAACGAGACAAAATCAGACAGACAGACAGACGCCGGCCGGCTTACCTCCCAGTGGGTGGTCGGTGGTCCCTGGGTGGAGGATCTCCATTCCCGGCCAACGCACCAAATGAAAAGCTCTCAGGGAGAACTTTCCCTCGGGATGGAGACCCTCCAACTCCAAAGACCAGACCGAGACACCACAGGATGCAATCAGCAAGAGGATTTGGTTTATTGTCGGGATACACAGGCACAGGCACCTGCGGGCGCTTCAGTCACTCGGGGGACTGGCGCGCCCCACGGAACCAAGGATGGGCTTTTATAGGATTTTGGGGAGCAGAAGCAAGCATACAGAAGCAGATGCATGGTTACAGGGATATAATTGGTGAATTCTAATATGGCAAGGGTTTAGCCCGGGGGCAAGTTTCCTAGCTACCTTCCTGAAACATAACGACTGACTCGGCCCCCCAAGGGTTCAGCCCGGGGGCAAGTTTCTTAGCTACCTTCTTGGAACATAACGGCTGACTCGGCCCCCCACCAGGGTGTGGGACCTCTCCCGGGGCTTTTTTCATTGTCAGGTGTTCAACCGAAGTCGTCCTGTTGCCAGGCCTTCAACCAAACACATCCTGCTTGGCAGCCGCTGTGTACTCAGTGTTCTAACCTTTCCCTGAACCAGTCATCTTAAGTACAGCCTTGCAAAATGGCGTTACTGCTGCTAAGCTGGGGTCTTTCATAGTGACACACAATTCCCTTAAAGCAAACAAAACCCAAGCCGTCCTGGTTAGTATTAACTGGACAGAATCTAGAATCACCCAGGATAAGTGTCCCTGGGAGATGCGTCACCTAGGTTAGTCAGGGTGGAAAGAACCCCCTTCACTGCATGTGGCACCATTCTGTGGGCTGCAGGCCTGGGCTGAGTGAAAAGGAGAAAATAAATCCATCGCTCACTGCTTCAGCTGTGGACGCCATATAAGCCGCTGTTTCAGGATCCTGCTTCAGACTTCCCCACCATGACTGACTGCATACTTAGCTGTGAGGTAAAACCATGACTTCTTCCTTCTCTTGCCTTTGCTTTTTGTCAGGGATCTTATTGTAACAACAAGTAACCCATGCACAAGCATCAAACAAGGGGAACCTCCTTCGGAGATACAACCTAATCGCCCTCCAGTGGTTTGCTTTGATGACTCTGGCTGTTACTTTCTTACTATGTAGCCTTCCTTAGGCTGCCAGCTGCTCTCAAGTGTCTTTTGTCCAAACAACATGGGCTCCCCTTTCTCCTGTTGCTCTCAGAACTCAATGGTGGATCTGTGCTGGCTCCTTACTATCTCCCTCAGACAATCTTGACCTCACACAGTTGACAAATGGAAACTACAGCTCTTGTCCCTAATCACTATGCCATGAAAATCTGAGTTGTTCCAGAAAGTCTGGGGTGTTCATTGTATCTATAAAGCTATTTCAATGAAAATGGCTTTAATAACTGTACACACATTTTGAAAGAACGAAGTGTCTGTGTGGCTATAATTTGTTTCCACAAACATGGTGATCATTTTCTTTCTAAAGAGATATTAATATGAAAGTTGTTAGTAAAAATGGTTTTAATGCTGAACGTTTGTTGTGATACTTTCTATAGTCTATCTTAAATAAAAATGCTGTCTCTGTCTCTCTGTCTCTCTCTGTCTTTGTCGCTCTCTGTCTCTGTCTCTCTCTCTGTCTCTCTCTCTCTCTCTGTTTTTCAGCAGGACTCTGTAGACCAGGTTGGCCTTAAAATTGATTCTCCTGCTTCAGGTTTCCCAAGTATAGAATTACACAAACAAACGCCCACACCCAGAAAAAGTCATCGTTTGTGTACACAATGAAGTTTGTTTGTTTGTTGCTTGTTTTTGTACCACAGTTAGATTTTTCATTGAAAATCACAAGCCAAAGTACATTTCAAATATACCCAGGGGCCAGACAGTGAAGACACCACCTTAGATTCCAGACACCCAAACCTACCTTTAAAGGAGCCATAAACAAAGTAAGAGACCAGAGTAAATGCTGTTTATATGGTTCTACGAAACTTAATGTATGAAATGCAGTTTCCACTAGAGTTTAACAGGGTGTTCCCCAGAACCTTAACTGGAAGTACTGGCTCTTCAGAGATTGGTGGTCCCCAACCCAAGAGTGGAACTTGTAACAGCCATGTGGGCTGCTCTCTGCTATGTATGGAAAAGGGACCCAGCAGAGGAGGATCCACCCAGGGGATCACTTGCCCGAGGAACAGGAACAGATGGATTTCAAGGATCCTTCCTGGCATCTTGGCTCCAGGAACCTGTGACACAGACACTTTGAAGCATACTTGAAGACTTGTGCTGATCACAGCCATTGCCCTGGCTAAAGGCCAGGCTTCTGAGCCGCCAGTGTGTGGTAGGCTGGCTGTGAGTGTGTTTGCTGGCATTTGTGAACCTAACACTAAAACAAGGGCTTGGTGTAGCTTAGAGGGAAAATATCTAAGTCTGATAAATTGTGCATGTTGTCTAGACACCTATGAAATAGATGTGTTCTGGCCTCTTCCACCCACACTTCTCTTAAAAAAAATCACACTCATGATTTTAATATGAATTTTTGACACCATTCCTTAGCTGAAGGGTTAAATCAGACTCATAAACTTACCTAGTCTGTGACTCTCATGAATAGAAGAGAAGACAGACACAGAGAAATGGAGACAAAAAAAATTTTTTTTTTGTGTATAGAGAGCTACATCCCCAGCCCAAGAAATTTAATTTTTTTCTTCACTAAGTTTACTAATCCTAGATATAAGAACACTTTCGCCAAATCCAGCTATTTGTTGGAAAAACAGTCAACTGAAAGAACTGTTGATATCATGTTTCAGATTTATTCTTAGGAATATGACTGTTACCTTCATATATGTACACACCTGTGCGATACATTTAGAGGTCAAA
Source organism: Rattus norvegicus (assembly GCF_021556685.1). Classification (NCBI taxonomy): domain Eukaryota; kingdom Metazoa; phylum Chordata; class Mammalia; order Rodentia; family Muridae; genus Rattus; species Rattus norvegicus. The sequence goes on along the minus strand of NC_141540.1, from coordinate 79,073,475 downwards.
CAAAGCTGATGGATTTCCTGCAACTGGAATTCACAGTTGAAAGCTGCCACGTGAGTGCTGGAAACTGAACCCCTGTCTTCTGAAGGAGCAGAAAGTGTTCTAAACTCTGGCCCCTTTGATAGCATTTTCGTAGGACATTTTATAAAACTATGTAGGTTCTGAAAGGAAGCAACCAATACCTGATGGGCAATGGGGCAGGTTTCCCTCAGTGCCTATGAAAGTTCTTATCCATGATCCAGTTACACAACACCTTTGGGTCTAGAATATGTTCTGTGCACACTGAGCAGTTCAAGCACCTCTGTCTCCAACCTTGACAATATTTGGTGACTGTGGGGGTTTGGACATACTTGGCCCACGGGAAGTGGCACTATTAGGAAGGGTGGCCTTGTTGGAATAGGTGTGGCCAGTTGAAGGAAGTGCATTACTCTGGGGTGGGCTTTGAAGCTCTGCCCAGTGCAGAAGAGTCTGTTTCTCCTGGCTGCAGTCAGATTATAATGCAGAGCTCTCAACTTCTGCTCCAACACCATGTCTGCCTGGATGCTGCCATGCTTGCTGCCATGATAATGGGCTAAACCTCTGAAACCGCCATAAGCCAGCTCCAAAAAACTGTTTGCCTTTATAAGGGTTGCCTTGGTCATGGTCTCTCTTTGCAGCAATGAAACCCTAAGATAGAAGTTGGTACTGGAGTATTGCCGTGGTAGGCCTGACCATGTTTTTGTTTAGAGAAATGAGGATTTTGAGACTTTGGATTGGGCCTAATGAGCCATCCTAGTGGAAATACGGAAGATGGTGGTGCTGAGGGTAATTTAAACTGTGGAGACCTACTGGCTCGAGAGAGTTCAGAGGAGAATTATACTATGTGGCCTAGAGACTGTTCTTCTAATGTTTTGAAGAATGTAGCTGCTTTTTTGCTCTTGTCTGAGGAATATGCCTGAGGCTAAAAGGAAGAGCTTCAGATTAATTGCATTGGTAAAATTTAAAAAAGCCCAGCATAGACTTTGTTCTCTGGTTTACTCTCACGAAGAGCATTTTGATCAGGCATAGCAACCTTAGAAAAAGGAAAAATACAAAATGTATGGTTCAAGTATTAAAGGGGACCAGGAAATGAATGGAGCTTAATCCTGTATTCAAGGAAATAGATTAAGGGAATGGTGATCTCAGGGCAAGATTCAATCCAGCTAAGCTTACTGTCTGTGTGTTTGCAGTTGAACATGGGATGGTTACATTAGGTGTTATTATGAACTGGTTATTACTTTCATTTGGACCTTTAGTCTGGAATGAACTACAATCCAGAAATGAGGGTCCACCTGAGATCCAGACCTTGGGGCATAGAGGCTATAAAAAGTTTAGGCCCAGGCATAGTGGTCCACACCTTTAATCCCAGGAGACAGAAGCAAGCAGATTTCTGAGTTCAAGGCCAGCCTAGGACAGAACATGTTCTAAGTAGAGAAAGCTCTGGACCAGGCATGGCGATGGTACCTGCCTTTAATCTCAGAACTGAGGAGACGACATGCAGATCTCTGAGTTCAAGGTCAGTTTACAGAGCTCGTTCCAGAACACCCAAGCTTAATGCTTAAAGGATGTAATAGAACAAGGGGGGCATCCAGTCCCATCAAACAACAGAACACGGCAGTTTTAGCCATGTGGGTCTGGCTTTAGAGTCAAGAATAGAAGCAACTCCTGGGACTAAGAAACTCGTGGTAATTAGAAAGACCAGCATCACTGAGGTGAAATCTTCTGGGAAATGTTTTCTGAGAGTACAGAGAAGCTGTGTTCCAGGGGTAGCCAAGGCTATACTTTGTGCTGCAGCTGCATTTGGTAATGTGTAAGAAAGAGTCACCCAGTTGGTATTGGGTTTGAAGGCATGAAGGGGTCATGAAGAGCAGTTAAGATTTGGCACTGTGAGAGGCCAGGGAAGGCCATTGGTGAAGGTGCAGTCTTTGGCTAGTTGTAATTGACGGCCTAGCACTGAAGGGTCATGCAATTAAGTTGAGGCTTGGCATCACAAAGGGAGCCTATGAGAGGCTATTAATGAAGCCTAGTTGCAGTGACAAACCCCCAGTATGTTAGAAATGCTAGTGCCATAGGACAGAAGCAGCAATGGAGTGGTGTCAACCAGACTGTGGATTGCTACTGAGGGCGGAGTTGGAAGAGCTCAGAAGATCATGCATGGATCCTAGACATTGAAACAAGAAGCTGTAATGTTGAAGTTTCCTTGGAGACCCCAAGATGTTCAAGATGCCAGAGGCATGGGATACCTGCCGAGGAAAGCTGATAACACAAAGTGGAACCATCCTAAGAGAAAGAATTGTTTTGCAGTCAACAAAGCTGAAAGGAGTTGGACATTAGACATGGAGAAGCAGAGTTTGGTGTTTACCAGCTGAGTTTTGGTCTTGCTTTGGTGCAGTATTTCCTCACTATGATGTTTTAGAATGATAACATATAACCTTTGATGTTGGAAGAATGAATGTGATTTTGACTTTTTAGAGAATTACAATTAAGAGATTGCATGAACCTCAGAAGTCTTAAACATTGTTGAGACTGTGATAGACTATGGGGACTTTTGAGTTGTACTAAATGTGTTTTGTATTATGTGATGGATAGGTATGGTCCTCATAGTGTTTGAACAAGCCTATAGGTATAGGCCAGGAAGTGTGGTGGTTTGAATATGCTTGGCCCATGGGAAGTGGCACTATTAGGAGGAGTGGCCTTGTTGGAGTAGGTGTGGCCTTGTTTGAGGAAATGTGTCACTGGGGGTGGGGGTGGGCTTTGAAGCTCTGCCCAGTGCAGAAGAGTCTGTTTGTCCTGGCTGTAGTCAGATCAAGACACAGAACTCTTCAACATCTGCTCCAACACCGTGTCTGCCTGCATGTTGCCATGCTTCCTGCCATAATGATAATGGACTAAACTCTGAAACTGCAAGCCAGCCCTGATTTAATGTTTGCCTTTATAAGAGTTGCTTGGGGTCATGATTCCCTTCCCAGTAGTAAAATTCTAGTTAAGACAGTGACCTATGTTTATTAATTGCACACACATGAAACTAGCACCTCTCATGTTTGACTTCTGTCTGTGACCATTTCTGTAGTGAATTTGACAGGATCTTGAGTCATCTGGAAGATTGGCTTCTCACCGTGCCTATGGGAGTTTGTGCTCATTGAAGTGGGAAAATATGCCCACTGTGGGTGCCACCATTCTCTGACTGGGATCTTGGGCTGTGTAAGTGGAGAAAGAGAACTGAACAGAAGATTGCATTCATTCTTCTCTGCTTCCTGATTGTGGGTATGATGTGACCAGAGGTTTTAAGCTCCTACTGCCTGGAGTTTTCTTCTATGATGGACTGCACCCTTGAAGTTTGGGTTGAAATAACCCTTCTCCCCTTGAAATACCTCTGAATACTTTATCACAACAACGGAAAAAGAAACTAACATTGTCCAGGCTTCTTTCTTCCTCTGTTCATTCAAGGGTCTTCCTTGTCCCCATCTCCCCTTCAGGTATAGAAGGAGTCACCTATTTAAGATTGTACTCTGATCTTCAAAATTTCCCTCAAAGCCACAGTAAAGCTGTCCAAGCCCAGGGATCCATGCAACCTCCAAACACAACTTTGGAAAAGGCAAATGTTCTTCTTCTTTTCTCTATTATCCATTGCCTCTCTGGTTCCACTAATTAATGGAAAAGGCCCTACTATATGCCTCTCCCCAAAGCACCAGATGAGGCTCACACTCTTCCTCTGACTTCACCTTGCACATTCTTCCCTGATGTCAGATTTACACAATGAATTTCTGACTATACACTGTCAAGCATTTTAAAATTATACTGTGGGCATCAGTCTTGCCTTTCTCCATGGAAATTTCTGAAAAGTTCTCTATTGACAATAGTTCCTGGCACTGTAGCTCGGCATAGGGCAAATACTCCATCAATAAACACTTGTCATTTTAACAGTTTATATTGTTACGTTTGTTTAGTATGTGTGTGCTCATGTGCATGTGTGCCATGATACATAGGTCTCTCAGGAATTGAACTGAGGTTGTCAGGCTTGGTAGCAAATTTCTCTATCCACTGAACCATTTTGCCTGAGTCAACCTTGTTTACCAGATTACTTCCCCTGTGCGGGTGGTGGGCAAACAAAAGCACCCAGATCTCCTAAGGCCATGCTTCCCTGAGGAAGCCTGCAAGCCCCCACCATGGCAATGTCGAGGACCAGTCTGGATGGCCTCTCTGGCCTTTCCTACTCATCAGATGTTTAATTTCTTTGCCGTCTCTCCCATTCTCCACTCTGCAGTCTTCCTTATCAGTCCTCCTTGGGTTGAATTTAAGACCTATGAAAGAGTATTTTTCTCTCTCTTCATTGTGGAGCACAGTAGCTGGTGTTTCAATATGAATGTCTGGCTATTGGGATGGTGGATGCATGGGTGGATTGCTACACTAGCAGAGTGAAAACATGACTGGTACCTAGGGGAGTCCAGGAATGGTGCCCCTGGGAGCCCTGAGGTCCCCAGTTGTAAGTCATTTTCAAAGTTTATAACTTAGAAGCTAGAATGTACCTATCAGGATTTAGTGAAAACTTAGCCAGACGAAAAGGTCAGTATTATGGGGTTTTGGGGGATGGGAGACCTGCTTGAGGTTCAAAACTAAAGACATGGAGACATCTCTAATATAAGACTGTTGGCCTGTTTGCTAGAGCAATTCTTCAGATATCCTAGCCAGTTTTAACCCGACTTTTCCATTATTGCATCCCTGCCCATGGCCCTCTCCCTGCTCTACCTCCCCGTTTGGTTCCTGTCCTTCTACTTCTGCCTCAGTCTCTGTCCTTCTCTCCTGCCCCAGCTCCAGCCACAGCTCTTTATTATGCAAAAGACCACACTCTTTACTCATGCAGTTGGCACTGGGGGCTGTATGACCTTCCTCTTCGAAGCTAGCCTTTCCTTCTGGACAGGTGAGGAAGTCACGAGCATTTGCATATCCTGCTATCCTGGTGCTACCAACACAGCAATTAACAGTTGAGAATTCAGACTTACCTTATATCTGTCAGGGTGGGTTACCCTAGAGGTGAGGCTACAGTTTGGTGCAAGACCCAAATAGCTAAATGCTAGGTAATTCATTTTGGAAATGGCTCAATGTTTTTACTTGGCATTTATATTAGAGGGTCAATAATTCCATCAGTTAAAAGCCAAATATGTCTGCCATCCCTATCAGCATTCTCTATCCGTATTCTCAAACCTTGAGTTTGGAGGAGTCTTTGAAAGACAGGCCCTGAGAGCTTTATGAATACCTAGAACTTCTAGTTGTAAGCTACATGCTTGAATTACCTGGGGGAAACTTTCAAAACTCTAGCTGCCCAAGCTGCTGCATAAATTGGTTATTATAATCTCTGGGGACACAACTTGGGGAGAAAGATTATACAGACTGAATCCATGTGAGCATGGGAGGCAAGCACGCTACTACTCCTACCCAAGAATACAGTCATAGTGTGTGTGTGTGTGTGTGTGTGTGTGTGTGTGTGTGTGTGCGCGCACGCGCGCGCTGAGGCGCTGCATATATGGCGTTGTGTGTATTGTGCATGCATACGGCTGTAGAGTTGTGTGTCTACATATTCATAAGTCAGAGGAAGATGACAAATGTCTTCCATTGTTTTCCACTGCCTTTAACTAGGTATCTGTCTAAAGTCATGACTTTATATTATTATTGTTATTGTTGTTGTTGTTATTGTTATAACTCATAACTAACCGTGGTTGCCAATGACTGGATTTGGAATCAGTCGAAAGGCAAGCCTCTGGGCTCACTTGCAAGGGCTTTTCTTGATCTGCTATATGAAGTAGGAGACCCTCCCTACATGATACAGCCCAGATAAAATGTCTAAGAAAGGTGCTCTGTGTTCACATGCTTGCCTTGGCAAGGTCATCTGGTGCTCTTGTCGTCGTGGCTGTGCTCCATCACCGATGTCAGAATCTAGTCTCAGGTGCCTTCCAACATGGACTGAAGACAAGTGGAACCCTCCAGGCCTTCAGCACCACACTGGGACTACTGACACACCAAATCGTGCGATCTGAGAAACTGCCTCTCTGGTGTTAGGCAGTCACTGTTGGACTACCAGATGGCATTGTGTAAGCCACTGAATCTTTAAATGTGTATTATATCAGTTCTGTTCTTCTAGAGAACCTCAATCCATCCATTGGAAGTTCATCATTTAGGCTAGGCTAGCTGGCCAGCAAGGCTCAGGACCCACTATCTCCATTCCTCAGTACTGGGGCTACAAGTATGAGCAGTCATGCCTGACTTTCATTGGGTACTGGGGATTTGAACTTGACTCGGCACACTTGCCCAGACATCATTCCTACCCACTGACTCATCCTCTCAGCCTGGCAGCCATATTTATACAGTTCTTCAATTCCCAAATGCTGCCCACACTGAGAAAACTAATCCACACACGACCAATGAAAGCACTTAACTATGCAAACAAGCTTTCGAGGGTCCTTTAAGAGTCTGAGACCAGCTTCAGCTGGTTGGTTCCCAGTGTCCCCTCATTATGCCTTTATACCTTCTTGTTTTTCCCCCTAGCAATCAGGAGCCATTCTGGAAGATAGGCATGGTGGTATATGCTGTACCTTTAATCTACACTCCAAAGGCAGAGGCAATAAATTTCTGGGAGTTTGAGGTCAGCTTTATGTACATAGTGAGACCCAACCTCAAAAACATGAAAATCTTAATTCAAGTGGCCTACACTATCAATTTGTGGAAGCTGTAATTCTCTAAAAGGGGTCTTTGCATTGACCTTCTGCACAGAAAACCTGTTTCAAGAGTTGGGGAAGGGAGATAGTTGCAGTAAATCCCCAAGAAGCTGTAAAGTACCCTGGGCCAGAGACGGAGTGTCAAAAACGCAGGGATACTCTTCTGTTCTCCAGGACTGTCCCATCCTTGGGGCTGTGAACATGCTGACTGCTCCATTCTTTTAAGGATTGTCTGATCCCCCGGTAAAATCCACAGTCCCCTTGGCTTGAGAAGTGGGTCGGCATGACCACTACAGTGTTATCTTCCCCCTAAACTATTCTGACGGCGTGGTTTCTAGGCTGGGCCATTTCAGAGTTAGTGTCTGGGAATGCCTCTGGGAATTTGGAAATTGTTGGGTATGGAGGACATCTAATATTCCACCCCTATCCCTTAATTCTTAAATTAGCTAACTGTGTAGTGTGTAAAAACCAAAGGACACAAAGTCATCAGATGCAGTTATGTATTAAGTTTCCTACACGGGCTGTGGGAAGGGGATGAGAAATGCTGAAGAGCTGCCTGGTTGGAATACTGACTTCTGCTAAGACATAGTTCTTATCATACACCTTACAAGATCATCTTCCTACAGGAGAATCGGCTTCCACAGGGATAGCAGGGGTTGCAAGGGTCGCAGGGGCCGCAGGGACCACAGGGGCCACAGGGACCGCAAGGACCGCAGGGGCCGCAGGGGCTGCAGGGGCTGCAGGGGTTGCAGGGGTTGCAGGGAGACGTGCAAGGGTAGCATGGAGACTCGATCTTGACACAACTGCCGAGCCCGTAGGAGTAGGTCACGTCTTTCTCATCCACGCACGGCGGCAGACTGAACTCTTTGCAGATGTTCATGTAACTGTACTTTTTGGATCCGAGGCAGTCGTACCTGTTTTCCCTCTCGGCCGATACGCACACCTTTCCATCTTTAACGCGCACTTTGACCTGATCAGGTTCAAAGCCGCAGACGTTCACCGATCCTAAAATGTTACTGCTGCAGCAAGAGGAGGCCAGAATTCTATTTGTCGTCCTTCTGAGTCTGTAGTTGAAAAGGGAGAAAGGGAGAAGAGAGATTAGATCTCGGGGCTCAAGACCTGATCAAAGTCTGTTGGCCTTTCAGATCTTCCTCAGGTTTGAATCCAGCGCCTCCTGTTATTAGTTATGGAAACTTGGCATGTTCTTTAACCTGTGACTCCGTTTCCTTACCTTGATTGATAACGGTGCTAATGCAACACAGCACTGTTGGATGCGATGATATTTTACTCAGTACTCTGCTTGGCTCGTTATAAATCTTGCCTAATTACTACCGTTAGCTTTACTTTCACTATCATCACATGGAGACAGTTTTGGTTTTGTGTGTTTTCTGACGTTGACATGTGAACCTAGGGAAGGGAAGTACTTTGCTAGATTACAGCCTCTACTCAAGATTCCTCTTTTCTTCTTAATGAGACACAACCAATAAGCTAGCATTTGGACTCTGCGTCTTAAAGCCAGGAATTGTGTGTGCATGTGTGTGTGTGTGTGTGTGTGTGTGTGTGTGTGTGTGTGTGTGCGTGCGTGCGTGTGGATCCAGCTATTCAAGAAGTTGAGGCAGGAGGATTGTTCGACCCCCAGAGTTGTAAGGTGCTTTGGACACTGAGCACAATCCTGTCATTCTGGCCATTGCTAGACAGACAGACAGACATTCCACCAGAAAGCTCATTGGCAAAAGGACAAGGCATGAGAGCTCTGGACTGGTTCTTCCTGGGCTGGGAGAGACCCTGGACGGTCGGTGCCAGCAGGAATCCAGTCTGTCTGGTTGCCTGTATGGATCAGCTGTGTAGTGAACTCCCAGAGGCACGATAGCCAGGGCCCTACTGTCTCACAAAAGTTTGTGGCGGTTTCCCCCTCGCCCCTAATTCAACAATGTTGTGTTAGTAGCTTGAAATCACTCCTGAGAGGGATGTTCTTGCCATGGTAAGCGGCAAACTAGGACTTGAAGAGCTGGCTGCTGCATATGATGGCTGTGCTGGCTGCTTGACAGTCCTGTCAGTAAGAGGATTGACACACAAAAAGAGCAGCTCACACTACGTGAGCAGTTAGGATACATCAGGAGATAGCAGAGCCGGGATGGGGAGACATTCCAGCAGGTACGAGCACTGCTATTCTCTTCTAAGGACCCAAGTTCAATTCCAGTATCCATGTCAGGTAGCTCACAACTAACTGACAGCTCACACATTTAACCAGCTCCAGGGGGAACTGCTGCTCTCTTCTGGCCTCTCTGGGTACCTGCCCTCACTCACATGTACATGCTTACACAGCATATACACACAATAAATAAAAATACACACATAAATCAAAATAAAAGTAACTCCTTTTGAAGGCGGGGCAAAGTTCTGAACCAGAGCAGTGACCATGGAACTGGATCTGAGCTTTGCCATGGAGACAAGTTTCTGAACTCAGTGAAACGGGGACATTAATGAGAGAGCCACCTTCCTGGGTGGCGGTGAGGCTTGCCTGGTCCATGACATGCATTACAATGATGCCTGATGCTCAACTAGGATGAAAGGCCTTTGTCTTCTCTTTCCTTAAAATGTACCCTTCCAGGTGCTAAGTACATCTGAGCAGGTGCCAAGTACGTAGTCTTATTTAAACGTAACAACTCTGGTGCCAATGGGATTATCAAAACTTTTTTAACAATTGCATTTTAACTGTGTGTAAGTGTGTGTGCCTGCATGTAGGTTTGTGCAGATGAGTGTGGGTGTCTGATGATATCCTGGAGGTAGACTTACAGATGAGCATAAGCAGCCTGCAGTGGGTGCTGGGAACTGAACTCTGGGAGGACAGTGAGGGTTAACTGCTCAGTTCTCTCTCTAGCCCCTGTGTCATCTCTTTATGCTGGATTTTACTAAACATGTTCTTCTTAAGTTACACAAGTACATTGTAGAAGATACAGGAAATACAGATGAAGTGTTTTTATTCTCTTCATGTGTGTGTGTGTGTGTGTGTGTGTGTGTGTGTGTGTATGTGTGTGTGTGTGTGTGTGTGTGTGTGTGTGTGTACACACAATACAGGGGAGTTAGGGTTCACATGAGAGACATTGAATCCTGACATTAAAGATAGTAAGGATGGGCTGAAACTAGCAAAAAGCCCAGAAGCTCAACAGGATCCCTAAGGCTGTTGACTCTTCCGGGAAAAGCTCGGTCTGTCTTCAGCAGGAGCTGGAGACTAACCTGGGAACCCGATCTATCAGTCAAAGCCATCCTTCAAGTCTATTTCCTCTTAGACACCCAAGTCTCAGGTATGGTCAAATGTATTCTATTGCTAGACTCTCCTTGCCCTCCTCTGTTCCTGTCATCTTGGCTCCTTTGGCCCTGCAGTAGCTTCTCTAGGGGTCCCACACTATGAATCTTCAGAAGACTGCCTAAAATTCTCATCCAGGTCAGATTTCTTTTCACTTCTACATTAATATCTCTATGAGCAAGAATATATAGTTTTAGAAGAACTTGTTGGAGCCATATTTGACTCATCAATCAACTCTAAACTTGGAACTTGCCTCTTGTCTGATAGATTACTCACAACCCCAGATTAAAATTCAGCCCTGTGAGGAAGAAAGTAATATAGACAAGACTCTGAAGTGTAGAGTCAGTGGACCCTCCCCCTAGACTTCATGGGGATATTCTTTTTCTCTTCAATTTCAGTTCTCAAGAGCTGGCCAGACTTCACTCCTCACCAAGACTTATCTTCATCTGCCTTCTTCTGCCCCTGCTCAATGTATGTTTGTGTAGCTATATACATTATGTGTGGCCAGGTTGACATTAGGCAACCTTAGCTCGTGAGACGGGGTCTCTCTCTGAACCTGGACCTCACCAAAGAGACTACACCAGCTGTAAGCAAACCGAGATCCTCGTCTCCCCCTTCCTGTGCTGAGGTTATCATGTCATAGCATCCAGCCTCTTTCTAGGGGTGCTGGGGAGACCTAAACTCAGACCTTCACACTTGTGAGAGGTAAGCACTTTAGCAACAGGGGCACTCCACAACCCCCTTCCTGCCTTCTTTTCTTGCTTTCTCTTTTCCTCAGACTTTTAGAGTCGAAAAAATGCCACTCAGCAGCAGGGAGCAGGTTGTGGGGTGTGTAGGGCATCTGATATCCTTCCCCCAGCAGGGCTCAGGACACACAGGTGTCTGGCTCCCATTTGAGTTCTAGACTCACTAGAACTAGTAGAGCTGGGAATTTGCCTTTCTCGTAAGTCCCTGGCGATGCTACCAACACTGGTTCAGGGGCCACACTGAGAACTACATGGCTGTGCACATGTATGTTAGACTCAGGCAAGTGTCGCTCGCTCTATCATCCTAGTCAACTAGAGCCCTGCTCTTTAATGGTGCCCTGTTATAAACTGACTAAGACAATAGCTTACTGGGCATTAAACAGGAAATGCTAGGTATCGAGTTTGACTGAGTGGCAGGTGATCTCTGTGAGGCTGTGTAGGCTCTACCTTAAGCAGGCTTACCTGAACTTTGAGACCTTCGGTGAACAAGCCTTAAGCCCGTTTCATTAAACAAAAAGGTTAAACCAAATTAAACACACATCTGAGGCTGGATGTGTGATTTGGTGACAGAGTAACTTATTCAGCATAACAAGGATCTGAGTTTTATTTCTAGCACTAAAAATGAAATAAATAAAAATGCATTTGAGCCTTTGAGGCTCTGCCTAGGCAGGCAGATCTGTGTGAGTTCCAGGAAAGCTTGGGCCACCCTGTCTCTAAAACAAAAACAACAAAAGTTGCATTTGACCTACTTGGTCACATCAACTGTGTACATGATGGTGGACCCTGAGACCCAGGGGTCTGAATGAGTATAAAAGACATCAAAGAGGCAGCTTACTTTCACCATTCAGTGGATCCAGAATCGAGGAGTTCTCATCTGTGGGAAAAACCAGCTTTTTTTGGTAGCCATAAAACCTCTGCTCTACATCAGCCTTGTTGATCGAGTAGAGTGTGTGTGTGTGTGTGTGTGTGTGTGTGTGTGTGTGTGTGCGTGCGTGTGTTTGTGTATGAGTGTGTGTGTGTTTGTGTGTGTGTTTGTGTGTGTGTTTGTGTGTGTGTGTGATTTCTCAGGAAATTTTTTATTAAGAGTCAAGCAAATAACAGACTCTTGGGCAAGGGGATGGAAAACAGTCTTGGGACTGGTTGCTAGGTACCAGTGAAAGGTACAGAAGTTGAGCTCAGTGCAGCTCAAGGATCACAATGGCTAACTACGATGCAGTTGTGCTTGCAAGGAGTCAAGCCAGAAGCCAGTGTCACAGACAGAATGGAGGAGGAATAGAGGTTGATTAGTTTCTCTAGCTTTAGTACAAGAGTCAGGGAAGCCTGTGAGGTGTGGATGTATGAGCTTATTAACATGGCTCATGTGGCTTCAGGAAAGAAAACCAAATATCTCCATCCCTTTGCATCCAAAAGTAAGAGTCATGTGACTGCTGGAGCTTGGGGTACAAAGGTAAGAAGAAAAGGAGAAAACTGAAGCAGCTAAGGAAACAGAAGAGCCAAGCTGGCTGACTAAGACAGATTCGGGCTCAGTCTTTTGAAGCAGCTGTGTAAGCAAAAAGCTCGTGGGTGAGACTTACCTGAAAAAGCCCACCGTACACACATCAATCAATCAAACAACCGATACTGTGGAGGGAATTTAAAATTGTTATTCACGTCTGGACAATACAGTAAGACATTTGAAAAGACTAGCGCATTCTTTAAAGGGATGAGAGACATGTTACAAGTAACCAATGTCCAGACATTCTTTAAAGGATGAAAGGTCATAGAGAGGAATTCTAAACTCACAAAGCCTTGAGTACAGTTTCATACCAAAGATGGTTTTATAAAACACGGAATGGAGATCAGTCTATTCATGTGTCAGATGCTAGATTCAAGATGAGAAAAGGGAAGGCTTTAATTGAAAGAAAAAGTTAGTCATGAGTCCTTTGGGATTAGAGCTCAGATCTTGGCTTAAGGTTTTCCACCCCTATTCAGGAAAACTGAACCTGTAATTTTATACATGACACTGAGCCTTTCCAGACAGAGAAAATGGCAAGCTGTTGGCATAGGAATCTTGCAAGGTGGCATGAATAGAAAGAAAAAGGCTGGGAAAGAGATAAGGAGCAGGCAGGCTTGAAGTTCACAGATGCTGAACTTGGACAGTTCACTTCACATACTAAGGCCGGCACTGAGGAGACCCGGACACTACCAGGAAACTACCTCAGACCAGAGAAAGCGGAGCTCTTTCTGAACTGTATATGAGAGTAAAGCATGAAGTTAAGCCTACGGTGTGCCAAGAAACAGTCTTGTGGGAAGGCAGGAGGGTACAGACATCAGAGAGAAAAGCATCTGCCCTATGAAATGGCTGAGTGGGAGGCAGCCAGGTGGCTATGATAGCACACAGCCACAGAGAGAGGACACAGACCTGCTCACAAAGACACTTAATATTTGAACCAAATATTAATTAATCCCTATTTCACAATGTGACTTTAATACCTTGATATCCCAAGGAGTAAAAATAAACGGTTTAAAATACGGATGAATTCGTAGGTGACTTCTCCATTGCAGACTGTCAGGTAGGTCTGATCCTGACCCTCAGTGACATCGTCAGCAATTGTTCCGTTACCCTCTTCACAATGAAACATCACTGTTGTCAAGGAACTGTGTCCACCACCCCCACCCACCCACCCAAGAATCCTTCCATTCATCCGTCTGAGCACCCTCCCGTCCATCTTATCACCTCTGGCTTATCTGCCACTAATCTTCATTTAACACAGGCAGACATGAGAGAACTTTCTAACTTTTCAATTCCCTTCAAAAATCTTGAGACAGTCTCACAGTGCACAAGCAGACCTCATACTCATTCTGTACCAGAAGCTAGCCAAGAACCTCAGCCTCCTGCCTCCACCCCCCAAGCGCTAGGATCTATTCAGCTACTATACTCTGCTCTTTAATCCATTGAGTGGGTGTAGAGTCATTTACATAACCAGGGACAATGCCCACTCCCACCGTTTCTCCTCTCTATACAAACTGTGGGTATATGTGAAAAGTTAGAAAAGGATAGGAAAGAAACTAACCTCCCCCTCTCCCCCCGCCAATTATATTATCCAATTCAATTGAAACCCCACTTAAATCTACTGTGAGGGCTGCTGCCTGTGATGTGGCAAATCCTTTCTGAGGTTGGAGGGGGAGGCCAGCCTAGCAGCCCTAGCTCTAGATCAACTCTGCCTGAGACTGGCTGGGAGAACAGTTTCCACACTCTTGGGGAAATGCCTCCAGAGTCCAGTCTCTTATCTGCTCCAGAGGCTTCTGGCAAACATTAAGGATTTGACCGATGATTTTGACTTTCTTCTGCAGTCATTTCTGCAAGTCCAAGTACACCCAGATCACTTCAGTCATACCTAGAAGAAACGTTGAATGTGCTGCTTTCAACAGCTTTTAACGACACCCCGTGATTCCCCTCCTTTACCACACTAGGCAACCCTAGTTACCACACTGCCCCTCTTGCCCTCTATTCCCACCGCTGGCCCACCTACTCGTCTTTTCTTTCTTTTTTTTTTATTTTCCTTTTCTTTTTTTCAGAGCTGGGGACCAAACCCAGGGCCTTAGCAAGCGCTCTACCACTGAGCTAAATCCCCAACCCCACTACTCGTCTTTTCTTAAATCTCTCCTGGTCACCTGAATCACTTATCTGGATTCCACTTCACATCTATTCATCTGTCACTGTCCCCATGTCCCCACTTCTTCCCACTAACATGGCTACACTGCTCAGGCCTGGGGGTCACACCCTCTCCCTCGGCCAACCTTTTCCCCCCATCAGCGGCGCAGATTGCTTTCCTCTCTAAGCTGCGGAGCGATGGGCGGAGGCAGTACAGCTTGTAGTCACACAGGCAGCACGGGTAGTAGAGGTCACACAGGCCACAGGAGCGGGATCGCTTGGAGTAGCAGAGGCAGTAGGGGTAGGGGTGCAGGTCGCAGCAGCAGTAAGGGTGCATGTATAAGTCACACAGGCAGCGGGAGCTGATTTCGTCGATACATCTCAATTGTCTTAGTTCTCTGTCCACCTTCTTTATGTCCCTTCTAACACTGTCCAAAAGACAACTCAGTGCGGCCATTATGGTCACACCTTATTGTTCTGTGAGTACCTTTGGGAAATGGCACTCAGAGGAAAAAATTGTTCTAAGCTCTTCTCAGAGGCCTCCTTTAAAATTAAATGAGCCACACATGATTCACTTACTTTAAAGCTTGTGTTCTGTGACCTCGCCCACCTTCTAAGTATGTCATAGTGTCCTGGTTACCATGCCAACCACAAACAGTTAAGGTCCCCTAAGGCCCTCCTCAGGCCTACTCCCAGGATGGTATTCCCACTGAGAATTCATTCACCTTTGGTGCTGGTGGGCCTTGAGGGCTACCGTTTAGTGTCCTCGACTTGTAGGAGTTAAAGAGACAAGGCACGGCTGTGACCGTGGTATTGATCTAGGTGTGGAAAGGGCAGGAGCCACCTGACTAGTCTCTGGTGTCCTCATTCTAGCCTTGATTCATTTTGGCTGTCGGCCCTTCACTCCTACCAAGTCAGCCTTAAGTCTGCCATTGTCATTGGCTCTCTCAGTCCCACATCTCTGAGTCCCACTCATTATTATTTCCTGGTGCCAGGGATCAAATCCAGGGCCTCATACATCATAGACAACTGTTCATGATAGCTAGGAACATTGGTTCTCCGCTAGCTGGAGCCCAGAAGCTCCCGACTCCTACTGCTCAGGGCTCCTGTCTACAGTCATCACCCCTCAACAGGGACCCGAGGTCTTGTTTCTAAGCCTCCAAGTGTCTGGTCGCTGAGTGTCCCCAAGCATTGGTCCCTGATCCCCTTCCACTAGCCTGAACCCTTTGCTTCAGCCGTGCCCGTTCTCCAACATGGGTCAACCACCAAGACTGCACACTCAGCCTCAGATCTGACCTATATTTCTCTGCTTCGATCCGTCACCCCACTTCCACCTCTCTAGTCCCCTCTTAGACTCAATCCTAGGGAGGGTGCATGAGGACAAATGGATGCGACTACCAGAGAGGGATCTAAGAGCTGAACTTTTATTTTGTGTTCAATACAGGCTCACTGATTATGCCTCATTCCCTATTGATAAATGTTAAAGGTAGGTCAGACCCAGTGAAGGGCGCGCGCGGGGGGTGGGGGGTGGATGGCTGGCATCACAGCTCAAGGGTACATAGGAAGCTGGCAAGAAGGCTCAGTGCTTAGGAGCGTTTGTGCTCTTACAGAGGGCTGGATACTCAACCTGGACCTCATGGTTCACAGCCATCTGTAACTCCAGTTCCATAGGATCTGATACCCTCTTCTGACTTCCACAGGCTCCAAGCACAAACATCACATACATACACACATGTAGGCAAAACACACATAATAAAAAAAATTCAAATTTTTTAAATCAAAATTTTAAAAGTAAGGAAGGCAATGGGTTCATTGTCCTCCCCCACTCAAGTTTCCCCCAATCTGTCTGTTCCACACCGTAAACAAACTGATTTTGGATCTAAATCTGTCATTCTACTTCTCTCCTTAAGCCTTTTTGGAGACAGGGTGTCACAAGATAGCCCTAGCTGGCCTAGAACTTTCTGTGTAGAGCCCGCTAGCTTTGAACTCAATGAAATTTGCCTGCCTCTGTCTCCCAAGTGCTGAGTTGAAAGGCAGACAGCACCACACCCAGCTTGCTTTAGCCTGTTAAAAGAAGTATTAAAGTCCTTACAAGGGCCTGACAACAGGGCCTCTGCCCACTCTTCTTGCCTATATTATCACTGGCATTTGTCCTCCCTCATCCACAATGGCCTCCCCAAAGAGCCAGTCACTCTGTGGGGGCCATGCCTCATTCTTTCTCCTGTGTTCTTCCCACTTAGACGTTGACATCTCTGTCCTAGTCTTGGGTCTAGTTCACTCCTGGGTTCTCATGGCTCTCCTTGAGGAAGCCTTCTCTATCCTATTTATAACACGCCCCACCCCTCTCCCCTGCCAAGGTCTCAAATAGCTCAGGTTGGCCTTTAGCTCACTGCACAGCTAAAGAGAACTTTGATTTTCTGATCTTCCTGACTCTGCCTCCTGAGTCCGAGATTACAGGTGCGCATCACCCGCCTCAGTTATGAGGGGCTAGGAACTGACCTAGCCTCATGGTGCCTGGAAAGCTCTACTCACTGAGCTGCAGCCCCAGCCCTGACACATTTCTTACATGACAAAGCTTGTCTATTTCCAATATTAGACTAAACAGGATAGTGACTGGTTTTGCTCCCCAGTAGCTACCCCACACGATGCCTGGTACTTCGTTAGCATTTACACATTGAGCCACCCAATGAACAGACTCAGCAGAACTCAGAGGACAGAGTGAAAACGGAATACAGGAGGACTCAGTAATGACACCCAAGTCCGAAGCTTGGCCTGTTAATAGGAAGGAGCTGGGGACGGAGTATGGTAAACAGGACTCTTGCTAGTGTCCGAGTCCGGGAAGAAAGTGGAGGAAGCCTGTGGATAGTGACCTGCAGCTCAGAGAAAGGAAGGAGAAGCAAACCAGGAGACAGATACCATGGATAGCTCACAGGAAAACGGGCAGAGACAGACTACCGAGGAAAAGCAGCAGCAGAAGTAGAGTGTCAGGAGTTCATGAAAGTCCTCACCAGAGAGGCCATATCCCTGAAGCCCAAGGTGCTGTGTGTTGTCAGCTTAGCTTTCCCAGCCTTGACCTAGAAGGTTCTGCTCTGTGAAGAGGGAGTGTGGGAGATACTTAGCCAGAATCCACAGAGGATTCTGGAGGAGAAGCTGGCCACCTGGCTCAAGTGGAATGAATCAAACAGCAAGGTTGAGCTATGCTTTCCTAGGGACACAAGATAATGCCCTTCACTGGTGGCTCTGTACAGTTCTGAGGGGTAGGTGGCCTCAGTTTCCAGGGCTGAGACCTGTGGAAGTGTCTGGATTTCTCCAGCTCCAAATTGAATGCTCTACCACTGAATGCTCATAACCCTATGAACTCCGTGCTTAGCAAATGTCAGCAAAGGTTTGGTAAGGCAGCTCTCAGTTTTAACTTGTTAAATACACATTTTTCAGAGCTTAAACACACGTCTTGGTCCCTGTAGCGTGTTATTGAGATAGTCCTGGCTGCGTTTCCACTAGGATTCCCCAGCCCACTTCCCTATAATTTTAGTCTTCCATCACAGAATACAGTTTTTTACATTAGTTCAGAGGCTGAATCCATGTATTTAAAGATTTGATGGAGTGGTCATGCTGGCATGCACTAGTAGGATATGCTGAAGAGGTGTATGTAGAAGAATCACAAGTTCAAGGCCAACTTGGGCTACATTTTTGCTCATGCGGTAATGCAAGTCTTTAATTCTAATAGTTGGGAGGCAGAGGTAGATGGATATTTGGTGGAATTGTGGTCCATTCACACCAGAAGGCTGACAATCATTAGAATCTGCTAAAACCTCCCCTTTTTTAAAGGTTTATTTATTATATATAAGTACACTGTAGCTGTCTTCAGACACACCAGAAGAGGGCATCTGATCTCATTATAGATGTTTATGAGTCACCAAGTGGTTGCTGGGATTTGAACTCAGAACCTCTACAAGAGCAGTCAGTGCTCTTAACCACTGAGCCATCTCTCCAGCCCCTGCTAAAACCCCTTGACAAGCTACAGACACAACTCCTTGACCCATTAACATAAGCATACATTGGCTCTATCGCAGAGGTGGGGTCATCCCTTACTCAAGATTAGATTCATGGGAATGTCTACTCACCTTGGCTGGTGCCCAGACAAACTCTTCTGGGATAGAGGTCAGGAGGTAGCAACTTCCCAAGCCACGCAGCACTTGCCTGGTCCCAAGTGTTAGCAGTAATATGTGCCAAAGGCAGACTCTGCTGCTTCCTCCACCAGGTAAGACAGGTACAGGACAAATCTATTCACTAAGCCAGTGTGTTATGAGGTTATCCATCTAGAGGATACCTTTGGGATCAACACACAGTGTGTAAACATTAAGCCCAAAATTATGCCCTCCACATGGCTTTAATTCTGTTGAAAAGAATCCATTGAAGGAGAGCATGACCTTTAAAAATGACTGTGGTTATCTCTGAGAAGTAGAATATAGGACTGGGAATATACCCCAGCAGTAGAATCATGAAAGGTCCTGGGATCAATCCCAAACAAACAAAAATGCATTTAGTCTATTATTATTATCATTATTACTATTATTAGATGTGTGTGTACATGAAAAAAATATGTAGGTATGTGGTTATGTGTTACACACATGGAGAGATCAGAAGACAACTTTTGTGAAGTCAGTTCTCTCTTTCCACCTTTACATGTATTCTGGGAATTGAACTCATATCATCAGGCCTACATGGTGAGTGCCATTACCCACTGAGCAATCTCACTAGTCCTGAAATATTTCTGCTATCTTATAAGTAGCATTCTTTACTCAAGGCTTACCTCTGGCCCCATCTGCAATCTCCAGGTAAAAGGCTACAGAGATGGCTCATGGATGAAGAACTTCTGTCAAAGCTTGAGGAAAAAGGCAGGTTCAGCACTCAGGTAAAAGACAGCAGGGATGACAGGGATGATGGGGATGATGGGGGTGATGGGGGTGATGTGGATGATGGGGGTGACAGGGATGACTGAGGTGATGAGGATGACAGGGATGACAGGGATGAATGAGATGATGATGACAAGGATGACAGGGATGACAGGGATGAATGAGATGATGATGACAGGGATGACAGGGATGATGGGGATGATGGGGATGATGTGGATGATGAGGATGACAGGGATGATGGGGATGATGGGGGTGATGAGGATGACAGGGATGATGGGGATGATGGGGATGATGGCACACCTGTTATCCTGCTGTTTGGAAGGCAGAGTCAGTGAACTCCCTGGGAAGCTGACTAACTAGATTAGTCAAATGGATGAATTCCAGGTTCAGTGACAGACCCTGCCTCAGCACAGGGGAGAGTGATCGAGGAGGTCATGCAGTGTTACACATAACCACACAACTACATCCCCTGGGCAGGCCACTGGGAAGTCTAGTGAGACACATCGTTGGCTTGCCCAGGACCCAGGAAACCTTTTGTAGGTGGAAAACTCTCTCCCACTCCCACCATTACGTACAATCCATGAAATTGCCTAGACAAAGGATGGACACCTAAACTGGCCAACCCACTGCCCTCCTGGAACTTTGTTTAGTGCTTGAAAATAGTTCATATTCCCAAATTGGTCCTCAGCTGCTCTTTGGATCTGTCAGGTTCTTGACTATTTCCAATAACCTTGTCCTTTTCTTTCTCTTCTTTTTTCCTGCATTTTTTTTTTGGACAGGGTTTCACTATGTAGCTCAGGCTGTCCCAGAATTTACTATATAATGTTGCCCGGGTTGAACTTGATCTCTAGGCAATCTTCCTGCTTCAGCTGAACTCCCCCAGACTGCAAAGACAGCATGTGCCACAAGGCCTGCCACAAAACCCTGTGATTATTCTATTTACAGAGGCCAACTGAGGTGCTGGGTATGAATGGTGACATATGCAGCTCTTTACTGGAAACTATAGAAGGCTCTCAAGTTTGAGGCCTGCCTGGGCTGCATAGAAGCTTGAAAACAACAGCAACAACAACAAAAAGACCAAGACAAGCCCAGTGCTCAGTGGCTCAGGTCTGTGATTGTGGCTACTCGGGAGGAGGGCCAAGTCCAAGGGCAACTGAGAAGGGGAAAGAGTTGGGATACAGAATGTTCATAGAGCACTTGCTTAGAGTGAAGGAGAAACCTGACTGAGTTCTATTCCCAGGACCAGAAAAATAAAAAGCTTTAAGAAACAACAACAACCAAAAGCAGATCCTAACTGGAGTGACAGCTTGCTGCCTTTGGCCTACTCTCAGAGACCACTCCAGGCTGAGCTTTGAGGCGAGGTAGCTGCTGACCCAGAGCCCTGATGTTCCCCTAGCTCAAACCTTGGCACATCAAGAATAGCTGTCATACTGAAGGCCTATGGGTGTGGAATAAAGGTGATTCACGTTAAGGGAAAATGATTGGAAATGCCAGGAAGACTATCCAAGAGCAGCATCCCTAGGGCAAGAGAAGTCTCCATGGGGCTGAAATCTTAGCACTTCAACTCTGGAAGAGCTCTCATCCGCATCAGCCTCCCATTTGACAGAAAACGAGGCAAGTAAGCCTGCAAGACAGGCACATAGGTGCTCAGGTGCTGAGATGCCCCTTTACTGGTCTGAACGACAGAGTTCTTACGAATGCATTAGCTCCTGTGCTTTATCTTCCTTTAATATTTCAGCTCCATGAGGTTTTTATAAAAGAAAGATTGATTTACTTACATATGTTATGTGTGTCTGTGTACCTGAGTGTATATATGTATGTATTCGCCATGAGGTCATTATATAATAACGATTTATTTACTTACATATTGTGTGTGTGTGTGTGTGTGTGTGTGTGTGCCTGAGTGTATGTGTATGTATACCCTATGAGGTCTTTATAAAAGAAAGATTTATTTACTAACATACTTTATGTGTGTCTGTGTGCCTGAGTGTATATGTATGTGTACCTCATGTGTGCAGGTACCTGCAAAAGCCAGGGAAGGAAGGGCATTCTCAGAATGAGATCTCCTGGAGCTGGAATGTTAGTTATATAGTGGAGCAGTTTGTTATAGCCATCTGATGTGACTGCTGGGAAACCCAATCATAGTCCCCTGCAGGAGCCACAAGTGTCCTTAACTGCTGTGTCATCACTCCACCACGACTCCTTTAAAAGTATGAGAGAGAGGGAGAGGAGAAAGAGCGTGGTCACGTGTGCGTGCATGTGTGTGCGTGCACGTGTGTGCTATGACTGTTGGAGGTAAGGATCACAGGAAGGTCTACCACCAGGCTCCGTTGTCTTAAGGCAGCCACAGGATGACCCAGCAATTTGACCAAGGTACATGAGGTTAAGTAGGGACCAGACGAGTCCCCTGAGTCTTTCTAGAGCAGCTCATGGAGGCATTCTGCCAATATACACCCTATGACCCCAGGAGGAAGGAGCACAAAGCTAATGTGACTTTGGTTTTTATAGACCAGGCTCGTAGAGATATCAGGGAAAAGCTTCAGAGGCTAGCAGGACTACAGGATAAGTTGTTGAGGGATTTAGTGCAGGTTGCTGAGAAAGTCTACCACAACAGGGAGACAGAAAGAGCAGAGA
Organism: Rattus norvegicus; assembly: GCF_021556685.1. Classification (NCBI taxonomy): domain Eukaryota; kingdom Metazoa; phylum Chordata; class Mammalia; order Rodentia; family Muridae; genus Rattus; species Rattus norvegicus. Next base: position 79,051,513 of record NC_141540.1, on the reverse strand, counting down.
AAGAGAAAGGAAGAAGATGAAAGGGAGATGAAAAAAGAAAGGTGACAGGAAAGGAGTTTACAGAGAATCTTGGCTATAGTAGTTAGGGAAAACAAAGACGATAGACACAGAAGTTAAGTCAGGAAAATATGGTTACAAATACCTCCTAGTGTTTGTAGATGCTTTCTCTGAATGGGTAGAGGCTTTCCCTACCAAGCAGGAAACAGCTACCGTGGTAGCCAGGAAGAAATCTTTCTGAGGTTTAGAGTGCCCAAAGTAATTGGATTGATTAAGGGTCCCGCTTTTGTTTCTAAGGTAAGTCAGGGATTGGCAGACATATTGGGGACTAATTGGAGCTCCATTGTGTGTACCGTTCCCAGAGCTCAGGGAAGCTAGAGAAAATGAACAGAACCCTAAAAGAGACCTTAACATGTAGGTTGATAACATTATGCAGGTGAAGGCAGACACAAGATAAAACGAGGCCTGTCATTAGATGAGAAGGAAGGGAGGTGGGAACAGAGGTTTTAGAAGGAGTGGGGGAAGCAGAAGAGAGAAGCAAGACAGAGACAAAGAAGGACGACCCAGATCAGGGTGGTCTTAATGGGCCTAGGTAGTTATGTCTACTTTTTCAGGGGTAGATTTCTACAGGTCAATTCATCTTATCTAGGTGGGCAGTTTATGTCTTTATCAATTGGTTGTGAGTTTATTGTGTGGATGTACTGTGGATTGAGATTTCCAATATATATATAAATCTCATTGTCGGTTTGCAGTCTGTTGAGTAGCTGGGACCAGAGAGTTTGCAGCCAGCAGAGAGCCGCCAGGAGAGATACTAACCAGAGATAAATTGATTAGTTTCACATGGCCCCACAGGTACTGCAACTAACTCCAGAGACCAGCTGGAGCAGCTCGAGGACCGCCTTGGTCAGAGAGTACTTGGGGGCAGAGTGGAGCCACTGAGGTCAAAGTACCCTCCAGTGCCATGTGGCTCTACCATGCGGGATAAAAGGCTCTGCCTTTTTAAATATTTACCGCAGTAGATGGGGAACCAATGTGTTAGGCAAGAATCCACTAAAAATTGAAGATTTTCAGCCTGAGAAAGTGTAATTTTCTAAGAGGGGGCCAATGCCCTGTTACATCACGTGATGTCACAAGCACAGGAACCTTAAACAAAAGGGACACAGAGGCAGCCTGCTTACAGGCCCTAGGACCCCTGCTGTGAAAAGTGTAGGCTGCCCTGAACACAGAGGTAGAGATTAGAAGCTGCCTGCTTCTTTAACAAAGGTCGTTTGGTCAATGATTTAAGTTAGGTTTGGTTTATTTGTTTTAAAGATGGTATAAAAATGCTTTATTAAGTCATCAGGATACCCATATTCTCTTAACGTGGGCTCCACAGGAACATTGGGCTAAAATCCTGGTTAGACAAGCTGCCTGTTAGTCACTGACTCCAAGGAGAGGGTGGTGATATTTGCCAGTTATAAAAGTTATTATAAAACAGAAATCATCCACCAGGCAGAGTGAATACAGACATGCATTATAGAAGTTATTAATAACTAAAAGTCACTCCAGGTAGAGAGCTTAACGGATAGATGTATATTGGGCTAAAGCCCTGATTTGACAAGTTGCTTCCTTCTTATTGGTATTGGTACTAATAAAAGTTTGATTAAATTGTTTTATGAATTCCCCTGCTATGCCATATGGCTCAGTGATGCCCGCTAGTGAGGGTTTGTGGTTATTTTTAAAATTACCACAGCAGGAGGCTCAGATTCTCTTAATGTGGGCTCCGTGAGAATTTCAAATTGATTTCCTGACATGACAGATTAAAAAGGCCTAACAGGCTCGTACACGTTTGTTGAGTTTACTTCAGTTTCTTAAATTGTTTTAATTTTCATAATGGGTGTGATTTTGAGTCTTGTGGTTATATTATTTCTCTGGGAGAGAATACAAGATACAAGCTTTTTTTGGTTACAGACTAAAGAACACAGTATTTTGGGAGAAAGTTTGTCTTGTGTTTTTAAAAAGGGTGGTTAGGCTCTGGACATCTTCCAGAGTTATATTGATCAGATTTGATAGAGGTAGACTTCCTGAACAACTAGATTCAAGAGAATCAAACAAAAAGGTATCTGGATGATATTAAAATCTTGTTTTGAGATTTGTATATCACAGAATATACAGCTTTTTGTGAAGCTCATCATCAGAATCCTGAACTGGCCTGCTTGGATTCCTGATCTCAGGGACTTTCAGCCGGGTCCAGTCAGGACAGACATCAGGCTACAACTCACCCATTTTCCCATCCCCTCCCACCAAGGATATCTCAGTGCCCATGTACAGCTTGAGGAAGTTATCGAAGAGTCATCACTCCAACTCTCTAAACTTTGGGAAGCTGAAAGTGGTTAGTCTAAGGTTGTCTTTCTAGAAAAGTTAGAAATGGTCATAATTTAACAGGGAGGAATTAGCTCAAATTGATTGTATGGCCACAATCTCATTTGGTAGAAATCCTTATATTTGTTACTAAGCCAAAGTTATAATCTTTTACATTGGTACAGAATTTATTTGATCTAAGTTTAGATTTTTCTCTGATATGAATTTCTTATTGATTTAAAATTAAAATTAATATTGTTACTCTCATATATAGACATTGTGCCTATACAACACATTTAAGTATACAAGGCTTATACCCAGACCTTTACCGCTATTAGAAAACTAATGTGAGACGATTAAACCTGTGAGCTAAGGGCCAGATCACAAATCCGTGATTCTAAGTTTACTGTTGAAGAGTTTCCAAGATAATTTATTAAGATAGTTAACGGACAACAGTCCAGATTGTTTACATAGTGAGATGGTTTTCACAGACGTCAGAAGTCCACAAATGTGACATTTAACGTTATTTAGTCACTTGCTGAGACGTAACTGCCCCTAACCGGTCCCCATTGTGGACACGAAGAAGCAGCTGAGCTTCCCTCCCTCGAGGTGAGGTGCATGGTGGCTCGGTGGCCACTGGGCAGAGACTGCCTGTTTCTCCCACAGATCAGTACTGTCCTTGAGCGGACACAATTTACAGGTTAGGACAGCTCAGCTCTGCAGAGACACAATGAGCTGATCCTTATTCCTGTGTCACTAAGGTCTGTCAGACTCCTGGGTCAGGAGGCTGAAGATTGGTTCTCCTTCATGTTGGGGACAGGGGTCTGTGCCAGCAGACAACTGCCTCTTCTACCTGTCCCAGTTCAGGAAGCCGTGTTAGGCTTCCTATCTTTCAGATAATATTGGCCATTCTCAGATTTCTGACGGGGTTGAAACTAGTTATAGTCTCATAGCCTACCCAGGCTGTTTAAGTTTGAGAATATATATTTAATTGGATAGTTATCAGATAGTATACAAGCTAGCCAGGACATAACATGGAATTTAAGCCTTTCTTAAGCTAGAATAGATAACTGAATGTTCTGTTTAACTGATAAAATGTTCGGCTGGGAGTTAGGTATATTTTATACTTTATAAATTACAAAATGGTAATAGTTGTGCTCAGCTTACATTTGAGAGAAAAGGGTTCGTTTTCTTTTTAATTAGACAGAAAAGATGGGTTGGTGTCATTATGCAGGTGAAGGCAGACACAAGATAAAACAAGGCCTGTCATTGGACGAGAAGGGAGATGGGAACAGAGGTTTTAGAAGGAGTGGGGGAAGCAGAAGAGAGAAGAAAAAAGATGGAGACAGAGAAGGAAAACCCAGATCGGGGTGGTCTTAATGGCTGTAGGTAGTTATGTCTACTTTTTCAGGGGTAGATTTCTACAGGTCAATTCATCTTATCTATGTGGGCGGTTTATGTCTTTATCAATTGGTTGTGAGTTTATTGTATGACTGTACTGTGGATTGAGAATTTAACATATAAATCTGATTGCTGGGTTGCAGTTTGTTGAGTCTTGATTTTACTGGGTGGCTGGAACCAGAGAGTTCATGGCTAGCAGAGGAACTAACGAGAGATAAATTATGGTTAGTTGCAGAAGACCCCACGGGTGCTGCAAGAGACCAGCTGGAACGGCTCGAGGACCGCCCGGGTCAGAGAGTACTTGGGCAGTGTGGAGCTGCTGAGATGAAAGTATCCCACAGTGCCATGGGCCTATGGGTGCCAGCGCTAGCCCAGGATAAAAAGGTCTGCCTTTTTTTTAATATTTACTGCAACATTAGCAGAATTGTCCTTGGACACTGGTGCTGACTGGGTGGTACTCCTTCCCCTGGCCCTGTTCTGAGCTCTACCATTTTAACGTGTTCCCTTTGTCGATCATGATTGGTACCCCAACTCCCTTGGTGTCCACTGAGCCCTCCTTGAGGTATCCCAACTCACTGATAGGAACCTCTTCTTGAGGCTTCAAGCCCTTCAGTCAATACAACATGAGATTTAGTCCAAACTGTCTGCCTTATATGCTCCAGGAACACCAGAGACCCCTCATTAGACTGGTGATTGGGTCTCATCCGGAGGAATTGGGCACAGTTCTGGAACCCTGGTGGAAGGGATCTTTCCTGAGGTTGTTAACCACTGTCAGAGCCCTCAAAGGTGGACGGTATTGCTGCCTGGGTGCTCGTGTCCCATATGAAGCCTGCAGATGCCCTGCTCCCCGGGACTCCCACTGGTTGGTACAAAAGAGGGGCAATCCACTCAAGCTCAAGATTGCTAGACCCTGATCATGTCTGCCTGGTGGTACCTCTGGATTTTGATTCCTTCCCCCCATCCTATGCAGCTTCCTTGTGCCGGTTTGTCAAACCTGGTCTGTGGTTTCCACTGGAACTGGAGATGAGTTTGCCTCCTTGATGGACTCCAAACCCTTCAACACCTGGTGGCCTGACTTCACTTTCAACCTGTGCCAGCAGGCAGCAGGACTTGACTGCTGGGACATCCCCACCCATGATGGGAGCACTGGCGGAAGCAAACTGCACATATGGGAGAAAGAGGGCTCTGGGCTGGGGTTAGGGGGTGGGCTGTAGGATGTGCATTCCCTGCACAGATATCGCCTGCAGGAGACCCCACTTAAGTTTGCCCTCGAGATGGAAGAAGCCGGGCAGAAGTTCACCGATGTGGGGGTCCAGACTAGTTTTATTGACCAGCCTGGGAATGCCACACTACAGGAGACACCTACTGGAACCCCTCCTCTTCTTGGGACTTGATCATGGAAAAAAATTATACTATAGGGGGACCCTATCTGGGGGACCAAGGGTATTGGGATACTCCCTGGGCAAACACCACCTGTAACCCAATAATAATCAGATTCACTCAGAAAGGCAAAGAAGCAACAGGATGGCTAAAGGGAAAAACTTGGGGACTCAGGTTGTACAAATTGGGGTATGATGATGGCCAAGGTGAGAAAAGGGATAGCCAAACAGAAAAAGAGAAAGAGAGCAGTCAGAGCTGGTTCGAGTCTTGGTTTAACTCGTCTCCTTGGCTAACCACCCTCATATCCACCTTGTTAAGACCCCCTCTTTGTTCTGCTATTGTTGACCTTTGGACCCCGCATATTGAACAAGTTTATAGCCTTCATAAAAGAGAGAATGGGGAGCAGTGCAGCTGATGGTCCTGCACCAATAATATGAGACCCTGAGGACAGGACCTGAAGAATATGAGTTAGTCATCAGAGGCCCCTGAGTGTAGCTCCAAGATTAGAGCTTGTACAAGAAAAAGGGACCCTTAGGGCTTTCACCAGCCTTACACCCACCTGCCTTGGGACAAGGCTAGGCCAAGTTCCATTGTCCACCCACAGGAATATTCTTCAGTAAAAAAAGTTCTCAGAATGTACTGACCAATGCTTGCTAGCCAATAGATTTAAAGGTCAATATGATTAGCCAATAAGTTTAAACTGTAACCTTACTGATATAACCTGTGCTCCTGAAAAGTATAAAAACTGCTTGCTAGAGTCATTCGGGATCACCTTCTAGTCACTCGACACGAGGGACTGATTGAAGGTTGACCCCGACACACCAGAAAATAAACCTCTTTTACATCGATCTGCTTCTTGGTGTCTCACTCATGGGTGTCTTGAAGTAAGTACCACTGACCGAGGGTTGAGGTCTTACGGCATGACAATATATGGCTGAATCACAGCATTTGAGAGGAAGATTGGGAATTCAAGGTCCTCCTCTGCTTCTTAGTGAGTTCAAGGCTAACTTGACCTTCTTGTGACCCTGACTCAAAAACAAACAGGCCTGCCAGAGTCGGGGTACAGTCCACAGCAGGACACATGCCTTGTTCTGTTACTACACATCAGCAAATGACAACGAAAACCATTCAATAGCAGGGTCGGCTCCAGCCAAGCAGTGAGCCCTCTGCTACTGATCTGAGTCTGACCCATTGTGTGGACTGGACTAGTGGTTACAGCTAAGGAGGTTCTAGAGCAGGGTGGAGCTTGGATGGAAGGCCACCTGGACTCGGTATAGTACACCCTCTGTGGCCTGATTTTTATTCTCAATCCTAAAAGATGCCCCCATGGTAGGATTGCTTTTTTGCTTTGCTTTGTTTTAATCTAAATTTTATTGAGGAATGACATACTTGCAGAAAAGAGAAAAATATAAATGTTTAGCCTGTTGATTTGTCATTCATAGCAAAAGACACCAGAAGCCCTTTTACCCGCAAATACCTCGACCTCTCCACAAGGGTCCACTGACCTGTTTTCTAGAGCCTTAGACAGAGTCTCAGCTTTGTACAAATGCCAATGTATAGAAATCTCTATGTTGGGGCTGGAGAGATGGCTCAGCGGTTAAGAGCACTGGGTGCTCTTCCAGAGTTCCTGAGTTCAATTCCCAGTAACCACATGGTGGTTCACAACCATCTGTAATGGGATCTGATACCCTCTTCAGGTGTCTGAAAACAGCTACAGTGTACACAGACAAATAAAATAAATAAGTCTTAGAGAGAAAGAGAGAGAGAGAGAGAGAGAGAGAGAGAGAGAGAGAGAGAGAGAGAGAGAGAGAGAGAGAAAGCTCTATGTTGGTGTCTCGATCCCTTACTCAGCAACAGGACTCTGAGATCCTTCTGTGTTGTAGGATCTTACTCTAATCTTGCTGAGTAAAGGCCACTGTACTCACAGTATTTACCCAGATCAACATGGGGGATGTTTCCCACTTGAGAATATGGTGAGGACTGACCAAGGCTATTAGGGTCATTCCAGTGCATGTCTTGGTGGACAATCACAGCATTTTTGTGGCCTGGAGTCACATCGTCTTTGGGTGTGAGTTTCTTCAACTTCACCAGACTCTGCTAAGCAGCCTTTCCAGCAGTGTGCTGACATACATATTTGGCAGTGTGTATTTGAACCAATTTAGTTCAGTTTACGAGTGAATGAACTTCAGACTATCGTTATTTTACTTGGCTTTGGTTACTGGGGAGGTAACCTCAACCTACTTTTCTAACTGCTGGCCTGGCTACTTCCCCAGTGGTGTACCCCAAATACTCGATATTTCTCCTGGCCATTTGCTCAAAGTCCATCTCATGGTGGCTTTCTTCTTCCTCCTCTCTCTGCAATCCCCAAACAGGTAACTCAAAACCCGCCTACTTCTTATCCCTCCAGTAATTGTCCGTAGACATTTTTATTTAACCATCAGTTTTAAGGAACAAGGTTTGCACAACAAAAGCTCATAAGTGAATTCATTTATAGGCAACAAGACCTTTAGAGTACAGAATTTAGCATTACAATACATAGCAACAGATTTAACCTCAAAAACAGTGAATTACTGTCTAAATGAGGTCTAGTCTTGTTTTGAGTCTGTGGTCCTAGAAGAGCACCTTCTATATTCTATACTCAGCAGCGTCCTTTTTAAATCACCTACATAAATTAAGAAATTAGTTAAGAGACATAGAAGAGCGAGAGGAAGTTCATGGCATGAAAAGAATCGCACATGGGCAGTGTCCAGTGGCTATGGGCAAAGCTAAGTTCGTCTCAGTGGGAGGGAGACGGAGAGCACTGGCCTCCCACAGGGATCTCAGTGAGGGACTGGAGCCTGGGAAGGCTCTGCCTCTGAGTCACAAAGGCCTGGGACTCCCTAGCCATTGCTGGGCTGCATGGAAGGAGGTAGGAAATTGTCTCCCTGCTCCAGTTGGAAGCAGTGTTGGTTCTTCAAAGGCTCCCAAGAGCACTCTAGCTCCTTCCTCTCTGCCCTTCAGCACCCAGGTGACATATGGCCTGGGAGATATTCAGATGTTGCCAGCAGTAGCATCCGAGAGAGCACTGCCATTCCAGAAACATTTCTGAAAGCAGTTCTTTGGTAAGCACATCAGAGTTCTCATCTGAGACTTTGCCAGGAATAGGCGCTGAAGCCTGGAGGTGACTCTAGGCCAGAGGAGCAAGGATATCCTCAAAACCAGCCAAGGGAGATGTGCTGGGAAAGAGGTGGCTTTCAGGGGAGAGCAGCAGGGACCCTTGTGAGACACTTGCATCTAGAGATAGGGGTACTGGAGACCCCTGAGCAGAACACTGAAGCTCTCAACCCTTATGAAAAGAATGTGACTTATTACATCCTCGTCCCCTCAGGTCCCTCTGAGCATGTCAGAGACACAAGGCCTTGCGAGCATCTTGCTCTTGATATTCTTAAAGTCTCGTTTGCTCCTAATTTTGCAGACCAATGTTTATCTTTTACATAAAGAAAATTGGAGTGCTGTTTTCCTGACGTTTCTCAAAGCCGTGCTTCCTGCACTATCAGAAGCAGCCTACAGGTCCCAGCTGGAGAAGCCAATGTAAGATTTATCAGGTGGGAGGGCCCCGGGCCTAGGACACAGTCTTTCAGTGATTCTGACTCTCCCCTGGCTGACTCCTGCCAACCACCAGGCTGATGTCCCTGTGGGTTCCCAGCCTCTTGAATGGCTAGCCTTCAGTTGTCTTCATCTTGGCACCTACCCGAGGTCACCCAGTTTCTGTCACCTCCAGGAACTGCTTTGCCTCCTCTATCTTGGTTTAGGAATTCTGCCTTTCCCCAGCTTCCTCCTCCCTTGATAAAGCATTGTTTATTATAGAGGGTGCTGGCCTCAGAACAAGGCCACTTCTCCTAGGTCACAAGCTCTTCCTATGATCACCCACCTCTCCTCCAGCCAGAACTCCAGATTCTAGTGGGAGGAGATGCACCAAGGTGGGGAGCTCATGTGCACCCAGCTCCCTCATCTCCAGTCTTCTTGGCCTCGTGCTCAGTCCTCTCGATTTAGCTACTTCTACTCATTGCCCAGTCTCAGTCTCTGGGACAGCCTCTTCAATAAACCTGAAAGATGCTTCGGGGTGGACCATACCTATGCCCCAGGGTCCTTGTCATGGTGTTCATGGTTTGTCTACAAGGCCGACTTGCCATAGAGAGGGACTGGGTTTGTGCTACAAGTCCCTGGATCATCCTCAGTGCTGAGGGCAAAGTGATAGAGGACAGTCAGCGGCTATACTGCTGCGGGGCAGATGGGTGCCCGTGAGGCAGAGCCTTGCAGTCTGTGTCAGGACATGACTGGAGGCTTCCTGTGTGCCTCTTCCTGCCCACAACCCCCTGTGTTCTCAGCACCTGCCCCACACCCTCCTGGTAGTTTGTTGTGTCCTGATGTGTGTGCCACCCCCCTTCCCCCATTCCTTCCTTTTGGCTGCAGCTGACTCAGCATGAAGCTCCCAGCCTTCTGAGGCATCCAGCAGCATCTCCATTTCCTGTTCTCTGAACTCCATCATAAATGAGTGACCGTGAGCAGAATTCACAAACACCCTTTCCCCACACTTTCACTTTGTCTTCTGTGTGGCACCTGTCAGGCTGTATTCACTACACAGCCTGGGCTGCCTTGGAACTTGGAAGCAACCCTCCTCCTGCATCACAAGTTCAGGGCTCACAGGCATGTGTCATGTCTACCCACATGGCCATAAGCTCTTCCTTCCTGCTCCTTCTGCATACCCTTGAAAGACCCACCCCATGAGTCTTAACTCAGAGCTGCAACAGGCTTGAATGAGCCTAGGCACGCCCAGATACCTAGGGCCGAGTCACCGTTAAAACTAACAGACCATAAAAGGAAAGGAATACAGAACAGACTAGGAGAACCGGATCTGGCAGGAAGGGATAAGCCCCGAGCCCCCAACATTCAGGATGTCCCAGCCCGCACGTACTCTTTTACCACGTTACAACCTCATTCGAATATGATTCAAACCTGCCAATGTGTATAGCTATACCTTATTACCTCATCATGTGAAATAACCAATCATATGTGAACATGTCTATATGCCTCGTTTGAATCCACCAATCCCCGTAACTATGCATCTGCTCTGTACACCCGCTTCTGCTTCCCCAAACCCTATAAAAGCCCCATGCTGGAGCTGCTGGGCGCACAAGTCCTCCGAAGAGACTGTGTGCCCGCAGGTACCTGTGTTTTCCAATAAACCCTCTTGCTGATTGCATCCGAGTGGCCTCGGCTCGCTCATTGGGCACTTGGGGTCTCCTCCTGAAGGAAAGGTCCTCTCCGGAGGTCTTTCATTTTGGGAGCTTGTCCGGGATCTGGAGATCCTCCGCCCAGAGATCACCGACCACCCACCGGGAGGTAAGCTGGCCGGCATCTGTCGTGTCTTGCCCTGTCTTGTCTTGTCTTGTGCACGTGTTCAGTTCGTCTCAGTTTTGGACTAAGATCTGGGTTTTGGTCGGAGGAGAAGGCCCAGGGCCTTCGGTGTCTCAGGGTTCAGGACCCTCAGCGCCTCCATTTGGGCGGGTCAGAGAAGGAGCTGACGAGCTCGGACTTCTCCCCCCGCAGCCCTGGAAGACGTTCCAAGGGTGTCTGGAGCCTGGTTCTTTGGGGCTCAGCCCGTATCGGAAGGATACGTGGTTTTGGTTGGAGGAGAGGGTCCAGGACCCTCGGCACCTCCTTCTGACTCTTTGTTTTGGGTTTTACGTCGAAGACACGCGGCGCGTCTGTCTGTTGTTTGTCTGATCGTTGGATTTGTCTGTCTAATTTGTGCCCTAATTTTCTTTGAAGCTACCATGGGACAATCGCTAACAACCCCCTTGAGTCTCACTCTAGACCATTGGAAGGACGTCCGAGACCGAGCACGTGATCAGTCGGTCGAGATCAAGAAAGGAAAATGGCAGACCCTCTGCACGTCCGAGTGGCCCACTTACGATGTGGGATGGCCGGTGAACGGCACTTTTAACAAGACCACTATTTTGCAGGTTAAAGACCTGATTTTCCGCCAGAAGCCGTACGGACACCCTGACCAGGTGCCCTACATTGTCACCTGGGAGAGCTTGGCATTTAGCCCTCCTCCTTGGGCAGAACCCTTTGTGGACCCGAATTGGCTTCCTGTTTCCCCTAAACCTGTTTCCCCGAGCCCACCTGACCCTTTGGTTGCTTCTTCCTCTCTCTATCCTGCTCTAACTAAGGAAGAGTCTCCCAAAGTCCCTCCCCCGAAACCTGTCCTCCCAGAGGACCCAAATTCCCCCCTTATAGATCTCCTGTTGGAAGAACCTCCTCCGTACCCTGTACCTACAGCCCCGCCCAGAGAAGAGGAAGTGGAGCCGCCTGCTAGACCGCAACATGAGGCAGCCCCTTCCCTTGTGGCTGGAAGACTGCGGGGACGACGAGAGGTGGCGCCAGACTCCACCTCCCAGGCCTTTCCGCTTAGACAAGGGGCCGGCGGCCAGACGCAATACTGGCCATTCTCAGCGGCCAACATATATAACTGGAAACAACACCCCCCCCCCCTTTTCTAAGGATCCGGTGGCTCTCACCGACCTGATAGAATCTGTCTTGCTTACCCATCAGCCCACTTGGGATGATATCCAGCAACTTTTACAGGCCCTCCTGACCTCTGAGGAGAAGCAGAGAGTGCTCTTAGAGGCCAGGAAACATGTTTTTGGGGACAATGGACGCCCCACCTTGCTCCCGGAAGAGATCGATGACGCATTCCCACTTACGAGACCTGATTGGGATTTCACCACGGCTGAAGGTAGGAGACACCTACGCCTTTAACGCCAGTTGCTCCTAGTGGGTTTCCGAGGGGCGGCACGACGCCCCACCAATTTGGCTCAGGTGAAACAAGTGGTACAAGAGGCTGCGGAGACTCCCTCAGCCTTCCTAGAGAGACTTAAGGAAGCTTATCGCATGTATACCCCTTATGATCCAGATGATCCAGGACAAATGACAAATGTCTCCATGTCCTTCATCTGGCAGGCAGCACCAGATATCAGGGCCAAGCTACAGAGACTAGAAAATTTACAAGGGTATACGTTGCAGGATTTACTTAAGGAGGCAGAAAGAATTTATAACAAGAGAGAGACACAAGAAGAAAAGGAAGATAGAGTACGCAGAGAAAAGGATGAGAGAGACCGAAAAAGAAGCAGAGAGTTGAGTCGAATCTTGGCTGCCGTAGTTCAGGGTCAAGAGAAAAGGGGAGAGAGGGTGGGAGTTCGAAAGGGGCCAAAGCTAGATAAGGATCAATGTGCTTATTGCAAAGAAAGAGGACACTGGGCCAGAGATTGCCCTAAGAAACCCAGCAGGCTCCGAAGACCCCGCCCACAGACCTCCCTCTTGGCCCTAGATGAAGATTAGGGAGGTCAGGGCCAGGAGCCCCCCCCTAAGCCCAGGATAACTCTTGAAGTTGGGGGGCAGCCAGTCACCTTTCTGGTGGACACAGGAGCCCAGCACTCAGTCCTCACCCAGGCCCCTGGACAACTCAGCGACCGGACAGCCTGGGTACAAGGAGCCACTGGCAGCAAGAGATACCGTTGGACTACAGATCGACGGGTTCAGTTGGCTACTGGTAAGGTGACCCATTCCTTCTTACATGTTCCGGACTGCCCATACCCTTTGCTGGGCCGTGACTTGCTTACCAAATTAAAAGCTCAGATCCATTTTGAAGAAGGAGGGACCCGAGTAACCGGGCCCCGCGGTACTCCTCTTTAGATTTTAACCCTTCAGTTAGAAGATGAATATAGATTATATGAACCAGAACAGGACAAGCCAAAATCTCTAGAAATAGACTCTTGGGTCACGAAATTCCCGCTGGCCTGGGCGGAGACTGGCGGGATGGGGTTGGCGCTCCAACAGCCTCCCCTAATTATCCAGTTAAAGGCCACCGCGACTCCTGTCTCCATTAAACAGTACCCCATGTCATGGGAAGCCTATCAGGGCATAAAGCCACATATCAGGAGGCTCTTAGACCAAGGCATCCTAGTCCCTTGCCGGTCACCCTGGAATACGCCTCTACTACCTGTTAAGAAGCCCGGCACTGGAGACTATAGGCCGGTACAAGATTTGAGAGAGGTCAACAAAAGAGTAGAAGATATTCATCCAACTGTCCCAAACCCTTATAACCTACTCAGCACCCTGCCTCCCACCCATACTTGGTATACGGTCTTAGATCTGAATGATGCTTTCTTCTGCCTCCGGCTGAGCCCAGAAAGCCAGCCTTTATTTGCTTTTGAGTGGAAAGACTCTGAGATGGGGCTTTCGGGACAGTTGACTTGGACAAGGTTACCACAGGATTTCAAAAACAGCCCAACGCTCTTTGATGAGGCCTTACACCGGGACTTGGCTGACTTTCGAGTCCAGCACCCCACTCTTATACTTCTTCAGTTTGTTGATGACCTTCTTCTAGGGGCCACTTCTGAGACAGCATGCCACCAGGGAACAGAATCCCTCTTGCAGACTTTGGGGCGATTGGGCTATCGAGCTTCTGCCAGAAAGGCTCAAATTTGCCAGACCCAGGTTACTTATTTAGGCTATCAACTAAGGGACGGACAGTGATGGCTGACTCCGGCTAGGAAACAGACCGTGGCCAACATCCCAGCCCCAAGAAATGGCCGACAGCTACGGGAATTCCTAGGAATGGCGGGATTCTGCCGCCTCTGGATTCCTGGGTTTGCCGAGATGGCAGCCCCCTTGTTCCCTCTCACTAAACAGGGGGTGCTCTTCCAGTGGGGGGCAGAACAACAGGAAGCATTTGATAACATTAAACGGGCCTTGCTGTCCTCCCCTGCCTTGGGTCTCCCAGACATCACCAAGCCCTTTGAACTATTTGTGGATGAGAAGCAAGGGTATGCTAAGGGGGTCCTAACACAAAGACTGGGACCCTGGAAGCGCCCGGTAGCCTACCTGTCTAAGAAATTAGACCCTGTGGCCTCCGGTTGGCCACCATGCCTGAGAATGGTGGCAGCCATTGCTGTCCTAACTAAAGATGCTGGGAAGTTGACCTTGGGGCAGCCACTCACCATCCTGGCACCCCATGCAGTGGAGGCTTTGATAAAACAGCCCCCTGACCGCTGGCTCTCTAATTCCCACATGACCCACTACCAAGCCTTGCTACTGGATTTGGAACGGGTCCAGTTTAGGCCCGTGGTCGCTCTCAACCCAGCCACTCTGCTTCCTTTGCCAGAGAAGGCAGAACAGCATGACTGTCTGCAGATCCTTGCAGAAGTACATGGAACCAGACCAGACCTATCGGACCGACCTCTCCAGGATGATGACCATACGTCGTACACCAATGGTAGCAGCTACTTGGTGAACGGGGAATGGAAAGCTGGAGCCGCGGTCACTACGGAGGACAAAGTGATCTGGGCAAGCGCCTTGCCTGCTGGTACCTCCGCACAGCGGGCTGAACTCATTGCCTTAACCCAGGCGCTAAAAATGGCAGAAGGTAAGAGGCTGAATGTATATACAGACAGCCGCTACGCCTTTGCTACGGCACACATCCATGGAGAGATCTACCGGAGAAGAGGGCTGCTCACATCTGAGGGTAAGGACATTAAGAACAAGACTGAAATTCTGGCCCTCCTGGCAGCTCTGTTCCTACCAAAAAGACTGAGCATTATACATTGCCCAGGGCATCAGAAGGGACACAGCCCCGAGGCACGGGGAAATCGGCTAGCTGACGTCTCAGCGCGTGAGGCCGCCATGGGCACCCAAGTTCTGTCCTTAAAAGACCAAGATCAACCCACGTCTCCACAGCCGGAACAGACCGGTTGGCTCTACACCACGGAGGACATGAAGCTCCTACAGAAAATGGGGGCTGTTCTGGTACCCACAACTAAAACGGTGGGTCTACACAGGGAAAACAGTTATGCCTACGAAGATGACCTTTGAATTAATCTCCTACCTACATAAATTAACACACCTGGGACTCAAGAAGATGAAGACCCTCTTAAGACGAGAAGAGATTGACACCTACCTCCTGGGACGAGATCAGGCCTTGCGGCAGGTGACTGAAAGCTGCAGGGCCTGTGCTCAGGTAAATCCAGGAAAAGCTAAAATTGGACAAGGAGTCCGTCCCCAAGGACATTAGCCTGGTACCCACTGGGAAATTGACTTCACTGAAATCAAGCCTGGTATGTACGGACACAAATACCTCTTAGTGTTCATAGCTACCTTCTCCGGATGGGTAGAGGCTTTCCCCACGAAACATGAAACGGCCAAGGTGGTGACCAAGAAGCTCCTCGAAGAAATCTTCCCCAGGTATGGAATGCCCCAAGTATTGGGGTCAGATAACGGGCCCGCTTTCGTCTCCCAGGTAAGTCAGTTGGTGGCCAAGTTATTGGGGATTGATTGGAAGTTACATTGTGCTTATAGACCCCAAAGTTCAGGACAGGTAGAGCGCATGAATAGAACAATTAAGGAGACTTTATCTAAATTAACGCTTGCAACTGGCTCAAAGGATTGGGTGTCCCTACTACCCCTAGTCCTATACCGGGCCCGGAATACACCGGGCTCCCATGGCCTGACTCCCTTTGAAATAGTATACGGGACCCCACCCCCATTTATCAATTTCTTTGATTCAAATATCGCTGAATTTGCTAATAGCCCTTCCTTGGCAGCACATCTTCAGGCCCTACAAATCATGCAGAGAGACATCTGGAAACCTCTAGCCTCGGCCTACCAAGACAGGCTTGAACAACCGACGGTGCCGCACCCGTTCCAGATCGAAGACACCGTGTGGGTGCGCAGACATCAGACCAAGAATCTCGAGCCTTGGTGGAAAGGACCCTATACAGTTCTCCTGACTACCCCGACAGCCTTGAAGGTAGACGGAATTGCGGTTTGGATCCACGCATCTCACGCCAAGGCAGCCCGACCTGAGGAAACAGCAGATCACAACATCGCGCCCCAGACATGGAAGGCTCAACGCAATCAAAACCCCCTAAAGCTAAGATTTTCACGTTGTTGCTCTTAACTGTCTTATGGACTAGGGGTGGGGCGATTCTGGGGGCTAGCCCCCACCAGGTATATAATATGTCCTGGATAATAACTAATTTAGAGACAGGCTGGTCTCAAGTCCTAGCTAATGGTAAGTATGCTGAAGGAACCTGGTGGCCCCCTTTGACTTTCGACCTTTGTCAACTGGCTAAGGACTCCTGGGAGCATACTGAGCGGACTCCCCACAACTCATACCCACCCTGCAGACACTCTGATTGGTATACTTGTCCCGGAGGTAAGAGGACACGGGAGTGCGGAGGTCCTGAGACCTTCTACTGCGCTAAGTGGGGGTGTGAGACTTACACTCGAGGATGGTGGGGGACCAAGAAGGGGGACTTAGTGGCCTTCTCCCCTGAGACTCCAGGCGAATCTCGAATTACAATAGAATTCACCGGATCAAGGTAAAAACACAGACTGGAAGGTGGGGCGTAGGTGGGGGATACGGTTGTATACCCCTGGCCAAACTAACCCAGGACTCCTGTTCTCCCTCCAACTGGTGAGAGAACGGGTCAGACAAGAGATTGGTCTAAACCCAGTCCTCATGGATCAAAAGCCCCCTTCCCGACCAGCACCGGCACTGCCCCCGGTCGGACCCCCACTATGGCTAAACACCACTCAGAACTCCGGGGATATCTTGACAACTCCCTCCCCGACTAGGGACCCTTCCACACCGGCCCCTCGGCTGCTAGGAATGGGAGACCGGCTAATCAACTTAGTGACCGGGCATACTTGGCACTCAATTATTCAGAACCTGACAAGACCCAAGAATGCTGGCTGTGCCTGGTCTCTAGCCCGCCCTATTATGAGGGTGTGGCAGTCATGAGGAATTATACTAATCAGACCACGGCCCCGGCCAGCTGCACAACCCTCCCTAGCCATAGGCTGACGTTGCCGGAAGTCTCAGGACAGGGACTCTGTATAGGGACCATACCCCCCACTCACCAGGTCCTCTGCGCTATCACCAAGAGGATCCCCACTGGAAGCTACTATCTAGCAGCTCCTACAGGCACCTATTGGGCCGGTAACACCGGATTGACACCTTGTATCTCCGCCGTAATCCTCCGCAGATCCTCCGACTACTGTGTACTGGTAGAAATTTGGCCTAAGGTCACCTACCATGGGCCCGAGTACATATACTCACATTTTGAGGGGCTGACTCGATTCAGGCGAGAACCCATCACCATGACCCTAGCTCTACTCTTAGGAGGAATCACCTTAGGAGGAATGACTGCAGGTATAGGGACGGGGACCACCGCCCTCATCGAGACGGGTCACTTTCGTCAGCTACAAGCGGCCATGAATGCAGATCTAAAAGCTATCGAGGAATCCATGAGTGCATTAGAAAAGTCCTTAACATCTTTGTCTGAAGTAGTCTTACAAAATAGGAGAGGGCTAGACATGCTGTTCCTTCGCGAAGGAGGGCTATGTGCTGCTCTAAAAGAAGAATGTTGTTTCTATGCAGACCATACAGGATTAGTGAGAGACAACATGGCTAAGCTCCGAGAACGCTTGGCCCAGAGACAGAAGCTGTTTGATTCCCAACAAGGCTGGTTCGAGGGGTGGTTTAACCGATCCCCTTGGTTTGCTACCCTGGTGTCCACCTTGATGGGACCCTTAATCATCCTCCTCCTAATCCTCCTCTTTGGCCCCTGCATTCTAAACAGATTGATGCAGTTCATAAAGAACAGACTCTCAGTCATTCAGACGCTTGTTCTCACCCAACAATACCAGAGGGTAAGACAACAGAAAGAGATTCCTTAGAATTCGATTTGAGTAAAGGATTTTACTCAAGTCTAAAAGAAAATGGGGGAAAATGAAAGACCCACCCCATGAATCTTAACTCAGAGCTGCAACAGGCTTGAACGAGCCCAGGCACGCCCAGATACCTAGGGCCGAGTCACCGTTAAAACTAACAGACCATAAAAGGAAAGGAATACAGAACAGACTAGGAGAACCGGATCTGGCAGGAAGGGATAAGCCCCGAGCCCCCAACATTCAGGATGTCCCAGCCCGCACGTACTCTCTTACCACGTTACAACCTCATTCGAATATGATTCAAACCTGCCAATGTGTGTAGCTATACCTTATTACCTCATCATGTGAGATAACCAATCATATGTGAACATGTCTATATGCCTCGTTTAAACCCACCAATCCCCGTAACTATGCATCTGCTTCTGTATGCCCGATTCTGCTTCCCCAAACCCTATAAAAGCCCCATGCTGGAGCTGCTGGGCGCGCAAGTCCTCCGAAGAGACTGTGTGCCCGCAGGTACCTGTGTTTTCCAATAAACCCTCTTGCTGATTGCATCCGAGTGGCCTCGGCTCGGTCATTGGGCGCTTGGGTGGTCTCCTGAGGGAAAGGTCCTCTCCGGACCTTTCACCCTAACTACCCGCTCTTCATACCAAAGATATTTCCTCACCAAGGGCCTCCAATGAATTCAAAGGACAATAGGCAGCCACCAGTGAATTAAAAAAGCAATAGGCTCTGCCAATGAGAAATAACCAACTCATGCTGTAACTTAAAGCCTACACCCTGAAACAGTATAAAGGGTGCGGGCCTTTGTTCTTCGGGGTCGCCTCTGTTCTGAGTACAGGGTCACCCCAGTGTACTGGATTATTAAACCTCTTGCTTATTGCATCAATCTCCATCTCTGTGTTTTCGTGAATCCTCCTGGACGTAGGACTGATCGAGTCCTACATATCCATTCCATAGTAACCCAAACCAGTACAAATCTGGGCTGTTTCTTTTCCTCTCTGATCCCACACCTGAGTATTCACTTAACCGAACACAGAGATACCTCCTTAAGGGTAGGCACCCCTCCTACTCTCAGGAGCTCTTTCTCGCTTGTCCTTCATACACCTATGTTCTCTCTGCTCAGGCAAATGTAGAAAGAAAGAAAGAAAGAAAGAAAGAAAGAAAGAAAGAAAGAAAGAAAGAAAGAAAGAAAGAAAGGAAGGAAGAAAGGAAGGGAGAGAAAGGAAAGAAAGAAAGGAAGGAAGAAAGAAAGAAAGAAAGGAAGGAAGAAAGAAAAATCTGCTTTAAAATCTTTTCTGATGTAGCTGGATTTGGTGGTGTACATTGACAATTTAGAAGCAAGGGGATTATCATGAGTTCGAAGCCAGCCTGAGTTATATCTTCTGCCCAGGTGAGACTCCATCCATCCTGCCCCCAAATATTCATAAGAGATGGCAGTCTGTGAAGTTAGGATCGTCCTCTTCCCATCCTTACTCATTTTCAAGAAGCTGCCAGTGCTAAAACGGGTCAAGGGTTGCAGGGTCTCCCCTTCTGGAACATCTCTGAGCATAGGATAGCCTATGGGTAGGGCTGGCTGACTTCACCGGGGGCAGGTCACTCCTGCTGACATGAAAGTCTCCTTCTTTTGCTTCACACTATCTTCTTTGTGAAATTATTTCTAATAACATCACGGTCTAACAAGGAGTACTCTCTGCTCACAGCAGTTCCCAAATGCCAAGATCGGCCAAGATTTCAGGGTGCAGCTTCCAAGACGCTTAACAATAGTGCAGGTATCCGCATTTTTAATTGGCTCCCGGGAGGCTCTGATAGGCCCAGCCCAGTCCAGGTCTCTGTTGAGCTGGCATTTGGAATCTACTGAAGGGGGGAAAAAAGTAAAAAAATAAAACAAAATACCAACCTGCCAGCAAACACACCAGGCTCTTTCTTTGCAGGTTCCAAGAGTCTGAACACAGCAGGGGATGAGGCTAAGAGACTCGGTGGACTGCTCTATTCTGGGGCTGACTGCAAAATGTGGGGCCTTCTGCTTGTTCTCCCTCCAGCACACACAATATGGAATCTTACTTTCTTAACTACCTAGGGGCAGGAAGGCTGGCTCGCAGGCACTAGGAGATGAGCTGATTAGCTGCCTTGTGAAAGAAAGCAAAGCAGTCTTCCAGGTAGATAAACTCAGCTGCCCCAAATCAAAGGTGAAGTAACGCCATTCCCTAAGTGACTCAGGGTGACACCCTAACTGCAGATCTGTAGATGCCTCCCACATCTGTGGCCCCCGGGCTACAGGAAACAAATGAATCACTAAGGGAGCTTGTTAAGTAGCCGAAGTTCCTAGTATCTGCCCTGCCCCCACCCTCACTCCGCCCCGAGGGCCCTTGCAGGCTCAGTGGGTGCAGGGTAGGGTCTAGGAATCCCTTCATCTAACAAGCTCCCTAGGTGAATTTACCTCGGGGCACTAGTTTTATTTAAGTGCAAAAGCTGTTCTCTGAAATGTCTGCCCTCCTTCTGGGTGTTATCCTCCCGGAAGGGATTCCCTTGGAGATACAATGAATCAGCTTTTTCGGTACCTCTTGGTAAAAAATAGATATTATGTCTCAGAAACCAACTATGCGTGTCAGCAGAGGACAATGATAAGGATGGGGCTATCTAGTTGGATATACTTGCTCTCAGAAAACCCGGATGTGGTGAGTGACCCCAGGACATCACCCTAAGCAGGTGGGCTGTTCTTCTAAAGGGAAGAGGGATTGGAGTGTTGGGACAGAATAGCCCCCAGCTATAACAGCTGGATGGAACTTCTCCTACCAAAACAATCCCAGCAGTTTCTTTTTGTGAAGGTAATCACCAAATTAAATGTTTTAATTACTGAAATCGCATAAGCATTTTTTTTGCGAATAGAACATCATCAGAACATACTCCCCCGGAGGGCTAAGCTGCTTGCTTCCAAGGGAAGAGGTGTCAGGAGGAGTCCATTTTAATTTCATTATAAAACAGGCTTAAGAAATAAAGGCTCAGGACTGCGGCTATTCCCAGCCAGCTGTGATTTAATGAGCACAATTCAAAGCTTGGAACCTGCTAGCCACATCCATATTAATATGTCTCTGGTCGGAAAAATAATGACAGAAAGTGACAAACTGCTATTCTTATCTGAAAAGCTTTTAAAATAACAGTTGAGATGGCGAACAGGGATGAGCCTCATGTCTATGCCTGTCACTTCCTGCAAGGAAGAAGCAGCTGATCAGCAATCCCGGGCAGGAGCCTGGCTATGGAAGCTGATGTACAGCTGGGTTTATTCCTGTTGGCAGCCAGATCCCTCCCCCAAGGCTGGAGCCAGGAGGAGCCTCCCTCCCATACTCTATCTTGAACTCTTTGTTGCATAATCACTGGAGTCTATTATGCTCATAATAGTCTGTGATTTCCATTTCCCCAGTCATGAAAATAAGGGGAAAAAAGGTCTCGTTCTGAATATTTGAAGATCCTAAAAATAAAAGGTGCTGGGTAAGCCTGCCTTAGGTACGGGAGGCAGGCAGCCAGAAACAGACAAAGGCAGAGAACAGAGGGGGACCTTCTTTGTTTGCTTTGATGGTCAGTGAGCAGCAGCATAGTCTGGAAGGGCTAGGACCCTGGATAGATGAGCCAAACCTGGATAGATGAGGCAAGGTTCCTGGAGAGCAAGGGGCACTCTCTCAGGGTGAAGGCCATTGCCCTGTCTGAGCTTAAGCTCTACTGAATGAGTGAGGCGCTCTCTCTCTCTCTCTCTCTCTCTGTGTGTGTGTGTGCGTGTGCGTGTGCGTGTGCGTGTGTGTGTGTGTGTGTGTGTGTGTGTGCGCGCGCGCGCGCGTGTGCATTGTCTGGGAGCTAACTGAGAAAATTGAAGACCATGCCTAGATTGGGGTCCTAATGTAGAGGTGGACTCATCTTTCTTCATCTCCAAAGAAAGTTTAAACACACTATTATGAAGCTGTTATTGTGTTAATACAGAATTTTAGGATAGAGTCAAGGAAGTATTTTGAAAAAGAACCTGATGAAACATACCTTATTCCAAACAGCAATTAAATTGGTTATTACAAATTACTGATATTTGGCCTATTACATAAACAAACTTTTCAGTCAAAATTGATAATTTTACTCCATGCATGCTTTTGTATTTCCTGTAAATTTACGCATGTAGCCCATAGAAAATGCGCTTACTGTATTTATAGATGGCTCATCTAATGAGAAGGCAGCATCTGTAATTGGATCACATGTTTATTCTCTTGAGTTTCCCCCTGCTTCAGCACAGATTATTGAATTACATGCTGTAGCCACTGTTTTTAAAATGTTAAAATCAAGCTTTTAATTCGTATACTGATAGCCAATGTATATCTTATGGTTTGCAATTGTTTAAATTTTTTCCTTTTTTAGAAACTGCAAACCCTCAAATTTTACAATTATTTATGCTATACAACTGATTTAAGAGAATGTACTGTTCCCTTATAGGCCATTTAAGAACTCAGACTGGATTGCCTGGACCCCTTAGCGAGGGCAATGCCACAATAGATTTATATACCAGGCAGATTATAGGCCTTACATAGGAACAATTAGCCAAAGAATCTCATTCTTTATATCATCAAAACAGTAATAGCTAGAGACAATAATTCGGTATACAAGTCAAATTGTAAATACAAGTCCTCAGTGTCCTCAATTTCTTCCTGTATCACACAATGGTGTTAATCCTCCAGGATTTATACCTTATAAGTTATGGCAAATAGATGTTACTCACTTCTGGTTTGGGAAAATTAAAATATTTATTTGTGACTATTGACACTTTTTCAGACTTTCTGGTTACAACTGCTTTAACAGGAGAAACAACTAAAAATGTAATTAGTCTTAGTCGTTTCGTACTTTATAAGGAGTGTGGACAGCTACAGCTCAAAAAAGCAACAAGATTCTTAAATGGAGAGAAGAGGAAGGACATGAGGGATGGTTTCAGCCTTTGTTTTAGAACAAATACCTACCAACTGCTGGCAATGAGACATACTCAATGATATGAGAGCTGTGCTGACAACTCAGCCTGTTCAAAACACGATGAAGAAACAAGGCTTTGTCCCAGGGAGAGGATTGGGCAAAAATATACAAGGCAAACCTTATTGTGTAAGTGAAGAGCTAAAAATAATTAAACATCCTCATGATAAAACAGGCTTGGGAAATTTATCCTAAGGGTCATTGTTAATGAGCCTCCTTACGTTAAACCTTTGCCCATCGCCTGGAAGTCAAATGATCCAGTGTGGATTCCACAGTGGCCCCTATCCTAGGAAAAACTGGAGGTGGCTCATCAATTAGCACAGGATATTATTCCTTCCACTTCCCCTTAAAATATACCCATTTTTGTGATTAAAAAAAAAAAAAGGGTGGGGGTTGGGGATTTAGCTCAGTGGTAGAGCGCTTGCCTAGCAAGCGCAAGGCCCTGGGTTCGGTCCCCAGCTCCGAAAAAAAAAGAAAAAAAAAAAAAGGGTCTGGAAAGTGGAGATTATTACAAGATTTAAGAGAAATTAACAAAACTATGATGCCTATGAGACCTACTCAGCCTGGTCTCCCTTTGATAGCTATACCAAAAGATTGACATATGATAGTTATTGACGTAAAGGATCGTTTCTTTACTATTCCACTAGATCCTAAAGATCGTGAGAGATTTGCTTTTAACATTCCTTCCATAGATTTTCAGGAGCCTTCTCCTCGCTATCATTGGGTTGTGTTACCTCAGGGGATGGCCAGTAGTTATAGCCTCTGCCCTAAAGCCTTTGAGGCAAAAGTATCCACAGTTATATATGATACTAATGGTTCTTCCAATAGATAAATAGTACTGCCTATGATAAAACTCTACATCTTTTTTTTTTTTTTTTTTTTTTTGAGCTGGGGACCGAACCCAGGGCCTTACGCTTGCTAGGCAAGTGCTCTACCACTGAGCTAAATCCCCAACCCCAAAACTCTACATCTTAATGCTAATTCTTGGAAGTTTCACAATAGAGTAACTAAAAAACAAGCAGCCCAAATAGTCAGTGTCCCCAGTGTGCCCCATTTATTTCCTCTCCTAATTTGGGAGTTAACCCAAGAGGGTTACAACCTAGTGATATTTGACAAATAGATGTTATCCATATTATTGAGATTCCTTATAATTCTCAAGGATAAGATATTATAAAACAGGTATTATAAAACGTTAAAACAATATCTTAATAAATAAAAAAGGGGGAGTTTTATCCCTGTATACCATACAATTATTTAAATAATGCTCTTTTTATTTTAAATTTTAAAATTTGGATGCCAATGAACTCTCTGAGTGTCTATGGCACCCTACACCTAGGCATACTTCTGCCTAGGTGAAATGGAAGGATCCACATATTGGCATATGGCAGGATCCTGTTCAGGTATTTAATATGGGGAAAGAGGGCATGTTGTGTTTTTTCTTCAGGATGCTACAGGAGTGTGCTAGCTGTCAGAATGGCTGGTGAGACATTCTGATGCTGGGACAAAGAATGATGTTGACCTGTGAGCTTGCTGAGTGCCCTGACAATGGTGACTGAGGAGCTGTTTTGGACGTATGTTCCTGACCCATCTTTGCTTGCCTATATCCCAGACTGGACAAGCTGCCTTGCTTCCAGCTTTTAGACCTTGTGGGACAGAGAACATGGGGACTGTGAAAAATGCCTTCAGAAAAAAAGAGAGGTTATGATTCTTCTCTTTCCTTTAATGTGACAAGTTATTCTGACTCAATCATAGACTGGTGAATCCAATATTGCAAATAACAGTTTTCATTTGGAAGATTGATTTTGTACATTGTCAGAGACATTTAAAAATTCACAATTGTCTTGTATGAAATTACATTTGCAGTGGAAAAAAATTGATACAGGATCTAGATTTTTGAACAAATGATAGTACATGTGTTAAAACTCATAATCTTTTATTTATTGGTCATGTTAAAGTTACTTTGTTTCTTCTACAATATTTAATGTAAGTTATTGCTTGTACTCTAATTTTGTTACTGTATTGAAATCTGGCATATACCAGCTTTTGTTTTATTGCTTGTGAGTATTATAGGACCTTGATATTCTGAAAAAGGCTTACAAATATTGAAAGGAGTCAGTCTTTAAGCAGAAGCAATAGGATGGTGGGTTTGATTATTGCTGGTATAGTGGTATAGTTATTTAATTAATAACACTATTGCTTTGACCCCAGAAGTTAAGACAGTTACTTTTGTTATTCGTTTAGCAAAAATGTTAATGTTTTGAGTATTCAAGAAGATTTATACGTTTGGAACAATAGATTGATGATCTTTATGTTACCCGGCTGGTGCTATGATGGGGATGGTGCTGACTATTCTTCGCAGGAATGCCATCTACATGAAGCTGCTGGGGACCAGGGAACTCTGCCCTGGTTGTGCAGATCTCAGGCATGGTTCTGTTGCCTGCTGTTCGTTTGGGAGAGGGTCAGCTGATCCTGAACCATCAAGAGAGAGACTTTGACATCTCCACTGCTATTGTAGCAGCCATTGCTGCTGCGGCCACTGCAGCTGCAGTGTCTGGGATTGCCCTCTCCCAATCTGATGTTAAGGCAAGCACAGTGGATAAACTTTCAGGAGAAGTTGCTGACAATTGGGAATTCTAAATTTAAATCAACAGTCAGTGCTTTTACAGGAGCAGCTTGATCTCTTATTTTCACACGTTTGTGTGAAACCTTACAGTGGCACTCAGTGTTGTGGCTCTCAGTGCAGCAGCAGTTGGCTTTTTGCTTCTTGTCACAATCACTGACAGCACTCCCAGTCCCAGACATTGACTAAGCAGATGTTGCTCTCCTTGGCAGGAGACAGTCCCTCTGCCCAAATCTGGCTCAGCCTTGACAAAAAGTAATTAGCCAAAGATGGGCAACTCTTTGGGACCAATGCTCACCTAAGACAGGGGCTCTGAGACTAGCAGATATTCCCAAAGACGAGCAAGGGAATTGTTTTTCCTAAAGTGCCCTAAGACAGGCGCTACTTTAAAAAATAAAAAAGGGGGACTTGTGGAACCCTCCTGGGCCCCCTCAGTGTTTACCCCCTGCTGAGCCTTGCTGTGAAAGCCTTTGTTCTTTAGAAAGGTACTTCCTGGCCTTGCTGTTTGGCCATGGGCGGTAACATCTTTGATGTCAGTTCTTTCGGTTTTTATTTTCCTGCTGAGAATGTAATCTCAGTTTTCCATTTTGCTTCCTGGAATTTTCCACTCGGTGGACTTGGGGCATATATTCCGTGAACCTCAGTAAAGCTTTGGCATTCTTGTAACATGAATGACCTGAGAATATATCTTTTTGTTAAATCTCGCAGGCCTACGCCCAGTTGTTGGTACCATGACGGCACAGGCACTGTCAGTCATGGGCTTCAGTTCTTTTAACTGGAAAAAGAGTGGAGATACTAAAATATATTAGGCATCGTCTGGGAGCTAACTGAGAAAATTGAAGGCCATGCCTAGACTGGGGTCCTCATGTAGAGGGCTGGGGGCTGTGTGATCTTTGACACGGGGCTCCCTGGTGTGGTTTCATCGTAAAACCCCAGGAGCTGAAACACTGTCTGACCAAGGGGAAAAATATTTCATGTCTGCTTTCCTATGATGACCATAGTTAAGTTTGAGTAAACCACGTGACCTGCAGAGAAGGTACTGTCACCTTATGGTGATTGATTGACAGGTTCTCACCCAGCTATAAGGCAGGGAGGACTAACAGAGATGGTAGTGACACAGACAAGTTCCACATTTCAGGAATGTTAGAGTCCTTGAGGATCTAATCCTTGTCTGTTGACCTCGCTAGGCCTCGGTTTCCCCATTAGTGGAGTGTCAAACAGTAACAACTTCACTACAATATGTCTGCTATGTTTGGGGTCCATCTCAGTGATTGCAAACCCCAAATGCACAGCCAGAATAGGAAAGAGTAGAGAGAGATGTATCACTCCAGCCAGTAAGGACAGCAATGAGGCTATGTTCCCAAGGGGAACTGTTCTCCTTGAAGGGGAGAAGCTTGGAGGGTTCATTCAGAGTAACCTAAAAGAGCATGCATAGGCACAAGGGATACATTTTTGGGCATTTGGGTACATTTTGCTCAATTTCAGGTGAACATCTTTGAGCACGCTCATTTTGAGGTCATAGGTCAAAAGGAAATTAGGTGGTGATGAACACGAGTTCTAGATATGTGTAATTCAGTGTAATAATGAGCCAACTTTACTCTAGCCAGCCTAAAGCAGTGAGAGCATCTTAGTAATGTTGACTAGCTCATTATAAGTTCCTCCAAAGAGTTTCAGCTGAAAAAGAAATAACAAAAGTACAGGGAACTGCCTTTTAGAGGGCTGGCAGCTTCCTACACCATGAAGGGAGCGCTTGCTCCTAAGGGCACCTCCTTCCCTAATTAGCTAATAAATTCACACCACTATGGCAGCTGCTTCCCAGGTGCTTCTGCAGCTAAATGCAGGGACTGAAATGATGCAAGTCCGTGTCTTAGTCAGGGTTTCTATTGCTGTGATAAAACACCATGACCAAACCAATGTGTGGAGGAAAGTGTGTGTTTCTGCTTATACTTCTCCATCTGCACACACTCCATCACTGAGGGAAGTCAGGGAAGGAACTCAAGGCAGGAACCTGGGGGCAGGAGCTGATGCAGAGGCCATGGAAGAATGCTATATACTGGCTTGCTCCTTGTGGTTTGCTCAACCTGCTTCCTAATAGCACCCAGGGCCATCAGCCCAGTTTTGATATTACCCCAGTAGGGTGCCCTTTCCTACCAATTAGCAATCAAGAAAATCCCCCACAGAGTAGTCTAAAGGCATTATGATGGATCCCCACCCCCTGTCTTGACCTATTTTTCATGTGCATTCTGTATGAGAATGTTGGATGAGCTAGAGCTGAAGTTATAATTGTAAAACTCAAAGTGAGTCTTAACTACCTGGAGACCCCTCCAAGTGAGACACGAGAATGGAGTTTGATGCAAACACAAGAGGTTTATTTTCCAGCACGTCAGGATTGACAGTCAGTCCCTTGTGGTGAGTGACTAGAAGGTGACCCTGAATGGCTATAACAAGCAATTTTTATACTTTTTAGGGGTACAGATTACATCAGTGATGTTACAGTTTAAACTTAATTGCTAAGCACATTGATCTTTGAATCTTTGGCTAGCAAGCATATGACATGCATTCGAACTCTATCTGGGACCAGAAGGTCAGGTGACTATCAGTCAGTACATTCTGCAGTTTTTCAAGAATGTCTCTGCTCCTCCTGAGAAATGTGGGTGGAGAATGGAACTTGGCCTAGCCTTGACCTGAGGCAGGAAGCTGGTACTTAGCTTAATCTTGACCTGAGGCAGTGGGTGTAAAGTTGGTGAAAGCCCTTAGGGTCCTTCACAGGAACCCCATAAGCTACCTACTTTCTACCAGGCCAAGCCTCTTAATAGCTCTTACACTTCAATAAGAACTAGGGTCTTTCACAATCACTTGTGAGCTGCCATGTGGATGCTGGGAATTAAACCTTGTCCTCTGAAAGGGCAGTTAATGTTCTTAACTACTAAGCTGTCTTTCCAGTCCTGACATTTCTGAATTGAAGTTGTTCTACCCAGATAATTCTATCTTCTGTCAAGTTGAAAAATAAAACAAGCAAATAAACAGAAAACAACAACAACCTTTTTCCTCACTGGGTGTCTGGAGGCAAGAGTCGGTCACCAGCAGCTCTACTGGAGTCACCTGCAGAAGTCCGGCCAGGGTTCTCACTCTTGCCACGTCCGCTCTCACCACCATGGTCTGATCCGTAAACATGGGCTGAACATGTGCCGACAGTGCTTCTGTCAGTACAGGAGGGACATAGGCTTCGTTAAGTTGGACTAAGCGACCTGAATGGAGTATTCGACTATCTACCCAGTGAAACTGATCATGGTGTGCACAAAGAATAAAAAGTGAAGGCTTTAAGAAAGAAAGAAAGAAGGAAAGGAAGGAAGAAAGAAAGAAAGAAAAGAAAGAAAGAAGACAACAACAACAAAAACAAAAACAAAAAACAAAAGCCAACAAGCCAGGATACCTCACTACACCCCAGGGGCTCCTTCGGTGCCACCACTCTCTTAGCAGTCACTCAGACGTAGGTGTTGTCTCACTGCCATCTCTCTGGGCTAAGTTGTGCTCCCACAAAAGATACATTGAAGTCCACACCTGTGAAATTTCCAAATGTGCTCTATTCATAAGCGTCGCCTTACACGAGCAAATGGAGTTATGCAGCTGTAACCCATTCTGTTTGGTGTCCTTTTTAAGGAGGGAAAATTGGACCCAGCAAGATGGCTCAACTGGCAAAGGTGCTTGCTGCCAAGCCACAATCTGAGGTCGGTTCCCAGAGTCCACATGTGAAAGAAGAACCAATTTCTGGAAGTTGCCCTCTGACCTATACAAGCCTGCTGTGGCACATGGATACCCACACACATATATGTACATTAAATATATATACTTATATATATAATATGTATAATACATACATATACACAATACATATATACACAATACATACGTGTAATTTTAAAAATAAAACTAAGGGCTGGTGCTTAAGAGCACTGGCTGCTCTTAGAGGATCCAGGTTCAGTTGTCCGTGCCCACATGGCAGCTCACAACCACCTGTTACTACAGTTCCAGGGGTGGTTCTGGTCTTCCTGGGCACGAGGCACACTTATGCTGTACATACATACAGCGAACACACACAAAATAAAAATAAGCATTTTTAAAAAGTAAAATTAAAAGGGGGAAGGTTTGTGACCTGAAGGAAGCTTCCACTGAACACCGAAGGCTGTGTGAACACAGAGTTGAAACTGGAAGATGCAACTCATGGGGCTGGCTGCAGCATAGACTCACTGCTTAAGATTGTGTGGTGTGGACAGGAATGGCCTCTATAGACTCATGAGACTCATGCGTTTGAATGCTTGGCCTATAGGGAGTGGCACTGTTAGGAGGTGTGGTCGTGTTGGAGGAAGTGCGTCACTGTTGGGGTGGGCTTTGAGGTCTCCTATGCTCAAGCTATGCCCAGTGTGGACACAGTCTCCCTCTGATGCCTTCAGATCAAGATGTAGAACTCTCAGCTGCTTCTCTAGCACCATGTCTGTTGTGTGCTGCCATGCTGCCGTGTTTCCTGCCACGATGATAATGGACGAAATCAAACCTCTGAACCTGTAAGCCAGCCCCAATTAAATGTTGTCCTTTATAGGAGTTGCCATGGTCATGGTGTCTCTTCACAGCAGTGAAACCCTAACTAAGACCAAAACCCCAGCACTGATCCTGAGTCTTAGCACACTTTCATTTGGACCCACTGGCCTGCTGAGGTTTCCACCCAGAGGGACTTCTAACACAAGGACAGGCACATTCTGAAACACGTGCAAAGTAGCAAGTGGTCCATGATATTGACAGTTTCCTCCCTTTCCAGGAAACCTTGTAGTTAAATGAGCCTGTACAACTGTTTGGGGCCCCTCGCCTAGGACAGACGCCTAGCCTCTGCCCCTCTTTTCTGTAATAAACCAGCTTGTTTGTTTCTTTGGGGGGCGGCATTTAAAAATCTATCTTATTTTTTGTTTATGAATGTTTTACCTACACATGTCTGTGCACCATTTTCATGCAGTGTCCACAGAGGAGGGTGACTAATTTCAGATAGCTGTGAGCCATGGAGTGGAAGCCATCTCTTGAGTGTGCACCAGATTGCTTAAGTGACTGTACTGATAAAGCTCCTTTGACAAGTTCTCAACCTTCCTAATGCTGTGACCCTTTGATACTTACAGTTCCGCACATTAAAATTGTTTTCGATGCTAGTTCAGAACTGTAGTTTTGCTACTGTTATGAATAATAATGTAAATATCTGTGTTTCCCAATGTCTTAGGGGGTCATGACCCACAGGTTGAGAACCTCCGTAAGTGCTTTGACCATTTTGCTGAAGCACAGCGGAGAAGCGGTCACTGCTTACCAGAGCTCCCCTTGACAGGACTGCTCAGTTCTGCACAGCCCTCGCTTCTCACTCCAATCCCTCCTCTGTTTAAGCCTACTGCTCGAATCAGTATATCAAAGATTAACTGGGATCACTAGACCTCTTCCCAGTGTGACCACATTGATTTTCACCTGCCTCTCGGGTTGGCGGTGGGGATGGGTAGCTGAGCTGGGCATGTGAGGCTGCTCTACCCCAGGCTTTCCCCTCCAAACTTCGACTACAGTGTCCGGGTCATGCATGGAGAGGGTGGTTCTGATGCTTTGATTTAATTGGGAATCTGTGTTTACTGATGCTGAAGGTCTTTGCACTCATTTACTTTTTGATCTATCAATAAAGTTGCCAGTAGGCAATGGCTGAGTGAGGGGTAGGACAGTGAGAATCAGGGACCGGAGGGAAGAGAAGAGGACACAGCAGTGGAAGTGATAAAGCCAACCAGCCATGTGAGATTTCGGGTAAGTGGCCAGGAGGCCTGGGGTAGCGTGTACTATGTGGTACATCTGATTGCTTTGATAGGGCAGCCTAACCAAAGCTGAGGTGAGAAATGTGAACATTTTAGCTTGTAATTGCAGGTGAGGATCCATCATACTAGGGAAGCCAAGGCACTCAATGCTCACCTCAAGGCCTTACCTATACAAACCCATACACAAGTAACATTATGACAAAATAGACACATAACAGATCATACCACTGCTTACATTTGGGTGTCCTGGACATGGGCTGTCATCCATTTTGTGCTGACTAATAGGCTACCCAGCATGTCCAGTGTCAGCCATCACAGCCCAGCTAGAGATCTATATCAGCCGTGTTATTCTAACCCTAAACAATAGCATCCAAGTTATGGTTGGCTGGGTAGCCTTTGGGCCCACACTCTGTTAAGCGCCAGGTAGAAAATATCAGAGCTTCGTTGACTAAAGGTAAAGCTGAGTTTATTGTGTATGTGTTTATAAGACAAAGTAAATGTATCCCCACAAAATTCATGCTGACAAAGAATTCAAGATATAATTAGCATAATGTAAATAATACTTTTTGTCTACTAATAGGAAAATAAAATTCTTGGAGAGGATTACTAAGCGACTCAGTGCCATCCATCACCAAAATCTATACCAAATTAGCCATGTCTTTTTTTTTTTTCTTTTTTCTTTTTTTCGGAGCTGGGGACCAAACCCAGGGCCTTGCGCTTGCTAGGTAAGTGCTCTACCGCTGAGCTAAATCCCCAACCCCAGCCATGTCTTTTTTTAAATCTTTTTAAAATTTTTGTTTACCTTTATTTTATGTGCACCAGTGTTTTGCTTGCACATACATATATGTGAGAGTCTCAGATCCTGGACTTACAGGCAGTTATGAAGTGCCCTATGGGTGCCAGATTTGAACCCAAGGCCTCTGGAAGGGTAGTCAGTGCCCCTAACCACTGAGCCATTTCTCCAGCCTGAATTAGCCAATAACAAGCTGCAATGTGATTCTATGTTCTCTGTCTCTGAAAATGCCTTTTCACACTAAAGAGCACAGTAAAATTGAACACAAAGTGAGCTTCTGTCTTCACAGTTTCTGCATCATGGATTCAACCAACCAAAGATCAGAAACGTTTTAGAGGTTGGGGATGTAGTGTGGTGGTGGGGTGCTTACCTGGAAGGATGCACGAGGCTTTGGTTCAATTCCATGGACAACAAAGAAAAAACCCATTTATTTATTTATTTATTTATTTATTTATTTGTTTGTTTGTTTGTTTGTTTGTTTGTCAGGGTTTCTTGTGTAGCCCTGGTTGTCCCAGAACTTGCTCTATAGACCAGGCTGGTCTTTAACTCAGAGATTCCCCATGCCTCTGCCTTCCAAGTGCTGGGATTAAAGGCGTGCACCTCCGTTGCCCAGTGAAAATATATTTTTATAAGTGCTGTTGTGGAAGGGTACAAGGCTGGAGAGATGGCTCAGCTGTTAAGAGCATTGGCTGCATTTCTAAGGAGCTGGGATTTGATTCCAAGATTCCAAATGGCAGCACACAACTGTCTGCCAACTCCAGTTCCAGAGGATCTAACACTCTTTTCCGGCTTCTGAAGAAAAATAAGAAAAAATTTGACATACTGAACATGTAAGGATTTCTTTTTCTTGCCATTGTTCCTAATGACACATGTAGTAACTGACGTCACACACACACACACACACACACACCACACACACACACACACACACACACACACATATATATATATATATATATATATATATATATATATATATATATATATATATATATTGCCTTGGGTAGAGTAAGTAAGCCAGATGATTTAAAGGATACGGAAGGGTGTACGTGGGCTACACACAAACACCCTGCCATCTGTATGTGTGTGTGTGAGTGTGAGTGTGAGTGTGTGTGAGTGTGTGTGAGTGTGAGTGCATGTGTGTGAGTGTGAGTGCATGTGAGTGTGTGTGAGTGTGAGCATGAGTGAGTGTGAGTGCATGTGAGTGTGAGTGCATGTGAGTGTGTGAGTGTGAGTGCATGTGTGTGAGTGTGAGTGTGAGTGCATGTGAGTGTGTGTGTGTGTATGTGTGTGTGTGTTCTTTGGTATGTACATTTGTGCTCATGTATGTGAGGGCCAGAGGGGAGATGTCAGATGTCTTCTCTATGCCTTATTTTTTTGAAGTAAGTTCTCTGAACTGAGACTGAGACTAGCACAGAGATCTGCCTGTCTTTAAATCCCCAGCACTGGTTCTATAGGTGCATGTGGCCACACCCACCTTTTTATATGGATGCTGGGGGCCTAGGCTCAAGCCTTCATGTTTGGATGGCAAGAACGTTACTGTTGTGATAGAATCGCGGCTCACATCCAGACAGACCACACCAGGCCAATAACAGTCCCATGTAGAAGAGGTTTATTGGGGACAATGGAGACGGGAGGTGGGGGGCAGGTTGGGCAGGGAGAGAAGAGAGAAAAAAAGAAGAGGAAGGGGGCAGAAAGGGTCTGCCTTTTATTTGAACTGGGACGTAACTGCTCCTAGGTGAAGGTGGGAGCTGAACCAAATGTATGCTGGGAACTATGGCCATTGCCGTGGCAACAGATGCACCGGTCCCTGTCTGTCACCTGCAGGTGAGCAGGTGATGTCACTGCTGGAGGTGAAAGCGGTTCCTGATACCAACATTTACCTACAGAGCCACCGATGAACCATCTTTATCCAGGACTTGGGCGTCCTTGGAGTTGACTACTTCAGGGATCTTGCTTCAGCTGTCCCTTAAACTGCTAAATGTTCATGTTTTAGTGGGATCTCTGACTCACAGATTGCTGGGCACAAGTACCAGACAGAGGCCCAGACCGTGACTGGCATCTGAGGTTGAGGTGTTCTGTGTCACTGAGCACTTAGCCTGTGGGCTCTGATGTTAGGTCCAGGTAGTGTCCGAATCAGACTCAATAAAACAACCACCACCACCACCCTGGTACTGGGGAAATAGCTCTGCACCACAGCACTTGCTGGGCATGCGCAAGGCTTTGGTTTCTATTCTCAGGAAAAGGCAGTCATACTTCCTGACTTCAGGTCAGGGGGTGCAATGACTCATGCTGACAACTTGTCCTTGAAATATTCAAAGTATTTTATAGGAAGAAGAAACAAATGCAGTTTTATTCAGGCTTAGCATGAATATTAATTCAGGAGAAAAGTCTTGCTCTGATTAGAAGATACACCTTAAAGGTTCAGAAGGCAATTCTAAACTGGATAACTAGTGCTGTTGTAGTCTTTCTGAAACTGGCCTCTGTGGCAGTTACTGTTTTGTTGCTGTGGTAAAATTGCCTGACCAAAGGCAAGTCAGTAAGTAGTTTATTTAGGCTTATGGTTCTAGAGACTAGCTGGCCATAATGGTGGGAAGGCAGGGAGGCAGGCAGCCGGAACGGGAAACTGACAGATTACACTTCAACTACACACGAAAGGCAGAACTTGAACTAGAAGTGGGGAGAGGCTAAACACTCTAAAGCCTGTCTCAGTGACACACTTGCCCCAACAAGACTTTCAACCTAAAATTTCATAACTTCACAAACAGCACTCTAAACTAGAGACAAAATGTTCAAATATAGGACCCTAAGGGACATGTTTCTTCTTCCAACCTCCAGAGCATCTTCCTAAAAGATAGATGAAGATTAATAGATTGGACCATTATTCTAAATGCCTGTGGATCAAAAGAGAAGGAACTACCTAGAACAAAGTATAAGCCTACTGTGGTGTTTGAATAGGAACGGCCCCCATAGACTCATGTGTGTGAATACTTGGCCTCTAGGATTGACACCATGAGGAGATGTGGCCTCACTGGAGTGGGTGTGGTCTTGTTGGAGGAAGTGTGTCACTGTGGGGTCTCCTATCCTCAAGCTATCCCCAGTACGGGACACAATCTCTTCTGCTACCTGCAGCTCAAGATATAAAACTCAGCTGCTTCTCCAGCACCGTGTCTGCCACGATAATGGACTAAACCTCTGAAACTGTAAGCCAGCTCCAGTTCAATGTTGTTCTTAGAGATGCTGTTGTTGCTCTGTTTCTTCACAGCAAGAAAATCCTAAGACACCAATTGAAAAATTTGGGACAACACAGCAACAGTGATATGCTTACAATGTAAAAATATTCTGGAATCAAGCGAAAACAAGTCTCCCAGAGACAAAGGCAAGCCACAAGAAGAAACTATACGGATACAACGTATTTGGCTCTCAGGCAGAAAGAAGAGTCGCAAATGGAAATAATGAACTATTGTAGATGTAGAGCCATCCTGGGGCTCTGTTTCCTGCCTCTAACTGGTTTCCCTATGCCCAGCCTACACTGATGCCTCTCCTTTTGTTGATGTTCTTTGCTCTCTCAGCTCTGCTGGGCCACCTGCTCCTGTCAGACCTTCATTGGTTACAACAGTGTGTAGCAAACCAGAGATGTTTATAAATTTTAAATACAAACTCATACATAAGATAAAACGTAAACCAAATCACTCGAACATGACACCTGTGGAGCAAATTATTGCAGTTTGGCCGAGATTATAAAATATATTAGCCACCCTTGCAATGGGCAATGATACACTTAGTGCTAGTGGTGTCCCTATATCTATAGTCATGGGCAGAGCAGAAGCCAGTCCTTTGTTCATCTCAGTTTGACTCCTGGCCTGGTGGCCAAAGCTGTCTTATGCCTAGGACTCATAAAAATTAAATCAAATCAAATTCAGGCAGCACAGCGAGAAGGGAGGAAGACTACCATGTCACCCACAGACCTTTCCTCCAGCTAAGCCAAGCACAGGCTGGTCACAGATGCCTGCTTGCTGCCACACAGCATGGGTGATGTCCAGGGCCCCACAGCTGTGTCACCAGCCTGCTGCAGGAGCCACCACAGTGCGCATGCTCAGATGGGAGGGGGCGTGGGGGATTAGAAGTGGGAGGGGCGGTTGGGTGAGCCAACCCAGGGTGTGAGTGTGGGTTTTACTAAATTGCCCAGGCTGGCCTGAAACCCTCTATTAGTGAGGGCAGCACCCATGGAGTCCGTACAGGTCACATGCAAACATCACATTCCCAGCACAAAGGAGATGTATTAACCTGTGGGGTAATTGGCAGCAAAGGCGACAAGAATGAGCAGTTTTTGCAGGAATGGGGATTTTTAAGGAAAAAGAGGAGAGTGTGCTAGGAGAAGTTGGTAAATTCTGATTGGACATGTTACCCAAATAATGAATTTTAACTCTTGGACCTTGGTGTTTAGTCTCAGGAATGAGTCAATGGTCAAACAAGGGACTGAACTTTGGGAGCTTTAGAAATACAATCTAATGGTTTTTAGGAAGGAAGAGAGAAAGGACAAGGGCAAGGCCTGTCGGCACCATGTTCACCAGGCTCCAGCCTGTTAGAGCCCTTCACTCTCAGTACAGCTCAGTGTTCTTAGTATCTGGAACTACCGGCAGAAATCATTTTCACACATCTCTTTGAACATGTTTTATGTTGTGTGTGTGTGTTTGTTTTTACAATGCACAAAATGTACATGTTACAGATAACACGTATGTGCATACAGTCACGCCTGTATTTCTCACTCTGAGATGTCAGTTGAGGTCATCTTTTGGACTTAAATAAAATGGGTTACCTGCTTAGTTGAGTCCTCAAGCAGATCAAGTCTTCAAGCTGACTCTCAGCCGAAAGAGGTTTGTCTCTCCTCTTCCCTGTCCTAGGTCAAAGGCAGGATACAGCCATGTCCCCCAAACTGCTGCATAGGGTATAGAGCACACATGAGCTGGTTCCTTTCTCTCAAGGCTCAGAGCCAGAAGAGGCTCTCCCAGGCTTGACCTCGGGTGGGCAGACGCAACCTCCTCCCCTTCCATTCCCTCTCATATCTTTCACCCAAGGCATCACAATCCAAGAAGCCTTGATGACTGTGGCAGATGTCTGGTCTGGCCAGAAGAGAAACTGAATAATCATGCTTGCTACTTGCTACCTACACTGTTTTGAGAGGAAAGAGGAACAACATCTGAGCCATGTAAGTGCACGTGTGTGTGTGTGTGTGTGTGTGTGTGTGTGTGTGTGTGTGTCCTCCTTCCCTCCCTCCCTTCTTCCCTTCCATCCTTCCCTCCCTTCCTCCCCCTCCCTCCCTTCTTGCCTGCTGCTTGCAGTGAAGACTGAGGGTTTCATTCACTTCCTCCCCTCCCTCCCTCCCTCCCACCTTCCCTCCCTCCTTCCTCCTTCAATCCCTCCTTCCCTCCCTGCCTGCAGAGAAGACTGAGGGGTTCCCTCCCTCCCTCCTTCCCTTTCTCCTCCCTCCCTCCCTCCCTCCCTCCCTCCCTCCCTCCCCCTTCAATCCCTCCTTCCCTCCCTGCCTGCAGAGAAGACTGAGGGGTTCCCTCCCTCCCTCCTTCCCTTTCTCCTCCCTCCTTCCCTCCCTCCCTCCCTTCCTGCCTGCAGAGAAGACTGAGGGGTTTCCTCCCTCCCTGCCTGCCTGCAGAGAAGACTGAGGGTTTCCCTCACATGCAGAACTATGCCCCAGCTCTTTTATTTTTGTTTTGTGAGAAAGGATCTGGCTGAGTGGTC
Source organism: Rattus norvegicus (assembly GCF_021556685.1). NCBI lineage: Eukaryota > Metazoa > Chordata > Mammalia > Rodentia > Muridae > Rattus > Rattus norvegicus. The sequence goes on along the minus strand of NC_141540.1, from coordinate 79,013,628 downwards.
CAGGCTTACCTTGAACTCCCAGTGCTCCTGCCCTGGTCTCTACATGGATGGGATTACAAGCATATGCTATCAGGTTTATGTCGCTCAAGTGTATGTCACCACTCTCAGCTCCTAGCTTGGTCCAAAGTCACACATTTATAGTTACATTAAATGTCTAGGGGCAGAGAGCAGGCTCAGCAGTTGAGAATGCTGCTGCTCTTCCCCAGGGCTAGAGATGGGTTCCCAGGACCTGTAACTCCACTCCTGTGAGTACTAGTACACACATGACACACACGGCACATACATATAATAATCAGACCTTGGTAGCACACACCTTTAATCCCACACTCAGGAGCAGAGGCAGGTGGATCTCTGAATTTGAGTCTGCCTGGTCTACATAGCAATATCCAAACAAGTTTAATTAAATTTAAAAATATTTTTTAAAAGTTCTCGTTTTCTTCCTATAACATTTTGGCTCTAATATAAACCATGAGATGAATATATTTCAATATATCAGAGTTAGAATTACAGTGATTTTTTTTCCCTTCAATTTTTTTTTTTTTTGTGCCTTTTCAAGTTTTCCAGTTTTTATGTGCTGCACGTCTGTTACTTTGTAACTGGGAAAGAATGCATTCTTTGCCTCTAAGAAAGGCAAGGCTCATGAGAATGAGCTGGGTTAGGAGAATGTGGTCCCTTGTGCTCTGGGAGTTGATTAAACCTCCAAGAGCAGGCAGAGCTCCTGGGTGCTTTGGGGACTGGTGGACTTTAAGGATTCCCGATTCCCTGACGTTAGCATCGGAGAGACCCGTGAGCATTTGTTCTCTCTGGAATTGCCATTTCAGCATCTCCACAAAGAAACAATGAAATTCAAGCCTGTGACTCCATCCTTCCAACAGAGCAATTATACACAAAGACCTTCCATGCCCAGATTTTAAGAGGCCTGCCTGCTTCCTGCTCCTAATTGCTTTGTGAATGTCATCTCCATGGCTGCTCTGGGCTGCTTCAGGCTGGGCTGGGCGGTCTCTCCAATGATGGGCAGGGCAAAACTGCTTTCCACGTTAGCTTGGCTTCTATTTTCTAGCTTTCTCCTTTCAAGAAGGTTGGTTTCTCCTGACCCAATTAGAAGAGTTCTGGCATTTGTGTGAAGCTGCACACTGATTGAAATGATGCAAACTTGTTTTTCTTTCTCTGGCAGAAAGCTGAAACTACTTGTTTGTCCTGATTTTGTTTTAGCTTCTAATCTTTTCTCTAGCGGGCACTCTGTGACTTTATTTGCAACCACCCTAGTTGGTTCTTTGTGTTAAAAACAGACTGGAGCAAGATTGTTCCCCCTTCTCCTCCTCCCCCCTCCCTGTCTCCCTCCCCCTCCCCTCTCTATACTCTCACCTCTCCTCTCCTTTCTCTCCTCTTAACTCTTCTCTTTACACAGTTTCATATAGCCCAGGCTAGCCTCATACTTACTACGTAGCAAAGGATGACCTTGGACTTGAATCCTGACCCTCACCCAGAGCTGAGACTGTAGTCCCCCACCACCGTGCCCAGCTATGTTCTTGTGTAAAGTTGGGATAAAAACAAATATATTTGTTTTGTAATGATGCTGTAAAGAATGACCACTAACTTGGCACCTAGAACAATGCAAATTTATTTTCTCTTATTTTAGAAACCCAAATTACAGAATAGACTTGTCAGCAAAGCCATATTCTTCCTAAAGCTCTGGGGAGAATCCTTGCAGCTGTTCAGTAAACATTGGAGGCCAGTGTTGGGACCAAGCCACACCAAGACCCAACAGACACGGCAAAAAGTCAAACTGGAATCATTCGTGTTCAAGCTGAAGCCATTAGACTAGCACTTGACTAGAAAACCCCTGGTCTCTGGGATAATCTCTGGCCTGAGTGGAGACTTAACATTCTGATGGGGGCCCTCAGTCACCTGGACATCAGGGGTTTGCAAATGGGGTATTTGGTGGCGAAACAAGAGGAAGTGCTGGAGCATGTCAAGTCCGTCCTGATCACCTGAAACGTTCCCCCTTTTCTACCCCGTTCTTTCAGATGCTGGCCAGAACTTGAAAATGCTATTTCTGGTACTCCAGTCTTCCTCACTCTCTCTAAAGCCTCTCTCTCTGCCCTGGGACAGCTCATCCATCAACTGTCTGATATTTCTGAGTTGACTTCAACAGGGTGTCCTCTCCACCCCCTTCTCTCCTCCTCTAGGTAGCAGCTGAGATTTACAGCTTGTCTGCTCTGAGGAATTTTCTTTAAACACTAATAAAATTATCCTCAAGTTTCCGTTTGAATCCATTCTTAAGTTTTGAGACTGAGAACTCCCAAGTAGGTGCCTGGATTTTCCCCCTACCACACTAAAGCTGTGTATTAGATGCCCATACGTTAGAATAGTCTTGGCATCACACAGATGACCCAAGTGAAAGCAGCTGCTATGCCAGTCGGGGTTCTGTAGAGTAGCAGGCAAAGAGAGCTTCCCTCTCCCTTGTCCTTACAGAGGCTGACAGCAGAAGGCGTGGGCCAGATTAAAGAGGGATCTTCCTACCTTAAAGATTCTGATTGGAACTAGATCTTCACACAGCAAGTGGTTTACTTGAGGAGAAAAAAAAAAAATCCCTTACAGGTATACCCAGCCATGGGTTTTAGTTGATTTCAGCTATATCTAGTTGACAGCTATCACACCTGCCGAGGAATTTCTTTTTTGTAAAAACATCTCACTATAATGCAAGCTAGCCTAGCAAACACACTGGGGTTGGAATTTCACCTGGTTTTTAGTCTAATGCATAGGTCATGGCTATGTTTTTTCCCCATTGGTTGGGGTCTGACCTCATGGTCTTTTTGACACTGACTAGTGTCACCAGGTAAGGAACAATAAAAGATTTTCTTAAGCATTTTTGCAATGTTGTAGGGATTTCTAGAAAACTAGTCCTTGGTGAGTTAACTATCTTGGATAGAAAAAGAATTTTCTTGCGGTAGTATATATGGCAACTATGTAGAGCTCAATGAACACAGGGTTCAACTAGGAAGAATCACCACAGAAACCAACACAAAAAGTACGGATCTGATGGATCCGTAAGCTTCCTGTTTGAGAGCGATCGTGTGTGTTGGGGCGTGGGAGGGGGAGACTGGCTTGCCCCAGGGTGGGAGAGAGAGGGTAGTAACCTCTTACCTGCTATACATCACGTCTGCCGACTTTCTTTGCTGGAATTGTGCTGTAAGTTCGGCCCACAATAAGGGGAGGGAAACAAGGCACCACTCTTTGCAGCTTGGCTTTACTAGGGAGCCTCAAACTTGTGATCCTCGAGCCTCTGCCTCTTCGGTGCTGAGATTACAGACATCCTCCCTAACACCTGTTAGGGACCACGGTGTAAATGGAGAAGCAGCAAGGAATGTGGGGACATCCTTTTAAATGACTATGCTACTTCCCCAGTGACGTGGGGAGCTGGTAGCTTTAGTCTAAGAATTCGATTGGGCTCTTTAGCCAAGCTATCTTGTATTGTGCAAAGGGAGGCCTGGGGCTGAGTTGAGGGGCTGAGTTGAGGATAGGGAAAAAAAATGAAGGGGAATTTTGGGTGAAAAGAAGTGAGAAGAGGAGGGGGAGGGGAAGAACCCCATCCACAGTAGGTAGTCCAAAAGCATCTCACAGATGATAAATCTGTGGGGTTGTGACCTTTAGGATATGACTAATCCAAAGCTAGCTCCTCACCCACACTTGAGGGAATCAAGCACACCCCAAACCTACCTAATGCTACCTGTTGTAGTCAGTGTCCTGCTGCCTGAAGAAACACCATGGCCATGGCACTGATAAAAGGAGGCGTGTAATTGGGGCTGGCTTACAGTGTCAGAGGGTCAGTCCATTATCATCATGGCAGGACCAGGGCAGCAGGCGGGCAGGGTAGCTGAAGGGTAGCTGAGAGTTCTATATCCAGATCTGTAAGCAGCAGAAAGAGGGAGCCCCTGGGCCTGGCTTGGGCTTTTTAAAAAACCCCAAAGCTAACCCCAGTGACACCCTTCCTAAAACTTCCTGGTCACCAAACATTCAAATCAGTGAGCCTGTGGGAGCCGTTCTCCTTCAAACCACAACATTATTGAAGTAGACTCAGGCTGGTGCAATTCTCAGAAACTGAAAAGGTGATGGTGTTTCTAGGGCCTGGAAGGCCACCTTTGAGACTGAGCAGCCAGTGGCTGTCCCTGCAGCGCAGTGGAGCTGTTTCTGAGCAGGTACAGGTCCCAGGGGAGCTTCCATGGGCAGGCAAGACCTGTCCCCGTTTCCTAGGCAGCAGCCCCCCACCCCGACCCCAACCGCCAGCCTCCCACCTCCCACCCCGACCCCAACCGCCAGCCCCAACCCCTGCTTGCCTCTCTACTGCAGTTCCCAGGATGGGAGGAACAGCTCTTGGTCCTTTTTTTGCTCCTAACTGCCTTTCCAGGAGTCACTTTTTTGCAACAAAACCCTACATTGTTTTGCAGGATGTCTTCATTGTTTCAAGTCACACGATTTTATTTTCTGTCATAAAGGGTGGTTGGAAAGGAGTATTTGTGGGCTTCTGGCTGAATTAAGTTGGAAAATTACATTTGATATCACTCAACTTTGGGTATGCTGTCAGCTGATGGTGCCCACCCTTCTCTGTGGAGCAGCTGGCCTCTTTTGAGAAACATGACAGGGCTCTCTTTAGTTTCGTTCAGAAAGAGAAAAAAATTTCTCTCAGCAAGTTCATATTTACTGAACACCATCAACAATGAGTTCATGTTGAACACAGTGACACAAGGCTGGGACTATAGCCCTCAAGAAACTGAGACAGGACGATCATGACTTTGATGGTAGGCTAGAAGACCTAGTGAGCTTAAACCATGTGAGGAGACTTTGTCTCAAAAGGAACAGCAACAAACCATTTCAACAAGAAAAGGAGCCAAGAGAAAGCTCATTGTGGAAGAGAGTGCCTTAGAGCCCGGTATGGACAGAAGCAAGAACAGAATGGAGATTGTCATTGAGTTTACTCACAGACAGGAAGACAGGATCAGAGTTGGAATAACAGGGAGTGATCTAGTAAACGCCACCAGGTCCTCAGGATCAGGTTTGGTGTGGGGATTGAGGCAGATGCAACTGGCCTGTTTGAGAAATCTGTCTCTTGTCTCAGAAGATCAGATAAACAGCTCAGTTCCAGCTTGTGACACTTGGTGACATTTGGTGACAGTAACCCCGTTTTGGTATTCAGCCTTGTCTTTGAGGCAGGAGCTGAGTCTAAAACAATTGTCTCAGGTAACCTTTATTTAACAGGGTAGCCTCCTCCCGCGCCTGGAATGCTCTGAGCCCAGCAAACACTTACGGATTTGAACATTATTAACACTTAGGGTTGCATTCTAGGAAATTCTTAAAGGACAAACTATTTTTAGAAGTCAAAATCAAGTCCCTGATCAAATGGAGCTGTTTCTGTTTTCCTTTTAATTCAGATTGGGATTTGGAGGGTCAGAGGGGGACAGGCCCTGTGTGGGGTTTGGGAAGAGATGTGAGGAGGGTGTCAGGTGGAGGGTACCTTGGTCCATGCTACACAAACCCTTTGAGGCTGGTGCTTCTAAACACTCTGTGGTCTGTTTTCAAAAGCTTCACTTCCAAATGTCATTGAAAGACATCCAAAGGACAGGAGATTTCAAAAGGATCCACTACATAGGGCTTTTTCTGTGACACTAAATTAGAGGCCTTCCCATGTTGTTCTCACCTCCTGTGATCTGTGCAGTGTGAGTCCCAGAATTCTATGAGCAGAGCAGCTTTCTGCCACCTCAACTTTTCCGGTGCTCCTCCTCGGCCTCCGCCCTCCGGATGGGTGCTCCTCCTCGGCCTCCGCCCTCCGGATGGGTGCTCCTCCTCGGCCTCCGCCCTCCGGATGGGTGCTCCTCCTCGGCCTCCGCCCTCCAGCTGGGTGCTCCTCCTTGGCTTCTGCCCTCCAGCTGGGTGCTTCTCTTCGGCCTCCGCCCTCCAGCCGGCCCACTCCTGGGCTTTCCTTAGGTTCCTCTAGCTCATCCTCCACTTGTCAGCAGAGGTGGTGTGAACTGGAGATGGTGCACACTTGTGCCTGGAGTGACCTGAGGGGTTTTGGGCATAGATCTCTACACAGGAGAAACAAGAGTTGATTTTGTTGCAGAAAAGGAAACTCCAGCTTGAGTTGGAGTTTATTGAGAGGAGATTTTTAACGTTGATTTAAACATGGGCCTTCATAGAGAGAGGTGTTTAGCAAAAGGGTAGTTAGTATACAACCAAACATGAGAGCTGTCCTAACTGTCTTAGTGGGGATGCTATGCTAACCACATCTGAGTTACACCTCAAAAGGGTTCCTGAAGGGCTTTGCTTCTGAAGGGTGGATGTCTCTTTTTGGGAAATGAGATCATCAGATAGTTCTTGACGATTTGGATGGAGTTAAATCTGATAAGGTAACACGGGTCACTCACATTGTTCTGAACTTTCCTAATGCTGTGAGCCTTTAATATAGTTCTTTATGTTATGATGACCCCACGAGCATAAAATTATTTTCATTGCTACTTCATAACTGTAATTTTAACTATGAGTTATAATGTAAATCTCTGTGTTTTCTGGTGGTCCTAGGTGACTCCTGTGAAAGGGAGGTGTCATTTGAGCCCCAAAGGGATCCCAACCCGTAGGTTGAGAACCGCTGTTCTAAGAGATGGAGACTCATCCTTTACTATAAATGGAGTTCACAGTCATGCCCATGAGGTGTCAGAACATGGCAGGTTTACAGCAAAGGAACAGGACTCCAAGGCTTAGAGTATTTGGTATCTGTATATTCTTGTTTGAAATATCTCCATACAAAAGAAATACTGTGCCTACAGCAAAGCCTTCACAGCAAATGATAATTATGCTCAAATTCTTGCCTTCCAGCTGTGGGGAGATTTTTAGACTGCAGAGCAAAGAGGCTCCTTCCCTTTCCCTGTCTTCCTGTCCCACTCATCCACATGCAGATCCCTAGACTGACGAAGTGTCGGGAGAAGCCTTCTGGCTTCCTGTAATCCAGAGAAAATCATCTAAAATGTCTGTTCCCTTGCCCTAAGATTTCTACATGTTCCCAGGAAGCCTGGGCACCAGACCAGAGAGAGAGAGAGAGAGAGAGAGAGAGAGAGAGAGAGAATATATCCAACCAAACAGAAAGCCAAATGCACACTACTGAGCCATTTTCTTGTTTTCCGTGAATTCACACTGATACATCTTTCTGTGTGGAGTAGACTTGGTGTTTACTAAGACTCAGGGAGATAGAGACATTTACATGGAAGAAAACCAGGCGACTTCAGAGTGAACATTGCTGTTCTCCAGAGGTTTCTCGTTTATATTTTGGAGACATCCCTTAGCTACTTCAGCTGCCCTGTGCTAGGTTATGCAACCCCTCCAGTCTTCCTTCCTTTCCACTTACTGCTTCTCTTCTCTCAGAAGAAAACCAAGTTATACAAAGCTTGCCACTATCATCCTTAACACACATACATACACAACATAGAAGAGTGCATGCACGCACGCACGCACGCACGCACGCACGCACAAGGCAAGCTCAGATACCAGGAATCTCAGAGACTTGAGATCAGCAGGAGTAGAGCTGCTTCCAACCCATTTGTGTACCTGCTCTGCAACACTTAACCATGACACCCCACTGAGAGGACCCTGGGCAGTCAGTCATAAGGAAATATCTGGAGTCCTTCCCCATGCAAACAGAGCATCACTAACATCTCAAATTGAGCCAATAGGAAGCACCCATCCCTAAATCCCACCCCACTCCTCAATGTTTATAAAGTCTCTGTATGGAGTAAAGTACACAAGTTATTTCACTGAGAATCGTCTGAGAGTATCTGTTTTTACTGAGCTGTAACACTTAGGGGAGAGTTCTCTCTCCTGAAGCATTCATCGCTGGACCTTGGACCCCCACTGGTCAGCCAGTCTCACCCCGCCTCTGCTGTCTCTGCTTCTGGTGGTGTCACTGCCACAGTAACTGATGATCCAGGACCTTGTCTGTCTGCCCTGTGCTGACTGCCCAAACCTCAACTCTCTTCTACAAGCAAGCTGTAACAAGCTGGCAGTCCCAGCCAGACCAGATGTCCGGACTCTGCTTAGACCTCCAGGAGGACGGCAGACCACACACACACACACACACACACACTCACACACACACTCTCACACACACTCACACACACACTCGCACTTACACACACACTCACACACACTCACACACACACTCACACACACTCACACACACACACACACACACGAATTCCTCCCACTTTCCTTTTTTTTTTTCCTCTACATATTCAAGAACCAGATGAGGTTTGGGAGTTAACTGTTCTTAAAAATAATCCCGGCTAGAGAGATGGCTCAGTGGTTAAGAGCACTGACTGCTCTTCCCAAGGTCCTGAGTTCAAATTCTAGCAACCACATGGTGGCCCACAACCATCTGTAATGGGGTCTGATGCCCTCTGAATAATAAATAAATAAATCTTTAAAAATAATAATCCCTTAAACATTGAAATTCTAGGGCAGGCCAACCCTGACCGTACATACATACCCCTTACGCAGATTTTAGTAGGGGATCCCAGCAATAGGCTTTCTGGTTACTCCCTCCCAGCCTCCCCACCTGTGAAATGAACATGTACTACCATTTGCTTCACACAGCGGATGGAAGGACGAGTGGGATGACACACAGCTCTTAACCCCGTGCTTGGCACACACTGCAGATTAATGCTGCCTGTTCTAGCTTGTACCCGAGCTTCCCGTTCTGTCATCTAGGCACCAGACAAGCGCCAGCACCTCCCCCAAGACTGTGAGCTCTCCCCAGCCAGCCTGAACTAATTGCTCCCTCTGGGAATTTTGGCGCTGGGTTGACACTTCCTTTTGGCAAAGAGGAATGTGACAGCGAATGAGACAATGCTTACATAGAGTCTCTAATCTGGAGAGAGAGGGAAATGGGCGTGTAGGCTAAGAAAAGATGTGAGGAAGGGGTGGAGGAAGGAAGGGAAAACAGAGAGGTGATACAAGCCAGCCTGAGGGCCTCAGATTTAAAGTCAGCGCTGTGAACATTGCCAGCCTTTCCTCCAGACACTTTTTAAAAAATTAATTGTGCTTTTTTCATTCTTTGAGGCCTTGTCATTTTTATATAGTAAATGATCTCAACATGCATATTAGTCAAGGTTCATTATGTGAATTATGAGGTGAGGAAACTACCCTAAAAATGGGGTTTACATAATTTGGAGAAGAACTAGGGACGAAGAGAGAGGTCAAGAGAAGGGAGGGAAGAGTCAGAACTACCGACCAGGCCTGGCTACAGGATGCCTGGAGCCCAGGCACATCCCCTAGTCCCCCAAGAGTGGCTGGAGTTGTTCCTCTGTGATTCACAGCGTCCTTGCTGGCAGTCAAGGCTACAAGGACAGCAGGACCAGGAGTGCAAGGCAGTGTGAGTCAACGGGAAGCTTCTGAGGCTCTCAGGAGAGCTTTGTAGCCTAGCCTGACTGCCATGTTCCCTTATCCCAGCTCTAGTCTCCTGGCTGCTTCCCTCACATGACTCTCCACCCCAAAGCCCCTGAGGACTCTGACTCATCCTCCCCTTCCCTCTGCTGTTACTCACACCCCTCAGGGGCTGAATCCAGGCCTGTTTCCCTGATTCTGTTTGACTTCACTCCTACGGCTTCCTCTTGCCTCAGACATTCGAGTTTCCCTAGATGGACTCTACTCTTTCTACCTCACACCTCTGAGCAAACTCTGCTTGCACCAGCAAGAAAAGACCCAACTGCCTCCTAGATCCCATCCGGAAACACTGGCTTTCCATGTTCTTCACTGGTGCCTTTACCTTTTTTAAACTTTCATTCATCATTTGTATGCATGTGTACATGTGTGTGTACATGTGTGTGTGCATGTGTGCGTGCATGCATGTGTGTGTATGTGTGTATGGGTGCATGTGTCTACACTGCTGCACAGGTCTGAGTCCAGAGGATAACTTTCAGAAGCCAGATCTCTCCTGCCACAGTAGATTCCAGGGGCAGAATTTTTTCAGCAAATCCTGTCACTCACTGTTACCCCAGTGGCTCCTCTCGGGGCTTAATCAAAGGGTCCTCTTAACTACAGCTCCACTCTGGAACCCCTGACAAATCACAGAGACATGAGAACGCTGGCTTTCCCAGTGTATGAGTTCTACGTCTACAAACCCAACCCTCTGTGGAGAGAGAGCACACATCTGGAGTGTGGCACACACACATTTGTCCCTAGCATCTGGGAGCTAATGGTGGAGGATCACAAGCTTGAGGCTGGTCTGAGCTACATGGCAAGATGTCACACAGAGTATCAAGATGAAAAAACCGAATTTGTACTGAACATGTGCAAGCATTTTTTTCCCCTTGCAGTGTGACAGTTATGTCCACAGTGGTGGCATTAGATTAAGTGTTAGAACTAATCTAGAAGTGAGATGATTTCGAGTTCGTGGAAAGACACAATTGTTGTGTGCAAACAGGATCCCATGTGAGGGACGAGAATGGGAGGATTTGGGTAGTCCATGGGAGACCTGGATCCACCCTTTGAGATAGCAAGGACAGCTGTAGTTATCAAAGGTATTTTGATAGAAGGATGCAGGCTAAAATCCTACCTTTGCCTGGGCAGGTTAATCTGCATTTCCTCAGGGCTTCCTGCTCTGTCACACGAACCCTATCTAAACATAGTACCTACTGCCCAGACCAGTTGGAAGGACTGGTAGGATAAAGAGGAACTACATGCCTTCCTGGTGGTTTGATAGGCTCAGAATACTTGGTCCCAGGTGGTGGTTTCATTTGGGTGTGTTTAGGAGATGCTGGAGGACTTCCTGGAGGAAGCAAGTCATTGGAGGCGGGCTTTGGGCTTTCGAAGCCACAAACCATCCCCAGTTCATTCTGTTTCCTACTTATAGTTGAAGAGGTAACCTCCACTTGCCACCCTGGCCGTGTGGCTGCCCCTACTGCCTCTGCCCTACCATTACTGACTGCCATCCCTCTGAAACTGTGAGCCCAAACAAACTCTTTCTTCTATTGGTTTCCTTGGCTATGGTGTTTTATCACAGCGATAGAGAAGTAGCTGAGCCACCTCTGCAGGCGGCAGCGTATCTCCACCTTTGCTGGCTCTCGTCCAGGTGCTCAGATCACCATCTGTCAGCGAACGCATGAGAAACCACACAGCAGCTTTGACCTCGGGTAACCCAGGGTCAGACCTAGGTGATGCCAATCATGTTCGGTAAGAGTACTCTTCCCAGGCAAGATGGAGTGATGTTAGAGTGCAGGAGTGAGCAAAAGCAAGTCTCCACTTGCTTTTATCCAGTCAGCAGAAAGTCAAACTGAGAGGTTTAACCAAGCGGTCTGGGACACCATCCATTACAGGCCCCAGGCAGCAAGTTACCAAGGTCTCAAGGATCAACAAGAGTGTGGGGAGGTAGGACTGAAGGACTCCTTGGTGGGCTTTCGCTTCTAGATCCAGAGAAGTAGTTCTTGAACACAGAAAGGTGGGAGAAGACAGGAGGTCTAAGACCAGTCACACACTTTCTCACTAATTAACTAATCCAGAGAGGGACGGACACACACACACACACACACACACACACACACACACACACACACACACACAGAGACAGAGACACAGAGACAGAGACAGAGAGACAGAGACAGACAGACAGACAGACAGACAGACAGAGAGGGCACTTGCTTATGGAGAGAGCACAGGACAACCTTGCAGTCCATTCTCCCTTCCTCCTTGCTGACTTCGGGTTTCCTTTTTTATGATTCTCTGATCTACCCGTCCCATCTCACTGCTGGATTTCTGGGATTACACATGTGGGCCACTGCATCTGGCTTTTCAGTGAGTTCCAAGATTCAAATCCAGGTCGTCTGAGCCATCTTCAGGTCCCAGACGAGGTATATTTTTATCAGACTCCAGGGGAAAGAATTCAATCAATCCTGCCGCTAGAGGGGAGGACATTGTCACCATCCACTGTGGAGACTCGGTTGGCAGCATCTAACGACGGTGGTGGTGTATGTATCTTATAATGATGGTGGTGTATGTATCTTATAACGATGGTGGCGGTGTATGTATCTTATAACGACGGTGGCGGTGTATGTATCTTATAACGACGGTGGCGGTGTATGTATCTTATAACGACGGTGGCGGTGTATGTATCTTATAACAACAGTGGTGGTGTATGTATCTTATAGGTCAGCACTTGCCCTGAACTCTAGAAAGACATTCTCACAAGAGGACTGTATGAGGGGCTGCTTTGCTGCATTGTGTAGAAAATCAAAACAACCCAGATATCTGTTGATGATGAAGGAATGGAATCGTTTGAATGTTAAAGTGCAAAGTAGCACACACAAAAGTAAGAAATACATCTTTTTTGTGGTTGTTGTTTAAAGTTTTGGGGATGGAGTGAGAGCTTCACCAAGCTGGGTAGGAGCTGAGCCATCTGTATCCCTAGCTCACAAAGCAGGGACTGCAAATTTCAAAATTATCATCTGAATGAAGAGAACAAATTACAGAAGGAAGCCCTCACACATAATAAGAGCTATGCCATGCACTGTTCAGGGCGAAGCTTTCAAACGGGCTTAAACAGTAGGTTAAAGGAACAAGATTGTCATTGCAGTCACTTTTGGGAAAAAGAAAAGAAAGAGGGCTAAAGTCAGCCTCTGAGCCACGTGTGTCCAAGCCTACAACCTCAGAAATCAGACGCTGAGGCAGGAGGACAGAGGGTCCTAGGCCAGCCTGGCCCATACAGTGACACCTTGCCTCAAAATGTGTGTACTGTTTTCTTAGTTTCAATTAATACTAAGAAAAAGAACTTTAAGAACACATATTACGACAGAATAGAAAGATGGATGGGCTATAAGAACAATAAGTTATTTTCTAAGGTAAACAAAAACATGGCCTTTGAAATTGACTTCCCCCACTGTGTGTGTGTGTGTGTGTGTGTGTGTGTGTGTGTGTGTGTAAAAGCAGCTGAATCATGAGATAACTATTATGGCTCAAGGGCCCCCATTTTGCCTCTCACACTGTAGTATAAATAAGTCAGGTCCTTCTGGAAACCAAAGCCATAGGAACCTGAACTCACCAGTATAAATGCTGACATCCTTGTCTTCAAAATCAGCCTCACTCAGCACAAAGCTGGAAAAGTACAGAGAGATCCATTTCATCTTAGATTGCTTTGTCTGTTCTCCTGCAGGACCACGTGACAGGCAGGCTGTAGCTGAGAAGTCCAGCTTGCCCACTGTGGTGTCAACTTCTGCTGTCCTTCCTCAGTAAAGACCTTAGGATTTTACCCAAATAAGGTTTTCCCAATCCCAGTGCTCCCAGCTCCCTCTTGTCTGCTGACTTTAGACTACAGATAAGATGGCTTTTTACACTAAAGTTCTACACACACACACACACACACACACACACACACACACACACACACACAGAGCCGCCACCCCATGGTGGCTCACAACTCTCTGAACCTCCAGTCCCAGGGGGCCTAACACCTTTCCCTGACCTTCAAGGGTACCAGCCCTGGATACGGGGACACGCATGTGGGCAAAGCACCCATGCACATAGAAAAGTGATGGCTCTATGCCGTGTTCTCTACCCCAAGGGAATAACATCTGGATGATCCCTGGGTTTTTGTTTTTGTTTTTTGTTTTATTAATTTCTCCCAGTTTAAAAATGACTAACTACTTTTTAAACTCTTTCTTATTTATTTATTTATTTATTTTGTTTTTGACAAGGTCTCACTATGCAGCCTTGTCTGGCTTGGAATTCTCTGTGTAGACCAGGCTGGGCTGAAACTTAGAGATCTGGCTATTCTGAGCTTTGGAGTACTGGGACTTAAGGTGTGCAACACTCCATCTTCTTTCCTTTTTATAGCATCTCCTCCTCAGACATTTTCTTTTTTTTTTTAAAGGTTTATTTATTTATTATATATAAGTACCCTGTAGCTGGAGTATCAGGTCTCATTACAGATGGTTGTGAGCCGCCATGTGGTTGCTGGGAATTGAACTCAGGACCTCTGGAAGAGCAGTCAGTGCTCTTAACCGCTGAGCCATCTCTCCAGCCCCTCCTCAGACATTTTCATGTTAGTATGTAATGTTGTTGCCTTCTTTTGGCTTTTTGGCTTATTGGTCTCTTCTGCTAAATCTGAATGCTGTGGGCAGGTATTGGTTGTTCCCCCATAGGCAGTTTCTCTCAGAATTGACCGTGGTGTGTGTGTCTATGTGTTTATGTATGTCTGTGTGTGTGGTGTGTGTTGGAGATCTCACCTTGCACTGAATAGCATCGTCAGCCCTCCCACCCACCCTACAGTCAGCCTCTCCCACCCACCCTACAGTCAGCCCTGTACCCACCCTACAGTCAGCCCCTCCACCCTCCCTACAGTCAGCCCCTCCACCTCCCTACAGTCAGCCTCTCCACCTACCCTACAGTCAGCCCCTGCACCCACCCTACAGTCAGCCCCTGCACCCACCCTACAGTCAGCCCCTGCACCCACCCTACAGTCAGCCCCTCCACCACCCTACAGTCAGCCTCTCCACCCACCCTACAGTCAGCCCCTCCACCACCCTACAGTCAGCCCCTCCACCCTCCCTATAGTCAGCCCCTCCACCCTCCCTACAGTCAGCCCCTCCACCCTCCCTATAGTCAGCCCCTCCACCCTCCCTACAGTCAGCCCCTGCACCCACCCTACAGTCAGCCCCTCCACCCTCCCTACAGTCAGCCCTGCACCCACCCTACAGTCAGCCCCTCCACCCTCCCTACAGTCAGCCCCTCCACTCTCCCTACAGTCAGCCCCTCCACCCTCCCTACAGTCAGCCCCTCCACCTTCCCTACAGTCAGCCCCTCCACCCTCCCTACAGTCAGCCCCTCCACCCTCCCTACAGTCAGCCCCTCCACCCTCCCTACAGTCAGCCCCTCCACCCTCCCTACAGTCAGCCCCTCCACCCTCCCTACAGTCAGCCCCTCCACCTCCCTACAGTCAGCCCCTGCACCCACCCTACAGTCAGCCCCTGCACCCACCCTACAGTCAGCCTCTCCACCCACCCTACAGTCAGCCCCTGCACCCACCCTACAGTCAGCCTCTCCACCCACCCTACAGTCAGCCCCTCCACCACCCTACAGTCAGCCTCTCCACCCACCCTACAGTCAGCCCCTGCACCCTCCCTACAGTCAGCCCCTCCACCCTCCCTACAGTCAGCCCCTCCACCCTCCCTACAGTCAGTCCCTCCACCCTCCCTACAGTCAGCCCCTCCACCCTCCCTACAGTCAGCCCCTGCACCCTTCCTACAGTCAGCCCTGCACCCACCCTACAGTCAGCCCCTCCACCCTCCCTACAGTCAGCCCCTCCACCCTCCCTACAGTCAGCCCCTCCACCCACCCTACAGTCAGCCCCTCCACCCTCCCTACAGTCAGCCCTGCACCCTCCCTACAGTCAGCCCCTCCACCCACCCTACAGTCAGCCCCTGCACCCACCCTAGAGACTATGAAGTGGAGAGGTTGCTCCTCTACTCCACTCCAGCTTCTCTTCGGTTCTTTCACTGACCAGGACTGTGCTGTGACGCTCCAGGACCAGGGTCTTTGGAGATCTTCCTTCTCCTTCACATCCCTTTCGCCTGCATGTGCTCATTCCCTGTGTGCCCTCATGTTGCCCTCCTCCCGTTTCCTCTGCTGACCTCCTCCAATCCTCTTTGGGGCTAAACACATAGGCTCCTATTCCCTACCCCATGGCCCCATGGAAGGTATGAGAAATGGACCCCCACACACACCTGTTTGCTCTCAAGACAATCAGATTCTGATCATTGTTGATAAAAAGGCCACAGGCCCTATGACAGACACTATGCCAAGATAACCCACTTCGGTGTTTATTTTAGTCTATTCTATCTCTGAGCCCAGAGAATGGTGGGAAGAGAGCACCAGTCAGTGTACAACTGCTCAGTGTGCTGCTGATGTACCTGGTAGCAGGTACCTTGCCTTGCCCCTTAAACAATGCTCATTAGACAATTGTTAAATAAGGCAGTGCAATAGCAAAGATGACTTTGAGTGGATTTTATTGTCAGCCTTGGGCCACATATGGTAGGCTGCTGTTATCTGTATCTACAACTGAAGGTTCACATACAGGATATGTTACATTTGATTGACATAAACTTCCCTCGTAATGATTCTTTAACCTGTAAGTCATTGGAGTTACCTGGGATACCTGAATACATTTAGATGTATTCAGAGTCTGTGGGTGTTGGCAGTTTCATCCCCAACACAGAATACACACACACACACACACACACACACACACTCATACTACACACTAACATGCCTCTGGGGAGGATGACAGATAGAAACAGAGACAATGTGTATGATCAGAGCACACAGATGCATGTTTTGTTTAACATACAGATAACCCTTAGAAATCAATAAGAAATCGATTATTAGCCATATATAGCTAATAAACAACTATGAACTTAAAAAAACCCTCACCCTTTAAACAACTTAAAGTTGTTTCTGTCTAGTAATTGTCACAGTAACAAAAAACTAACAGAAAATGGGTGCTTTTTGTGTTTCATAATGTGAGATCTTTATGGCTGCATTGTGGGTCAGAAGCCCTTAGAACTGGTTTGTGGGAGAAATTCAGAAGCATTTGGAGTAGGAGGTCATAGAAGCCTTGGAAAGCTCTAAGTTTTGGTGCCCACTCAGAAGAACATAATATCATTAGAAGTGTGGACAGTGAAGATGGTTCTTCGTGATGTAGAAATTCAAATTGAGAATTGGACTCCATAGAGGATGTGGCACAAGATCATGGCCAAGAGTTTGCTGTGGTTTATCTCCGTCTTGAGCCTTTCGAGGAGCTTGGGGTTAGCATTGGTGGGCTAGGGAGGCTGAGTTTAAAGCTGATGGGATAATCGATCTGGCAGAGGAGATTTTAAGGCAATCCAGCACCCAGGCTGTGGTGTTCTGATCACAAGCTGCTTTGAGCCAGAGACATGAGATTCTCTTAAAAGGCGGAGCAGAAAGACCTGAAAGACTTAGAGGAAGAAGTGTGCCGAGATTGAAGAAGGCAAGTCCTTTCACTGGGGAGAGGAGATGCCTTGAAGGCCTCTGGGAACTGGGCAGGCTATGTGCATAAAGTTGGAGAATCACTGGAAAGGCTTTGCTTTGAAAGGAGAACTCTAGGGTGGCCTGCTCATACAGCATTACACAGAAGAATATTTCTCCATGTTCACCCACCATGTTGGGCCATGGCAACAATGGTGTGGGGAGTATCGGGGATCAGGCCATGACTGGAGCTGGTGGCAGGCTTTAGGGCTGTTTGTGTGGTGTTGGTTTTTCAGCCACATAGTGTAAAAGCTATCGGGTCATGGAGGCTTCCACACAGATGTCAAAGGAAGGCCTGGGAATCCAGGCTGCACACGACCAGATGTGAGTCCTTAAAGACAGCTCCCAGGAAGGATGTGTGAAGCTCTAAGGGTGAAGCCCCAGGATGTTGAAAGGCCAAGAGTGTGAGAAAGTCTGTCACCACACAGACAGCAAACAGAGGCAGCCAGCGACAGGCCGCGTGGGCTGAGCTTGTCCAGACCGCAGAGGCCAGCTGTTGACATCTGCTGGATGTTCCTTCTCAGCACCACATAAGCAGGGCACCAGGCACGCAGACGCAAGATTAGTGCCTGCCTTGTGGCCACGGGGTTTGCCTCAGCTCCATTTTCCTTTCCTTCCCCTTCATTTCGGAATGGCAAGGTTACTCTGTGCCACTGTGTCTCAGGAATGCGGAGCTTGGTTTTGGTGTTATAGGGGCTCACAGCTAAGAATTTGCCTCGAATCCCAGGGGAGATGCAGACTGTAACTGGAACCATTAGGACTATGAGAACTCTTGGGGATGGACGGAATGCACTGTGGGAAGGACAATGACTTTTCAGGGCCAGGAACGTTTGGTTCAGGGAGAGCTGTTTGGGTGTGAACTTGAGGAAGCATTATAGTTAATTATCAACGTTCAAAGGACTAAAAAATGCCTGGGGTTAGTAAAGCACGTTTCTGGGTGTCGGTGAGAGCTTCAGGGGACATTTGCAGAGAAGGTTGGCTATGGAGTGAAGGTCCACGCTGAATGTGTGGCACACCAGTCCTTAGACTGGGTCGCCAAGCAAATAAAGCAGAGCAGGGAGCCTGTGTTGTCTCCCTGCTTTCTGACCGTTGTGGTGTGAGCTGTGCTCTGTGAAGTGATGGATTCCTCCCCATCACGATGGACACACTAAAATGTCGCCTTCTCTACTTGGAGTCACTCGTCTGGCATTGGTCTTGGCAATAAAAAACATGAAGAGACACACACCCGTCTTAACACTTGGGAGGCAGAGGCAGGAGGATCAGGAGTTCAAGGCTACTTGCTATATGAAACCCTGTCTGTGAAAAACTGGAAGGAAAAAAGAGAGATCATAATCAAAATGTCACTAGGTGATTAACCCAGTAGGAGAAAGGAACAAAAGCATGAACAAGCAACTCATACACTCCTTTATACAAAAAAAAAAAAAAAAAAAATCACAAATGTGTGCGTGCGTGTGCAGGTGTGTGAGTGTGTGGGCATGTGTGCACACATGTGTACACATGTATGCATGTGTAAAACCTTTCCATTGTTTGAATTCACTTTTACCATAAGCATGTATTAAGGGCATGATGGTTTTTCAGGGCTGAGGGCTGAACCCAGGCCTGTGTCTATGCTAGACAAGGGCTCTATGCCCAAGCTGGACTCTGAGCCCCATTTTACTTTATTAAAAAAATCAGTGAGTAGGGGTTGGGGATTTAGCTCAGTGGTAGAGCGCTTGCCTAGGAAGCGCAAGGTCCTGGGTTCGGTCCCCAGCTCCGGAAAAAAAACAAAACAAAAAAAAAAAAAAACTCTCATTTGGGCTGGAGAGATGGCTCAGCGGTTAAGAGCACCCGACTGCTCTTCCAGAGGTCCTGAGTTCAATTCCCAGCAACCACATGGTGGCTCACAACCATCTGTAAAGAGATCCGATGCCCTCTTCTGGTGTATCTGAAGACAGCTACAGTGTACTTATATATAATAAATGAATAAATCTTTAAAAAAAAAAAATCAGTGAGCATGTTCTTGGGTTCCTCCCTGGACAAACTGGGTCTAAAGCTCTGGGGATAGGAAGCAGGAGTTTATGCTTCAAAAAAGAAATGGCAGCAGCATGTTCAGTACAGCACAGATTGTAATACCACCACTCGGGTGGTCAAGGAAGGAGGACTGCCCCAGGTTCGAGCTAGCCTGGTCTATGTGGTAAGTTCCAGGTAGCCAGGGCTAGAAAGTGAGGCCTTGGCCCAAAACCAAACAACATCCTCCCCCCCCCCCCAAAAAAAAACAAACGGGGAGATGGTGGGGCTGGAGGGATGGCCAGGTCATGGGAGCTTGCAACCATAAACTCCAGGTCCCAGGGACCCAACATCCACCTGTGGCTCTCACGGACACCAGATGTGCAAGTGTACACAGACATAAATGCAGGCAAAAAACACAATATACATAATATAATTAAAAATTAACATACAACACAACCATAATAACAGGGCCTTGACGGATGGCTCTGTGATTCCTGAGAGCCCCATACAGAGCACCCACAGGGCGGCTCAAAACCATGAATTCCAGCTCCATGGGGTCCACCACTCTCTTCTGTGGGCTGCAGTATTCATATGGTAACATAATGCAACACAGGCCAATACACATACGTGTAAGTAAACGTCTCTTTCTGTTTTTGTTTTTTAAGCAAAAACTTCAAAAATGTCTGTCCCTGATAAGGACGGGGATGGGGGCAAGCCCAGCAAAGCTCGAAGTGCTGAACATAACGGAGAGATGGAGAGTTGAAGACACTGATGTGCTGCTGACCAGAGTGATGGAAGGAACAGCTCAGTATTGGATTAGACTCCAGGGCCTAATCTAAATACCACCCCTCAGCAGACACGCCGGAAGGGAAGGGAAGGCTCTCCCTCAGGAGAATCCCAAAGATGCCAAGTGCTTTGCACAGATGCTCTGGTCCCCAAGGCTTAGATCTTGCTTCCCCTTCAGTCTTGGCTTTTGCTTCAAATGGATGGATGGATGGATGGATGGATGGATGGATGGATGGATGGATGGATAGGTAGATAGACAGATAGACAGACAGACAGACAGACAGACAGACAGACAGACAGACAGATAAAATGAACCACAGCATTAGAGGAGGGGTCAGGGAGATATTAGAGAGGAGAAACCTGTGATCCAGGGTGGCGTCAGTGGTGATGTATCATGTGGATGTGTGTGCTTTGACAGGAGGTTCCACCTGACTTCTGTGTTCTTCTCTATCTAGAACCCACCTAGAATGATGAGCAAAATACAAGATGAATCCAAATCGAGAAATACTTTACCAGACACCTAGCCAGAATCTTCAAAACTGTTAAGGTCCCGATGAATTCTAAGAACTTCTAAGAAACTAAAGAGTGTGCTTGCCTCTAGATGGGATGCTGGTGCAGAAGGACTGTGAAATTCACATCAGTGTAGAGGCAGATCAATCACCGTCCTTCAGCAAAGTGCAGCAGAACCCCGGGGAGACACCCACTGGGAGACTTCTGAGTAAGTCAGCCCATGGGGAGTTTGGGGCTAAGCTTAGGTCTTATTTTATTTCAGAAATTTTCAGGTGGCCGGCGCTGACCTGCAAATCACTATACAGCGGAAGACAACTTTGACCTTCTGACCCCGTCTTTTCCTCCTGAATGCTGGGATTGTGGCATGCAGTACCACATGCATCATTCAGAGGTTTGAGGGCTTGAAGCCAGGTTTTGCACGCTAGGCAATCAGCCTACTAACTAAGCTACATTTCTAACCCTATCATTTTGGGGGGTTATTGTTTTTGTTTTGATGCAGGGTCACGTTCCATGTAGTCATGCTGTCCTGGAACTCACAGAGATTCTCCTGCCTCTACATCCTGCATGCTAGGATTAACGGCGTCTGCCCCGTCCCTAGCATCCTTATTCTTTAATTAAAAGTATTCATTAGTTCTTTGAGAGTTCCATTCAAGGTCTTTTGAGCATATTCACCCTCTCCCAACTCCTCCCAGGCCCTTCCCTGCCCACCACCTTTGTGCCCTAGCATTGTGTCCAGCAGATCAAATACATCATGGATGCATGGTCTACTACTGGCACATGCTCGACCTACCGATGGCAACACCCAAGGCTGGACTTCCATGCTTTGTCTCCTTTCTTGGCCTCCAAACTACAGTCCTAACTAACGAGGAGTATTCTTCACTTTCCCTGTCATTTTTAGCACCCCCCCCCCCAATTCCCTTAGTTCTTGCTGTCATCAGCCATAATTAGATCAGTTTGATGTCCAGCACAAAGGACCTTCTCCGGCAGGAAAGTCAAAGGCCACCAAAGCCAGATGTGGACATGCGAAGAAAGATTTGACTCTTGTCGGTGACTGTACCAGGCTTCTATGGCTACAAGGATCTCCCACACCTCCTGAAAAGTAGCAGGCATGTTTAATGTCCAAGATGCCTCAGGCAGAGACCCCTTCCTCTGCTATAGCTGTGGGCTCCAGGTAGAATGCCTCTGCTCCCTTCCCAGGGACTGGGCGGCAGCAGCAGAAAGGTGATACATTTTTAGCAAGTTCTACCAGAAGTTCCAAAATATCCCCTTCTGGACGCGCTGTTCTAGAAACCTGCCGCAGAGATTCTACTCATAATTACTCTGTCATCAGTAAGACGTGGGTTCTGCTGAAACAAAAAGACTCTGAAGATAGAAAGAGTGTGAATGTCATTCACTGTGTAACATCTACAGTCTACCAGGGCACTGGAGAGGTAACATCCACAGTTGTTTATCAGGGACACTGGAGAGGTAACACCCACGGTCTATGGGGGGCACTGGAGAGGTAATACCCACAGCCTGGGGGGGCACTGGAGAGGTAATACCCACAGCCTGGGGGGGCACTGGAGAGGTAACACCCACAGCCTGGGGGGGCACTGGAGAGGTAACACCCACAGCCTGGGGGGGCACTGGAGAGGTAACACCCACAGTCTATGGGGGACACTGGAGAGTTTCCTAATAGAATTTTTAGTGCCACTTGATGTTGATGGGTACAAAGTGAACAAATACAGAAAATAAGGAATTACCCGAAAGCAGCTAACACACTGCTCTGATTGTCCCGACCTAGGGAACAGAAGAGTCTGTTCCCTCTGGTGCTTAATTAATATTCAGGTCATATGAAAATTTTGCAATGCAGGTATAATGAATGGCACGTGAGGGTTTTTTGTTTTTGTTTGTTTTTCTGTAGAGTGAGAACCATTTTGAGGTGTGCTATAGTTCCCAGAGAGGCATCCTGGGCTCCTAATTCTCCCTGTTCACGGTTCCTCTCTGAAAACCAAGCAGCTGTTTGCTGGCATCCCTCACCCTCTCCCCTCGAAGCATGTACTCCTGGCTAATTCCCCAGCCTTAGTTCACAGATTCTATCACGTTATCACGTGTGCCTGAATCAGAACACTGAGCCAAATGGATCGAGAGTTCCAGACCGTCTTTGATGACACAGAGGAATGAGACACTGATTCATTAACACAGATATATAGAGTTATTTTCCTACTGTGAACTCAAGGTTAGGAACGTGTGATAGATGATAGATAGATAGATAGATAGATAGATAGATAGATAGATAGATAGACAGGCAGACAACAGACAGATGGATGGATAGATGATAGACATGGTGAATAGATTAAAGTTAGATAGATGGTAGTGGATTAGAGATAGATAGGTAGATGATAGATAGATGATAGATTTTATATATAGAGATTATATATATATATGTACATATATATCTCAGAGACATAGAAGAGAAAGGTGAGAGCTATGAGTACATTTGTCTCAGTTGTAGGAGGACATGAAGGCTCAGTAGAATGTGTCATTTCTGTTGGGGCTTCAAGGGTCGTTTGATAAGTAGGTGAAAGACCATAAAACTAAAGGAAATAGTCCTGAACATTATATAATCATTCTAGTATTCTAGTCATGGTTAAAAGAAAGAAAATTATTCCTCCTTTTTGTGTTTATTTGCTGTTACCATTGTAGTTGTGCATATATAGGAAATCATAGTGCCTACAGGGCTTGGTTTGGAACTCGCTCCTAAGGGTGTGGGGAGAGCACATGTGCATGTTTACCCTATACTCCTGCATCAGGCAAATACTGATAAAGTAGAGGATTACACAGCATCGTGACTGCCTGGGGTTTCTTTTTATAACAAATATATTAGGTATTCACTATTCCTGTGAATTCCCAAACCCTAGATTTTACTTTGTTTTGGTTTTGGGGAATTCTCTGTTTGTTTGCTTTCATGAGACAAGGTCTTACTGGCTGCCCAGGCTCTTCTCATACTCATGGTAATCCTACTGTCTTGGTGAAGCCATTGATTTTTTTTTTAATAAAAAATTTAACAGGGGCATATTGAATCCATTAAATGTGATCTGCTGGCCACACTTTATAATATCAACCAGCTTAAGAACTGCATGGAGTTCAGCTGAGGCTGTGTGTGAGGCAAGATGCCATGGGAAACTGACATTTACCAGCTAGAGGGCTTAGCAAGTGACTGATTTTCTAGCTTTCTGATTCCTCCTTTGCCTGAAGGAAACTGTCTGGGATCTCAACAGACTCGTTCCCAAGTACCCAACAACGGTGCCAGTAATGTGACTGTCCCTTGGCAGACATTTCTATTCTTTCCCACAATGCTTTGAAAAGCTTGCATTACAGATCTTTGATTGATTTGTATGCCGACAACATTTTTATCTGGACATCGTTCTGTTACGGAGGCATGGAACCACACGGATGAAGTCGCATGCTGCGGAAGAGTAAAGGCAGGAAAACAGTAGTCAAGCTTTAGGATAGAGCTGTCTCCCCATCGAGCAGGGACAAGAGCACAAGATGGCATTGCTGAGGCTAAACAGATCTGGCATTTGCGAGACATTCAAAGGCTTTCTTTTTATTCTAGAGCCCTGGGATTCTGAACAGCAGCCCTTCCGACATGTCATTTATCCTAGAGAAGTAAGTAGATTAGACAGTGAAACAGGAGATGCAGTCTGTCTCACCAAGTCCTAAATTGAATTTATAAATAAAAATAAGAGGAGGAGAACATCTTGGGCTCTACTGAGGAAGTATTGAAAAAATGGGGGCTCCACTGACAGCTAATCTGAAACGCAATTCTTCAGTCTTTTGTTCACTAAAAGCATCTCCAAATTTACATTTTAATATATTTGTTTTGGGGAATGTTTAATCTCTGACAAGAACAAAGGAATTATTTGAAACGAATTATATGCGAAAATGAGTTGAATGGTTTGCTACATTTACAAGTCTTCTATGCAAGGCCGGTAGCCTGAATAGTGACAGTGACCTCATACCTATTCCCTTTACTTCAGAGATACCACAGAGACCACACCTCAGCAGCCAGAGAGGAGAAAGTAAACTGTGCAGCATGTTATCAAATCAGTATCCTAAGTTCATGAGCAAAATGAGGACAGAGGTTAAGATTTTAGTCTTTGCCATCCTGAGTTCCAACTTGACGACGACCACACAGTACTGGCCTCTTAAGAGGAATGCTCATGGGCTCTGCACCCTGATCAATACAGCTGTTTCCTTGTGTTGGGCAGATGCCTCGCAACTGTCTTAAGGACGTGCGATCATAGGTAACCCAATCACAGAAAAACACACATGGTATGCACTCATTGATAAGTGGCTTTTAGCCCAAATGCTTGAATTGCCCTAGATGCACAGAACACATGAAACTCAAGACGGATGACCAAAATGCGAGTGTTTCACTCCTTCTTTAAAAGGGGAACAAGAATACCCTTGGGAAGAAATAGGGAGGCAAAGTTTAGAACAGAGGCGGAAGGAACACCCATTCAGAGCCTGCCCCACATGTGGCCCATACATATACAGCCACCCAATTAGATAAGATGGATGAAGCAAAGAAGTGCAGGCCGACAGGAACTGGATGTGGATCTCTCCTGAGAGACACAGCCAGAATACAGCAAATACAGAGGCGAATGCCAGCAGCAAACCACTGAACTGAGAACGGGATTCTGAAGGAATCAGAGAAAGGACTGGAAGAGCTTGAAGGGGCTTGAGACCCCATATGAACAACAATGCCAACCAACCAGAGCTTCCAGGGACTAAGCCACTACCCAAAGAGTATACATGGATTGACCCTGGACTCTGACCTCATAGGTAGCAATGAATATCCTAGTAAGAGCACCAGTGGAAGGGGAAGCCCTGGGTCCTGCCAAGACTGAACCCCCAGTGGACGTGATTGTTGGGGGGAGGGCGGTAATGGGGGGAGGATGGGGAGGGAAACACCCATATAGAGGGGGAGGGGGAGGGGTTAGGGGGATGTTGGCCCAGAAACTGGGAAAGGGAATGACAATCAAAACGTAAATAAGAAATACTCAAGTTAATAAAGATAAATAAATAAATAAATAAATAAATAAATAAATAAATAAATAAATAAAAAGGTTGTGTAGCCAGGGCATGATGTACTATGAATATCTGTATCATATAATCACTATATATATAATTATTTGAATAATTAAATGTATTTATGGGATAGAATGTGATATTTCCATACATGCATATAGAAATGTACTGATCAAACCAGGTAATTAACATTTCCACTTCCAACTTAGCACTCTTCATGTTAGTAGCCTTGTAGGTCTTCCAGAGCTTTCTAAATTCCATAATAAATTGTTTTGGATTATAATTCTCAAAAAAAAAAAAAAAAAAGGACGTGCGATCATGTATAAAGGAGGAAAAGGCTGGGAGGCACTTACAACTTCCCTAGGAAAATTTTAACCAAGGAGTGAATGTGTGAGCTTTAGAGGAATGCTTACAGCAACTACTGACTTGAGAAAGTGTGGTCTGAAGCCACACTGTAGTAACAATAGCACCTGGGGAAATCCTCCAACCACCTGTCAGAAAAGGCCTGCGCCTGACTGAACGGCCTTCTTAAACATCTTTGTTGTTGTGACAGTCTCACTATGGAATCTTGGCTGGCCCAAAACCCCCCAGAGTAGACCAGGTTGGCCCAAAACCCACTAATATAACCAGGCTGGCCTCTGCCCACAGAATGCTAGGGTTAAAGGTGTGCGATACTACACACAACTACATTTTTTCTGCTGTTGTCTCAATGCTGGGGACTGAGTCCACAGCCTTACATGTGGCAGGCAAGTCCTCTACCTTTAAGCTATAACACCAGCCCTGTGTTATTTGTTTTTACATGAATTCACGCCATCAAGTTTGTCTTCATCCACTAAGCCATGTCACAGCCCCAAACTGCCTTCTCCCATTACTGCTGTTCTCAGTCCTGCAGGGAGCCTTCTGTTTGCTGTGAAAGGCCAGTACAGACTCATACTAGTCAAAGTGCTGAGAATAAGGGGCTGTGACATGCTCGACCCTGTACACGACAAAGGAAACTCTAATTCCCGGTACTCCAAAAGGCAGTCCATAATATATCCAGAAATGAGCTCAACCTGGACTATGGGAGGAGTTCTAGCAATTAGATAAAAGCTAGGGTTCCTCAGGAACTTGTGAAACTGGATCCCATCTGCCAGAAGGAATGATTTCCCTTACCTTTGGCAGAGGGACACATGGCTACCCATGGTGCCTCTCAGTGTTATCACAGCCCATGCTGGCCTCCAGACTCCCTCAGCATTGCCAGTACCTGTGATACATTTCCAAGTCCATGCCAGCATCCTAGTCCCTCTGGCCTCCTCCCCTCCCCTAAACTCCCTCCAGCTCACAGGCCTCCCTCTCACAGCTACCCACTACTTATCCTTCCTATAACCCTTAGTAACCCTTAGTCTTACTAATCTCTGCTCTTGTTATTCTTATTATCATCCATCTATCTATCTATCTATCTATCTATCTATCTATCTATCTATCTATCTATCATCTACCTACCTACCTGTTTTTCTATATCTTACACTCTCTTGCTACACTCTATTCTCTATCTCTGGTTAGTCTTCCTCCCATCACGGATAGCTCTGGGCATGTGCAGTCTGCGGGCCATATTCAGTCTGCTTCTTCCTCCCTCTGCTCTGAACTTTTCCAGATGCCTCTGGCTGTTCTCTCTCTCTCTCTCTCTCTCTCTCTCTCTCTCTCTCTCTCTCTCTCTCTCTCTCCTACAATAAAAACCTTAACCATATTGTTATGGGGAGTCCACTAGAGATGACCGCTCAGTCACAGTTTGAAGCCAATTGAAAGTCCTTAGTGCAGCAGAGACTATACTCAGGTATCCTGATCTAGTGTAGCCCCATGTACTCAGAGCACTTCTTGGCATCTCGCTTGGCAGCTACAGGGGGTGCTTTGCAGAAGCAAGCTTTTGAACAGAAGCTAAGATAAGCAGTTATCTGGAAGTGGATCTGAACAAACAGGCAGCTTTAACAGAAGCTAGGATAAGTTAGTGCGACTTGGCCTCAGGTCCTACAATAGAGATTGGTAATTTTCCACAATATTATTCATTACAGAGATTAAATTTTAGTTAAACCTGAAATGGCCTCAGAAAGAATACAAAATGGAGGAAGCTGTCTTTCCCTGTCACAATATTATGGAGCAGTCATGATGGTGGTTTCTTTACTATACCCCCTTAGATATAATTACCTCATCCAAGGCACAAGGAAACCCAAGAAGAGGGGCAAGAACATAAGAGCTAAAGGACAGAACACATGATGTATGACATCTTCTGGGCTGCACCCATGAACTCACAGCAGCAGTGACCACCTACTGACACAAGACTGTGCAGGTCACCCATCATGGATGAGGAAAGGGCTCATAAGGGCCCACCCCTTCCAAAGGAGTAATAGACGGTTTGTGGCTGCTGGAAGATGAGAAGTCATATTCCTCGGTGATATAGACAGTGGTAAATTGCCTTTGCTCAAGGAAATAACTGCCTACCCATGCTCATAAAGACAACTCCAATCACATGCATTGGGCCACAGACACACAGACATGGATGTAAATGTGGGGGGTACTTACTGGGAGAAGTAGGGTTTCTGTGTGAGGAGGAGGAGGATATATATAGGGAGGGGTGTTAGCAAAGGCTTACATCTGTAGATATAGATATTTGAAAGAACAAATACATTTTAAAAATAAAACAAAATTTCCACCCATAACCTGTCACTTAGCATTTCCAGTTCTCCAGGAGAAGAGCTTTTCCTCAGGTTTTTTGTTTTGTTTTGTTTTGTTTGCATAATAAGAAAGTTTTATAAATGAGTAAGAGGAAACTCAACAACCCAGCTGAGGGCCTGAATAAGCAAGTTCCAGAAAAAGAAACACAAATGGCTTTTAAAAATGAAAAAATGCTTAAACCAGATGATTGTTAGAGGGAAAAAATTAAAAGTTGGATAAGAATAGCAATCTGACTTGCAGCCTGGCTCGGCCATAAATAATATTTATGTGATATTAATACTCTAAATGTAACTTGCTCAGCAAAAAAGTAGGTGTGGAATGCTCCAGCTACAAACCTGTCTGTCACCTCTGTCACCTCTTAGATGCAGGGTTAGTTTCTACAGCGTGTCTAAGCACTCTGTGTTATTCATGGGTAGTCTTCCTCCACCTTTGCGGGAACCTAAAGCCCACTTTAGTCTGATATCATAGCATCTGCTTCTGACCCAGTTTGTGTGTCTCCTGGCCCATGCTTTGAGCTGATGTGGCTTCCAGTTTGTGAAGGTAGGGATGCCAAGTAAAACACAGCCTGCCCCAACTAGATGCAAATTCCAGGGACGAACACTTACTTTTAGGAGAATCAGGTCTGAAATAACACACAAGATTGTGCTCTCTCTCTCTCTCTCTCTCTCTCTCTCTCTCTCTCACACACACACACACACACACACACACACACACACACACACACACACCCTTCATTGTTTCAAATTTAAAGTGAGCTAGATATCTAGATTTTTTAATATCTTTTTATTTTTTGAGTGTCTGTGTGTGCATGCATACGTGAGTGCATGTGTGTACATGTGTGTTTGTGTGTATGTGTGATCTGCATGCCTATTGTTTGCATCCTTCAGACAACAGAAGAGGGTGCTGGCTTCTCTGGAGCTGGAGTTACAGGCAGTTTTGAGCCTCTCACTGTGCGTATGGAAATTGGACTCAAGTTCTCTGGAAGGGTATCAAGTACTCGTATTGGCTGAGCCTTCCCTCTGTTAGATCTGGCAACTATAGGCACAAGGTGACCATCCTTAACTTCCATTCCCTCACTGGGCTGTCTCTGATTCTCCAGGATTTGGGAAGACACAGAAAGGTTGCTCTAATGATCTGACAACTCTTGAGTTGCAGGGCGTCATCTGCCATAGGTGCCCTCTCCGAGTGTCACATGACCAAGGCCAATGAGGATGTTTTAGATGTTCTGATCTGAGACCTGGGTTGTGGAAGTCACTTTTAGACATCTGGATGGTTCGTTCTCTCTCTCTCTCTCTCTCTCTCTCTCTCTCTCTCTCTCTCTCTCTCTCTCTGTGTGTGTGTGTGTGTGTGTGTGTGTTGTGAAAGCTATCTTCTATTCACTCTGATCCACAGAAAACTCAGAGCTTCTCTGCTACAAGCTTGAAAATCCTGGCCCCACCTGAACCTTCTGCTCTATCAGTTTTCAGATGTCACTCGACGGGAACTCTTAGGGACACACTGGAGGGAGTCCCCGGGATTGCCTCATTTGACTCGTACTTGAGAGACATGCTCTCCTATCCAGTACTGAGGGCAGAGAGGGGAACACCGCACCAATGATTGTGTCTGAAGCAATGCCATTACTTGCTCCCTAGAGCCCCAGGAAATTCTCAGCCATCTCCTTCTGGACAAGAGGTGCTTAGTGGCCTGGAAGAATCACTTTGGAACCATTTCACCTGAAGTCCTGCAAGGATTGTGAAGACTCTCTATTTAGGATGTGAGGGTTCTTTCTGTCTATTGTTTCCAGCTTTGTAATTCTCACTGAATACCAGAGACATAAAAGCCTTTTTTAACTGCCTGTTACATAACTAAAAATGGTTCTATAATTATATTGTAAAGATTATAAAAGAGAAAAGTATGGAGGTAGGGGATGTCATAAACCAACATTTTCAGTTGTCATAACACAGAGGCAGGAGTGCCCCAAACTGACAGCTCACTAAACACATGCATAAGCACATGACTTACAAGCAAGGAAACAAACACCAGTGGTGAGGAACCAAATAACTGAAAATATTTGCCTTGCAAAAGTATTTGAAACGAATGGAGGATCTTTTGTTACCATAAGCACTTTAGAATTAGTTTTAACAATGTACTGTTCTGATTATAGTCAAACATTGAATGATAAATTCTGTCCGTCCCACGGATTAGTATACAGTCAATAAAAAGAACAAGGAAGGTGCTGGGACTGCAGCTTAGTGATAGAGCACCTATCAGCACGTGTGAGGCCTGGAGTCACCCCCACCCACCCCTACCCTAGAAGTGCTATGAAATGATGGCATTCACATTCACACAGTATTTTACACTAATCAAATGTAGTCTGGACCTGCAGACGCATTTAATCTCGGTTGTATTAGCTTCCTAGAACTTAGTGGCTGAGAACAAGAGGAAGCGATTGCCTGTCTGTCTGTCTGATGGAAGTCTGAAATCTAAGTATAGGCAAGTTCATGCTTCCTCTGAGCTGCAGGGAAGGGAGAGTTCCTGGCTTCTCCAAGCTCCTGGCAATGCCAAACTTTGCTTGACTTGCAGCAACATAATTCCAGCCTTCACAAGGATTTCTCTCTGAGAGAGTACATTTGTATCTCTATGTCCAAATCCTCCCCTTTAACTTTTAAAATCAATCCATTTATCTTGTGTATGTTGGGAGTTGGTGGGGCACGTGTATGGAATGGAGGTCAGAGGACAAGGGATGAAAATCAGTTCTCTATCTTGTCAGGTTCACCACCAGCAAGTGCTCTTAGCTGCTGGGCTGACTCTCTAGCCCAGACATCCCCTTTTAATAAGGATCCAGATAAAGCGTACCAGAGATGACCCTAAAAACTTGACTACTATTTTCGAAACCTTTATTTTGAAACTGAAAATTTGAGGAATTGAAAGTTATTGTGTTAACCCCTTTTGGGGGGGGGAGAATTTAACCCACAACACCATTCAAGAAGTCAAGGAAGCAGGCAGAAGCAGGCAGTATTGTATGTGCAATCTTGCATATGAGAGTGCTGGAACACAGACAGAGGAATTCAGGAGTTCTCCCAAGGACACATGGTCAACTATTTATTTGTCACATTGGAGTTGAAACCCAGGAAGTCTGACTCCCAAACCCTGAGTTCTTAACAACTAGATCCCACTTCTCCAGTAAGTGCACAAAGCAAGAAGCATGCGTACAGTGTGATGTTATTAGTGTGAAAAGAGATTGAGGTTTGGGTGAGCTGGAGAAATAACTCATACACGCAGGCAAAACTTCCGAACAAGTGCAACACGCATAAGTAAATCTTAAACTGAACCACGGATGAGAGGATGAGAGGCAGCTCTGTGGTAGAGCATTCCCCAAGCATAAACAAGGCCCTGGGTTCAATTCCTAGCACCAAACCAAACTAACTGCCCACAAATGGTTACTGAGTATTCGGAATGTGTCACGAGCTGCTCTGGGTGCTGAGGACAGGAGCCTGTCCTTAAGGAAAGTTCATGGACCATGACTCTCTCCCCACAGGGGTCAGATCAGTTCACGCATACCCAAAGAATCAAATACCAACACCTGGTTCAGATAAGACGTTCTGCAAGGTCGTCCGTTATCAACACAGCCTCTGCAAATACCCATTCCTCGCGCAGTGAGCAGCCCAAGGCCTCCTGTCAAACTTGTCCCTGGCTACCTTGTCTTCTCCAGACAGCATTCATTCTTCCAGGATCTCTGTTGTGGATACATAAACGAGAAACAAAAACAAGTAAACGAGACACAGCTCTCTCCTCAAACCAAATAAAAAAAAAAAAATCCTAGAGCCAAATAGGACTAAGTTTCCCAAGAAGACGAAGGCAAGTCACTCCAGAGTCCATGTTCCCGTGTGGAAGCAGTTTCAGGAAGTTCTGTAGTAGCAGAACAAAGAGACTCATAAATTAATTTTAAAATGCATTGATAGGGTGGGTACATCAGAGAAGCGGGTGGCAGTCAGGCCAAATGCCTTAGGTGTAATCTGATAGCTTTGGTTTTAGCTCTTGAATGGAGCAAAACAGGGTTTGGCTATGTTAGTATCTTCTGAAGTTTGGTTGTTGTTTTTCAGGATGTTAATTCTGTTACAGAGGCAGACAGTGACTAGCTCTTTGAGAGGCTAAATAACAAGCCTCTCAAATAAATGAGCCCACTGAGACACCGCCTCACTCCATACCTCAGCACACCTCCATAGAACACCCCCCACTTTATATTTTATAAATACATTATGTGGTGCTGTGACTCAGATTTAGTAACTCTTCATGTTTGTATCCCCCCTGCTATTACATGGAGATCCAACACTTTGTAACCTAAACTTCAGAGAACTGGTAAGCACCCTCCCCACCACTGGTCAGAATAAACATCCCCATAGTCCCAGGGACAGTTCTTCAGCTCAGAGCTACTCCTGTGCTGCCCTTGAGGATGGAGACGGTCTTTTCACTGATGATCATTCTAAAACTTCTTCCCTTGGGTGAGATTTTCCTCTCTCCTTTCGTGACAGTTTCTTTCTCACTGCTGAAAATCCCAGGCTGGGCCTGGGTAAACTGCTCTCTGTATGCTCAGGGGCACTGGTGCCAAGCGAAGCCCCAGTCCATCATGTGACAACCTGGTGGTCTAGCCTGTGCTAGAATCTCTCTGGTTATTAATGCTGGTAGGGGCAGTTGATAACCCTGTTCTCTCCCATGTCCCAACTTACTGGGATGTCTTGGTCACAGTAAGCAGAAAGCAGTATCTGCATGGCCACTAAACTGGCACTTTAAAACACCTCTCTTGTTAGTGATCTGTGCCATAGGCTTCCCCCCTCCTTCCTCCCTCTTTTGCTCGCTTCAGTTTACCATATAAAAGCGGGTCTGGCCCTGTTCTGTGTGTCCTGCAGGGACTCTGTCTGTGATATTTGCTTTCCCACGTACCCATGCGACCATCTGCTGCCCCTACACTTGGCGCTGTCTCTCATGAGGGGCTTCTGCACTCTGCTGGCCACCTCCCCTGCTTGGATGCCCACTTCCTGCCTGCTGCTGCAGGCTCTATAGCCAAGTGAAAACGGTGTCTGGCCCCGCCCTTTGCATCCTGCCAGGGACTCTACTTGATGAGACCCTTGCCCCACCCTCACCCCACATGTGACCATCCTCCCTCCCATGTGTGCGCGCTCTCTCTCTTTCCAGGACTCTGCTCTGAGAAAAACAGCTTTCACCCAGTCCCCTTTCGACTCTGTTCGAAGCCCACCACTAGAATAGCTTACATGTTGCTGGGATACGGAACCTGCTACTTTAGGCACTTTCCCCACTCCCACGAAGAACTCAGACAGCCGGAAGCACTGGGCTGCGGCTTCCGGCTGCTAGGAGGAAGTCCCACCCCGCTCGTTGAAATAAACATACCGGCTTACTACCCCTGTATCAAAATGAAGATTGTGGCAGCTATACCCGTGCGCCTGTCTCTAGATTCACAGATCAGTGCATGTCTCGGCCCCAGCTGTCCTCTCGCTCGACAGCCATGCCTGTGTGCCCGTCTCTGGTTTCACAGACCAGTGTGTGGCTCACCTGGTCCCAACCGTCCTGTAGCTCGATGGCCATGCACGTGCACCAGCCTCTAGCTTCACAAACCAGTGCGTGTCTTGTCCCCAACCGTCTATCGCTCGCCCAGTGCTTAGTGACTCAATTGTGCCCTTGCATGTGCCTGTCTTCGCTCCGCAGACTAGCCATTCCCAAGGCTTGCCTGCCAGCTCAGTTCTGTCACGGTCTCACGCATGGCACAGCTGTCAGTTCTCTGATTCTTTCCATTCTGGTCTACACCAACTCTAAGCCAAATGTTTCTCTGCTAGTGCAAAATGTGTTTTTCTCTACTTAAACAACTTGTCTAAGTTACTTAAGATTTTCATTCCTAGCCAGTCTTGATAAATGATTTTTGCTACTGCCATTAAATTATGGTCTGCTCTATTCAGATATAACCAATCGATATAGCCCTCAATCTTGTCAGAAGCCTGCTAATTATTAATCACCTTAAGCAATGCTGGAAAAGATAGGTGATATTAAGTTTATGACAGACAGAATCTCCAAAAATCTAACAGTTCACCCCATAAGGTCTCAGGACAGCCCTTAAGGCTGTGGGAAAGAGCTATAGATACATGAGTTAAAATTATGTAATTTCTCAACTATTGAAATGTAAGAGTGTAATATGAATTGTGAGGGACTTCACCAATCTAAAGGAACAACGGTAGCTGCATTCATGACCCAATTTGTTAGAAAGGTAAAGAGGAAAGCAGAATCCTGTATTCAAGTTCAGTCTAGGACAGACAGATTGAGTACTTACCATTTTGCTGAGTCATCAGCTACACTCTTCACCTCCTGGACTCCTGCTACCTGTTAACATTAACAGCGAGGACACTCTTAGAGGAGCGTGAAAACATATACATTGTTATATAAATATGCAACCATCCACACTTGTGGACGCTCACACCCAGGCCTGGTTCCTGGGGCAGGAACCATGTCACTCTGTCCCCACCAGGGTCATGCCAGTCTCTGTATCTAAAAATAG
The DNA here is from genome assembly GCF_021556685.1 of Rattus norvegicus. Taxonomy (NCBI): domain Eukaryota; kingdom Metazoa; phylum Chordata; class Mammalia; order Rodentia; family Muridae; genus Rattus; species Rattus norvegicus. The sequence continues at coordinate 78,978,938 of NC_141540.1, read as the reverse complement.
ACCAGAAGAAATGTTATTAGGCTATTAGATCAGCAGCATTCCCAACTCTCTGGAATCATTCAAGTTTTTGTGAGTCTATCAGTCTCTGTAGACAGTTTCTTTGCAGGAATTCTCCTTAACACAGCCTTCAACCCTGTTCCCTCCTGTGTTCCTCCCTCCAGAGAACTCTCAACCTCACCATGAACACTGCCCCTGTGCTTGCTCTGGTTATAAGGGCGAGGCCTGGTACCTTAGAGGTCTTCTAAAGGTTCAAACTATGGGAAAAAAAGACATCTCAGCACAGAGAGTAAATCACGGCTGGAGATGTAGTTCAGTTGGCAGAGTACTTGCTTGGTGTGCATGGGGCCCCGAGTTCCATCCCAGCCGGTATAAACCGGGTGCCGTGTGCAGGTTTCTAATTCCAACCTGTGGAAGAAAGGAGGCAGCAGAAGCAGAAATTCAAAGACATTCTTGGCTCTAAGTGACTTGGAGGTAGGCCTAAACTACTACATGGGAGGCGCGGGGGGGTGGGGTGGGGGGAGACAAGAGATTTCAAGTTCAGTTCCCAGAACACACAAGGCACTCAACTGTCCATAACTCCAGTTTCAGAGGATCTGATACTCTTTTTCGATTCTGTGAGCACCAGGCGTGCATGCGGTATGCATATATACAGCTGAACACTCATACACAAGAAAAAGAACTTTTTTTTAGAAAAGAGAGAGAGTCAGAATGGGCCATTCTACATCCTCATTCCTCAGAAAACTGCAGCAGCACCTCTGTCTTCTTCAGCGGCACCCAGCTCCTGTGTCTTTTCTTCCCATCACTATAAAAAAGGAGAGCGGAGTGGAGTAAGACTGTCCCCTCTTCTCAAAGGGACTCAAACAAAGCATCACACTTCTCTCAAGTGGAATTCTACCCCAGCCTTCAGAAAAACAATGTTTGCCTACCACCAACATAAGGCACATGTTTTGAGATTAAGATACATCTTCTACTTATCAACTGTTAATTTCCACGTCCTTCTGTCCAGCAGAGCCAGTCAGTGTGATTGTAGCGTGTCTCCCTGACGTTTGAGTTCCGTCCTTACAGTGACATTACTACACATGAAGCGTGAAGAACGGCGCCTGGCTGGGAGTCTGCGCTGAGGTCTGCCAGTGTGACCTCAGTGTGAGCTCCGTTGTAGATGGTCACACAAACTAGGCTGGCCATGGTGTTAACGCCTGTAATTCCAGCACTGGGGAAGCTGAGACAGGGGGATGTCCAGCATGGGCTACATAGAGAGACATCACCTCAAAAATTAATCTATCAATTAACCAAAATAAAACCTAATCTTTTACATTTGGAGACCAGAAACTGGAACTAGGGACGAATCCTATTCTCCTGCTAATGTCTAGCACTCTTTGGTATTCCTTGGCTTTTTGTCCCGTCTCCAACAGTCTACATGAGGCATCATATGACAAGGTCTTCCCATGTATAATTTAGATGTGCCCCTTTCTCCTCATATCCTTACTACCAAGTGGAATTCAGGACTTCTCACACTAACCTTATGTTCTACCACTGAACTACCCCTGGCCATCTCATTTCTTATAAGGTCACTTTTTCTATTAACTTCAGGGCCCACCCTAATCTAGTATGACCCACTCTTGACTAATTACATATAGAAAGGCACTCTCTCCAAACAAGGTCACAGTCTAACGTTCTGAATGAATATGATTTCAAGGGGACACATCAGACTGGTACCATTGTGGGTGCTATCTCTGAGGCTTAGTCTTCTGTGAAATTAGCTCAGGGCAGGCTGTCCAGTACAGATTCTGCCAGAGATCTGATTGGTGGGATTCCCCAGCCCCCTCAGCTCCCTGGTCCGGCCGCTTGCTGCATGGGCCATCTTGCCGTGTAGCCTCTCCTGTAGCCTCTCCAGACACCTTCCCGGAGGGCTCTGACTCCAGTGTCTCCTCCCTCGGGCCTAAGCTCTTGATTCTTGGTCTTGGAGGAAATCTCACATGGCAAGGAACCTCAAAGAGCACCGGGAAAATCTAACTAATGAGATTCAGGAGGTGTCTTAGCCGGTGTTCCATTGCAGTGAAGAGACACCAAGGCTGTGGCAACTCTTATGAAAGAAAGCATTTAATTGGGGGCTTGCGGGCTGGAGGGATGGCTCAGTGGTTAAGAGCACCGACTGCTCTTCCAGAGGTCCTGAGTTCAAATCCCAGCAACCACATGGTGGCTCACAACCATCTGTAATGGAATCCGATGCCCTCTTCTGGTGTGTCAGAAGACAGCTACAGTGTACTCATATACAAAATAAATAATTGGGGGCTTGCTTACAGTTTCAGAGGTTTAGTCCCTTATTGTCAAGGTGCAGAGCACAGTGGCACAGAGGCAGACACAGTGCTGGAGAAGAAGCTGAGGATTCTACATCTGATCTGCAGGCAGCAGGAAGAGAAAGACACTGGACCCTGGCCTGAGCTTTTGAAACCTCAGGGAAACTCATGTCTTAGTTTCCTGTTAGTAAAACAACTGCCTGAAACAATTAGCTTCCCACAGGGGTGCTTATTGGTGCATGGTCTGCACATTGCAGTCTGTTGTCAGTTGGCTTTGCTGCTTCGAGGTTGATAGTGAGAGAGACAATTCATCATGGCAAGATGGGTGCGGTGGAAGGAGCTGCTGGCTTCATGGTAGCTGGAAGCAGAGAGAAGAGACTGAGACTCTCAAATCCCTTTTGAAGGCAGGATCCCAATGACCCAAAGGGTTCTCTCTAGACTCCACCTCCTAACAAGTCCAAACCGAAACCAAGCCTTTAATGCATGGTCTTCATTGGCAGGGGGATGTTGGAGATCCAGACTATAACATTAGAGCTTTTGCTGGACGTGACTTCAACCAAGCAATTTTTTTTTTTAAGATGAGGTTTCAATATGCGGCCCTGGGTGGCCTGGAACTCACAAATATCTTCCTTCCTCTGCATTCTGAGTGTGTACCATTTTAAGTGCATTTATTTAATGTGTGTATGTGTGTGTGTGTGTGTGTGTGTGTGTGTGTGTTTGTATGTATATATGTTTGTGTGCATGTGTGGTTTGTGTGTATATGTGTGTGTGCTGTGTGGGTGCTATGTGTGTGTATGTGTGCTAGTGTGTGTATGTGTGTGTGTGTTTGTGTGTGTGGGGGGAGATATTTATCCACCACAGAGGACAACTCACAGGAGTCTGTCCTCTCCTTTCACCATGTGGAACCTGGAGATGAAACTCAGGTTGTTGACTCAGCAATAAGTGGCCTCCGTGTCTGTCCCACTTTTAAAAATTGGGTTCTGGGGGTAGAATTCAGGGTCCTTGTACTTGCAAGGAAAGCCACTTCACTAGACTTCTCACAGGTTATTGCAAACACTCAAAAAAACATGATACATGTCACACATCTGGACATGCATGTGAGTGCTATGCACGCTGGAAGTGCTGGCCTTGTTATTGTTAGAGCTCTCCTTCCACTGGTCACAGGGTGCAGCTTCATCCTGCAGGGCAAGCCTCTGCTCATCCACAGTTCGTCAGCTATGAGTACTCTTGCTTTGTACTGCACAACTCAAGACTGTGGTTGACACAGACTGCGATGAGAGTCATACTTCATACAACACTTGTATGGCCTTCTGGGGAGATCTTTGCTTTGTTCCTCACTGTTCATAGTCCACTGTATCACTAAATAACCCAGTGGCAGTTCAACTTCACCCTGATGCCAGTCGACATGTGATCTCAGACATCAACAAAGGAATGGCTGGCCTAAGGCACAACACTAACTCAGACAGCTGGGTCAAAACACTGGCCAGCAGCCCTTCATGACCTGCCTTCTAGAAGGCCCTTTGTGGCCTTCTCAAGGATGTGTCAGACTCCAAACAAAGCCTGCTATGAAGTAAGCTAAGAGGCTTCAGAGACCGGATGTGCTCTGATCTCAAATCCACCCTATGATTGGGCCAGAGCGGTCCCTCAGCACCGGTTCTAATGACTGGAGAGGTGTGCTCAGCACTCCGCAGTGTGCAAAGGCTACTGACTCCCGGGTGGATAGTGGAGCAGAGGGAGGGGTAAAGGGAGTGTGCTGCATGTTTGATTCCACTTAAGTTATAAAAGCTACAAACCAATGTGTCCGTAATCCATCAAGAACGTGTAAAGGTGGTTCACTTACATGTAGGGTGGCTGTCTCTGAGGAGTAGAATTTAGTACAATTTCTTTTGTTCCTAATTCTTTTCCATTGTAAGTCTCAGGGTTATGAGAGCTTTGCTAAAATCTGTAAACATAAGTTCTATAGCCTAGGAACAACAGAAACAGTATTTTTCTGAAGACTAATATATAACATCTTTTTGAAACATGTATTATTTCTTTCTGTGCTTCAATGCCTGTGCTATGCCTCTCCATATCCCAGTTTCTTCCCAGAGACAGAAACAGTTTCTGCCTTATGAGGTTATAAAAATTAAATTCATTAATATGTGTAAAATACTTGGAACTCGAAATACTAGATAATTTAATGTTATTTGTAGTAGGAGTTATTTGTAATAGGCAGAGAAAAAGAGGCAGAAATTATAAAACTGGCAGAAATTATAATTATAAATTATAAAAATCTGGGGGCTGGAGAGATGGCTCAGTGGTTAAGAGCACCGACTGCTCTTCCCGAGGTCCTGAGTTCAAATCCCAGCAACCACATGGTGGCTCACAACCATCTGTAATGAGATCTGATGCCCTTGTCTGGTGTGTCTAAAGGCAGCTACAGTGTACTCATATATAATAAATAAATAAATAAAATATTAAAAAAAAATCGACCCCATGATTACGGACATTAGAAAGTCTTATCTGTGTTCTGTAAGCTGGAAACCTAGAAAATCAATCCAAAGTCTTGAGCCCTAAGGGTCAAAGTTCCTCACATCTCAAGACTCGAGAACTGAGAGCACTGACAGCTCAGTGTCCATTCCCTGCTCCCTCTGTCCTTTTGCTCTACCTGCTGCTCAGTAGGTTGGAGGATGATCATATACATTGGCAAGGGCTAGGTCTTCCACTTAGTCTACACATTTCAGTGGTGTGCCCAGGGAGTGGCATTATTAGAAGGTGTGACCCTGTTAAAGTAGGTGTGTCATTATAGGCGTGGCTTTAAAAGCCTCATTCTAGCTGCCTGGAAGTCACTATTCTGCTAGCAGCCTTCAGATGAAGACATAGAACTCTCAACTCCTCCTGCATTATGTCTGCCTGGGCTCTGCCATGCTCCCACGTCGATGATAATGGACTGAGCCTCCGAACCTGTAAGCCACCCCAGTTAAATGCTGTCCTTGTAAGAGTTGTCTTGGTCATGGTGTCCGTTCACAGCAGTAAACCCTAAGACAAATGCTAATCTCCAGAAACCCCTCATAAATATGTGTATAAATCAGTTTTGCCAGTTATCAGAGCATCCTTTACTCCAGTGAAGTTGACACATGAGATTCCAGATGGCGGTGGTTGGCATTACGTTTGTTATAACTTCACAGCATGCAATGCTGTAGGTAGGAGAGGAATTGCTGCAGCAGCAGCAGCACTGCCACCGCCATCACCGCTGCCAAGAGGAGCAACAACAAATTCCTGTTGCAAGGCCATGAGCTAAATGCGTGATAACTGGAAGGAAAGCATGGGAAAGTGTTGACAGGTCTCCACTGGGTGTCACGTGAGCTGAGTGTTAGGGCAAGTGGCAATTACTTGGAATGACAAGAAATACTTTGATGAGTTTTTTGTTATTGTTTTTGTTGTTGGTTTGCTTTGCTTTGCTTTTGGGCTTTTGTAACTGTGCTTTTGACTTCTCTATTGGGTACGTACTTTTCTACCTACTATCTTTCTCCAGCCCGATTCCTTCCAACCCACCAACACCAGGTAGAAGAGAAAGAAGGCTCGGGGGGAAAGGGGACAACAACTCCCTTAGACTTCTTTCTGCTGATTAGGGGCATAGGAGTCCCTACAGTCAAGTCCAGTCTTCATCATCAGGATATCACCAACCAGCAACCAGTAACAAGCCACAGTCCAGCAATCCAGCATCAGTGGGGGTGGGGGTGAGGTGGGGGGGGCGCAGCAGCACAGGGAGCAGCTGCCACCGCCTCCTCTAGTGGTTCTGGCATTTTTATACCCTCTGAAGCGTTCCCAGGGTTCTAAATGTAACTATCTTTGGATGTTAGAACCACACCCCTGCCAGAGCACAAGACAAAGCATAGTCAGCAGCTGTGGACAATCTGAAGCAGCCCCATATCACACACCTGGAATTAAAAAAAAAAAATTCAAGCAAGGTCGTGAAGAAAGGAGAGCGGGTGGTACAGCCTTTTCTTCCACTTTCCTTCTCCGTGTCCCCCGCGGAACTTCAAGCAGCGGCAACGCTGGGCCAGAGTATCCGGAGGTTCGCCTCCTCTGTAGTCCTTCGCAGCCACCATGAAGAGGGTCTGGGGAAGAATTTGCCATTTTCAGTAGAAAATACGTGGCGGTTACTGGCTTTGATGACCGTGTACTTTGGATCTGGATTTGCTGCTCCGTTCTTTACAGTGAGGCACCCGCTACTTAAAAAATAAGGATATTTGGGGTTGGGGATTTAGCTCAGTGGTAGAGCGCTTGCCTAGCAAGCGCAAGGCCCTGGGTTCGGTCCCCAGCTCCAAAAAAAAAAAAAAAAAAAAAAGGATATTTAATTCATCCCTTTAACAGAGATGTGATCTGGAAATTGGATTAAACTCTTGAACATTAAAAAAATTGTAAATAAACTAATGACATGAAAAAAAAAACATTCCAATAACATAACTGGGCTTTTAAAGAAGCCGAAATTTCTACTACATCTCCCCCGTTCTGTTTTCTGCCACTAATTGTACTGCATTTAGTGAAAAGTTATAAACAGAGACATTATTGATGAACTAAACACCTTTCAATCAGGGGGCCAGGTTTTCAGGAGACCTTCCCTGCTCAGTTCTGATCTTTATAAGTTTTGCTGCTATCAAGTTTCTTCATTCCCGATAGAGACATAAACAAACTCCACCCTAACCTAAACCTGCAGAGGCCTCCGTTCTGATGCTCACACAGAGCACAGTGTGCGTCTCCCAGCTGCTGCTGTTCTCTCTCTCTCTCTTTTTTAAATCACCATTCAGAAAGTTTAAAGTTAACAAAGCATTATTTAGTCTATCCCTGGGGTTCTTTGGTCTTCCTTTTGGTTTTGTGAGTATTTTTTTTTTTAAGTGCAATTAGATCTTTCCACAAGTGTTTGTCCTGCAGGGTCGTGTGGTATTCTTGTAATGGTATATTAGAATATGCAAAGAATTGCTTCATCTGATTGTTGACAAATGTGGGGGTATTGTCAGTCTTAATTGGTACAGGTATCCCCATAATAGCCATTACCTCCAGGAAATGTGTAATTACAAAACCAGCTTTCTCAGAACTTAGAGCAGTTGCCATTGAAAACCTGAATATGTAATGATGACATGGTGTACAAACTTTAGTTTTCCAGACTCTGCGAAATGAAACACATCCATCTGCCAAGGTTTACTTCTTTTGGTACCCTAGGGTTACTTCCGGCACATAATGGAGTTTGGTTATATAAAGAACAAGTAAAGCATTTTTTTTTAATAATTTCCTTGGCTTGTTTCCAAGTGATAGAGACTTTTCTTTAAACCTTTGCTGTCAGCATGGTGTTTTTCATGGAATTTGGAGGCTTCTAACAATTGATTCATTTCCTCATTTTCTTGTGCCAATGGACCTAACAAACCTGTGAGACTAAATATGAGTTTTACATATAATGGGTTGTCACTATTTCTGATTGCTGGTTACATAAGTAACAAAGCTTATTCTGAATTATCAGGAATAAACTCAGCAGTTTCTGCATGCAAAACATCTCTTTCTGCATATTGATAGTCAGTGATTATATTAAGAAATTTAGGAAAATCTAACAATACCTTAAGGATTGCATACAACCCTGACTATTGAACTGAAGAATGTGGGCTTTGGATTACTTGTGCTTACTTTGTCTGACTTAGACCTGCCATTCCCACCTCATTTGCATCAGTATAGAATGAAGGTGTTCCCTTTACAACACATGGGAATCCAGTTAGTTCTTTTTATAAACAGAAGACACTTGCTTTTAGGATATCTGTTATGGATTTCTCCCAAATACTTATCACGAGCTCTGCCAATCTTCATTGATTACCCATAATGACATAATCTGAGCATTAGTAAAAGGCACTAGGACTTCAGCCAGGTCTGTAGTCTTATTCTACCTTTTATGATTAATTAACACCGTTTGCCAGAATACACATTTTTTAGCATTCCCAAATCCCCGATCTTTCTACTGGAGCCAGTTAATGTAGGGAAACAGTGGTAGCTGAGTGATCCTATCTCTTTCATTAAATCCCCCTCCTCTCTTACATAAGCAATAATTTTAATTTCTTCTTTGAAATCTCTATCTATAATACCTGGGTGCACATTGAATCCTTGGGAAGTGAATCCACTTCTTCCCCAGATTGTCCCTACTGTCCCTGAAGGACCATAACGGCAGTAACTTTGTAACATTGAATTTTGGGGGATAGAGCAAGACGTCTAACTGCCAAATCTAGAGCGGCGTTGCCCTCAGTAGCATGCATGGGATCAGCTACTTACTTTCAGAGTCTCTGTCTGCTTATTATCTCCTTGCTGGTCAGAAGGAAAGCACTTGTATTTTTTTACTGTGGGGTTTTGAGATGGTAGGGCCACCACTTTGTTTCCTGATGACAAGAAATTACCTAATTACTTATTAGTCCAGTGGTACCCCTGCCAAGTGTCTGCATACCCTGGAAAGCCTAGGTTTTTTTTTTTTTTCTGGTTTACATCTTGGGAACCCATTACTGTTATTTGTTTCCTTATCTGGAGAGAAAGCACCATATTTCTCTCAGTTAATGCACTGACATTTTGAGATCTGTCTCAGAAAGTGCTGTATTTCTCAAAGTTACTGCACCAGAAAATTTGAGTTCTGAGATTTATACAAACTTGGTCAGAATTTCTTTGTAAATGGCATTATTCACCATACTCAAAGCATGAGGTATTCTGGTATCTGAGACCTTTAGGTATAGCTTGTGATACTGGCATGATCCTCACGGAGCCAATACCAGTCATGTCCCTCATCCACTCATCCACTGCTGCTGCTCAGTCTTTAAGGGTCTAATCACTCTCACAGTCTGTATTCACATTCTCAAAGGTCCCTATCAACACCTGTCTGGCCTCAGGGCCTGATGGGGCTTTGTTTACAGCTGAAACCAATCTTCACAGGAGATCTGTGAAGTCTTCCTCAGAGCCTTGTACAATCTTAGTGAATGAAGCAGATCTATTCCTGGACTCCTCAACTTTGTCCCAAGCCTTAAAGCAGCCAAGTGACACTGCTCTCTAACAGCATCATCAAATCAGCTCCTGTAGTTCAGAAACTCACCCTTCTCCAAGCAGTTGATCTTTAACAATAGCCATTCCCCTTGCTCCATTTCATTGTTCAATATTCAAGGCTTTCTCCCTCCACCACATTAACCACTGCTAACTGCTGTGACCAAACCTTTCCAGTCTTGGGGAATAACTCTATTTTGGGTAGCCCAGTTACCTAATATTTGTTTAACTTAAGGGGAATGAATTCCATAGGAAACTATAGCCTCTTTAAAACGCCTCAGGCCTATCATTTCTATAGGATGCCATGCTATCTCATCAAAATCATGATCTGTATCATTAGCAGGCATGTGCTGCACAATGACTGGGAAAACCCATGGTGATTTTGTAAGCACAGGACCCTCCTCTGGCAGCACAATTGGCTCAAGATTAATCCTTTCTCTTGAAATGGGCTGTTTCAGCTTCCTCCCCCCGCCCCCACTCCTCGGCCACACAACAGGTTCTCTGCCCCACCCAGAAGCTTCAGGGATTTGAGACTGGGCAGAGCAGTGATCTATCTGCCTTCTAGGTGGATTTGCTTCCCTCTTTCATTCTGCAGGATGATCCAGCTTTCAGTCACCAGATCTGAGCCTTTTGTTCTCCCTTTTCCATTGCTCCTCCCTTTCAAAGCACTTCCACCTCTACCCATAACCTCCCCAGTGCACAGCCAATACTGCAACTCTTTCGACCCTTCTGGTATCCCAGAAGATTTTCATACAATTTGTGTTTCTCAGATCTTTCCATATCTACCTGCAACTTTTCCAGTTGTTAAGCCATTCTCCCAAATTTTCTTTTGAGGCAAAATATAGAAAAAGGAAAAAGAAGTAGAAGAAAAAGAGGAAGGAGAAGGAGAAGGAGAAGGAGGAAAAGGAGGAGGAGGAGAAGAAGGAGAGGAAAACAAAACAGAAAATCCCCTCTGGGAGCAAAGCAAGGGAGTATCCAATGGCAGTCCCTATAATAAACTTTTTGTTGACATCCTGAAACAGAATACCCATCCCTTCCTACCCTGCCATCTCCTCTACAGAAATAGAAACCAACTTTCCCATTTTACCTAGCCCCATTTTGGGCGCCATTTATAACCATAGCTTTTGGTTACTGTATTGGGTTCTTATATCTCTACCTCCCTTCTACCCTACTCCACACATATCCTTTCCAACCCATCAACAAAAGGTAGGAGAGAAAGAAAATTAGAGGGGAAATGGGACATCAACCTTTCTACCCAATGATTAGGGCGTAGAGTTCCTAGGGGCAAGTCCAATTTTCATTGTCAGGATCTCTTTAACCAGCAACAAGCAACAAATAGCAATCCAGCAACAATAGGGGGTGCAACAGCTTGGAGAACAGCAGCTTCTCAGAACTCTGACATTTTTATACCCTCTCAAGAGTACCCAGAATTCCATATGTAAACGGCCTTCAACTGGCAGAATCACGCCCCTGCCAGAGGATGAGATCAATCATAGCCACTGTAGACAATCTGAAGCACTCCTATATTACACACCTGGGATTAAAACAAAAACATATTCAGATAACATAATTGGGCTCTTAGAGAAACCAAAATTCTCACTACAATTTTTGGATTTTGGTTTTTGATTTTTTGAGACAGGATTTCTCTGTGTAGCCCCGGCTGTCCTAGAACTCACTCTATAGACCAGGCTGACCTTGAACTCAGAGATCTGCCTGCCTTTGCTTCCCAAGTGGTAAGATTAAAGGTGTGCACCACTGCCACCTTACTGAGATTGTTTTATTTGTTATTAGTGTTGTGTACATGTGTGCAGGTAAGTGTCCTAGTTGTTGGAGGCCATCTTTGTGAGTCTGCTCTCCCCTTCTAACTTCACATGAGTTCTAGGCATTGATCAGGTTTTCAAACTTGAGCAGAAAGTGTCTTATCCACTCAGCCACCTCACAAATCCAGAAAAAAAAATACTCATTTTTAAAATTTATAAATTTTAAAGCCACATTCAAGGGCCATAATAAGACTAAAAATTCTTTGTGATATAAGTTGACTATATCAATGAGAATCAGCGTAGGAGGGAAGGGAAGGTAATAGTGTATGTAGTGAAACTTTAAAAAACTTGCAGTGACAGGTTCTTCACAGCACACAAGGGTACTGGATGTGTGCGGTACAATTCAGGATTCTGAGTTCCACACATGGTCATGAATCAGCTCCACATAGGGAATACTTGTCTGTGGCTCTCCCTAGTTCTACTGCTAACTCAAGTGCTTCTTCCTTCTCCTGATAAGGGCATCTAGACTTGAGTTCCTGGTCCAGGCTATTTCATTTGGTGACAATTGATAGAGAAGGTGGGAGCAAAGGCGAACCATCCTTGAAGCTTTGAAGAGAGGACCCAGGGGAAACCCAGGTATATCTTCATCATTGTAGAAGATAAGCCCTAAGCAAAAGTCACTCCCTCATTTTTTTTTTCTTTTTTTTTTTTTTTTTTTTTTTTTTCGGAGCTGGGAACCGAACCCAGGGCCTTGTGCTTGCTAGGCAAGCGCTCTACCACTGAGCTAAATCCCCAACCCCAAGTCACTCCCTCATTAAACGTGTGCAGGATGCTCATCAACATGATCACTCCACTCTCAGTGACGATGTCAGGAACATGATCGCTCCACTCTCAGTGACCATGCCAAGGCTGAAAAGGGGACTCACCAGCAGCAGCATGGACAGAGTTCATGAACTCAGCCACAGAAGGAAGCTCATTCTTCCAGCAGACTTTTTCATCAGACATCAACTCGTGACAAAAGAGTCTATATAGACTGCAGGTATAGAGCAGACAAATACAGATTCTTCAAGAGGGACAAGGTAGGCATGCTGCCACATACTTTTTTTTTTTTCAGAGCTGGGGACCGAACCCAGGGCCTTGCCCTTGCTAGGCAAGCACTCTACCACTGAGCTAAATCCCCAACCTCTGCCACATACTTTTTAATCCCAACATTCCTGGAAGCAGAGGCAGGTGGTCCTCTGTGAGTTTAAATCTATCTGGTCTATATAGAAAGACCCTTTCAAAAACAATAACAGGGTGCTGGTGGCACTGGGGAGGCAAAGGGAGGCAGATGTCTGAGTTCAAAGACAGCCTGGTCTATAGAGTGAGTTCCAGGACAGCCAGGGCTCCACAGGGAACCCCTGTCTCAAAAAACCAAAAACTAAGACAAAACAAAACAAGTGACAATAAAATATTTTAATTAAAAATTATCTTCACATATATGCATTTGTTTTTCTACAGATTAAATATGCATTTCTCTAGGTAACATGTGACTTAATGATGTATGTGAGCATATTGATGTTATTTCATTCTGCTTTCTTTATTCTGTTAAAAGAATAACTAAAACAACTCTCTGCACCCAAATCCCGTGGGGGACAGAGCTGAACTCCCAGAGGTGCGGACAATCTTGAGATCTCAGGGGAGACTGACACTTCTGCCCACTTCTGCTCACATTCCTGGTCCAAGAGGAACCTGCATAGTAGCCTCTGGATACAGGAATATAGATAGGAGCAGTCAGCATTAGGAACTGCTGGTTTCTATCTGCGCCCATAACTGAACTGAACAGGTCCCACAGCTCTCTGCACCCAAATCCTGTGGGAGAGAGAGTTGGACCCTCAGAAGTGCAGTCAATCCTGAGAACTCAGAGGAGACAACTACTTTCTGCCCACATTCCTGACCCAAGAGGAAACCACTTCGTATCATCTGTGCTCTCTGGAAACAGGGAACTAGGAGCAGTCAGGGGAAGGAAGGACCCTTCAGGTGGCTGGCTGCCCAGAGAGCTAAAAGCCAGTCACCAGGGGTGCCTACATACCTGAGAGCAGAGGTAAGACCAACTCTTCTGCACCAAATGACCCACCTGGAGGTTCAGGTCACACAAACTCTGGAGCAGGTCTCTGTTGCCAGATCCAACTGAAAAAAAAAAAAAAGGTCTATAGGAGTGGTGACACACATGTCTATGGGAGGGTCAAGCCACTGTCAGAGACAGCAGGGGACAAGCTAACAGTAGAGACAACCTGATGGCAAGAGGAAAGCCCATGAACAACAGAAACCAAGACTACTTGGCATCATCAGAGCCCAGTTCTCCCACCAAAGCAAATACTGGATATCCAAACACATCAGAAAAGCAAGATTTGGATTTAAAAATCATATCTCATGATGATGATAGAGGACTTTAAGAAGGACATAAATAATTCTCTTTTAAGAAATACAGGACAACACAGGTAAACAAGTATAAGCCCTTAAAGAGGAAACACAAAAATCCCTTAAAGAATTGCAAGAAAATACAGCCACAGGTGAAGGAATTGAAAAAATCTTCCAGGATTTAAAAATGGAAAGAGAAACAAAAAAGAAAGCACAAAGGGAGACAACCCTGGAGATAGAAAACTTAGGAAAGAGATCAGGAGTCATAGATGCAAGCATCACCAACAGAATACAAGACATAGAAGAGAGAATCTCAGGAGCAGAAGATACCATGAAAACATCGACACAACTGTCAAAGATAATGTAAAACGCAAAGAGCTCCTAGCTCAAAACATACAGGAAATCCAGGACACAATGAGAAGATCAACCTAAGGATAATAGGTATAGAAGAGAGTGAAGACTCCCAACTCAAAGGACCAGTAAATATCTTCAACAAAATTATAGAAGAAAACTTCCCTAACCTAATGAAAGAGATGCCCATAAACATACAAGAAGCCTACAGAACTCCAAATAGATGGGACCAGAAAAGAAATTCTTCCTGTCACATAATAATCAAAACAACAAATGCACAAGACAAAGAAAGAATATTAAAATGAGTAAGGGGAAAAAGGTCAAGTAACATATAGAGGCAGACCTATCAGAATTACACCAGACTTCTCACCAGAGACTATGAAAGCCAGAAGATCCTGGGCAGATGTCATACAAGCTCTAAGAGAACACAAATGCCAGGCTACTATATCCAGCAAAACTCTCAATTAACATAGATGGAGAAACCAAGATATTCCATGACAAAACCAAATTTACACAATATCTTTCTGCAAATCCAGCCCTACAAAGGATAATAGATAGAAAACTCCAACACACAAAGGGAAAAAGCAAAAAAGTAATCTCCTTGCAATGAAACCAAAAGAAGAGAGACACACAAACATAATTCCACCTCTAACAACAAAAATAACAGAAAATAACAATCACTATTTAATATCTCTTAACATCAATGGACTCAATTCCCCAATAAAAAGACATAGAATAACAAACTGTATATGTAAAGAGGACCCCCAGCATTTTGCTGCATACCTCAGAGACAAAGACAGACACTACCTCAGAGTAAAAGGCTAGAAAATAACTTTCTAAGCAAATGGTCCAAAGAAACAAGCTGGAGTAGCCATTTGAATATCTAATAAAGTTGACTTTCAACCAAAAGTTATCAAAAAAGATAAGGAAGGTCACTTCATATTCATCAAAGGAAGAATCCACCAAGATGAACTCTCAATCCTAAATATCTATGCCCCAAATACAAGGGCACCTACATACATAAAAGAAACCTTACTAAAGCTCAAAGCACACATTGCATCTCACACAATAATAGTAGAAGATTTCAACACCTCACCCTCATCAATGGACAGATCATGGAAATGGAAATAAAACAGAGACATAGAGAAACTAACTGAAGTTATGAACCAAATGGACTTAACAGATATTTATAGAACATTCTATACTAAAACAAAAGGAAACACCTTCTTCTCAGCACATCATGGAACCTTCTCCAAAATTGAGCATATAATCAGTCACAAAACAGACCTCAACAGATATAGAAATAATCCCATGCATCCTATCAGATCACCACAGACAAGGCTGGTCTTCAATAACAACAGTAACGAAAGAACGCCCACATATACATGGAAGTTCAACAATGCTCTACTCAAAGCTTAAGTCCAAGTGGATCAAGGACCTGCATATCAAACCAGATACACTCAAACTAATAGAAGAAAAAGTGGGGAAGAGTCCCACATGGGCACTGGGGAACATTTCCTGAACAGAACCCCAATGGCTTATGCTCTAAGATCAAGAATCAACAAATGGGACCTCATAAAACTGCAAAGCTTCTGTAAGGCAAAGGACACTGATATTAGGCCAAAACAGCAACCAACAGATTGGGAAAAGATCCTTACCAATCCTACATCCAATAGAGGGCTCATATCCAAAATATACAAAGAACTCAAGAAGTTAGATTCCAGACTCCCAAATAACCCTATTAAAAAATGGGGTACAGAGGTAAACAAAGAATTCTCGGGGGTTGGGGATTTAGCTCAGTGGTAGAGCGCTTGCCTAGCAAACGCAAGGCCCTGGGTTCGGTCCCCAGCTCCGAAAAAAAAAAATTCTCAGCTGAGGAATATCGAATGTTGGAGAAGCACCTAAAGAAATGTTCAACATCCTTAGTCATCAGGGAAATGGAAATCAGAACAACCCCGAGATTCCACCTCACACCAGTCAGAAAGGCTAAGATCAAAACCTCAGGTGACAACAGATGCTGGTGAGGATATGGAGAAAGAGGAACACTCCTCCATTGCTGGTGGGATTGCAAACTGGTACAACCTCTTTGGAAATCAATCTGGAGGTTCCTCAGAAAATTGGACATTGCATTACCTGAGGACACAGCTATACCTCTCCTGGGCATATACCCAAAAGATGCTTCAACATACAACAAAGACACATGCTCCACTATGTTCATAGCAGCCTTATTTATAATAGCCAGAAGCTGGAAAGAACCCAGATGCCTTTCAACAGAGGAATGGATACAGAAAATGGAGTGCTACTCAGCTATCAAAAACAATGACTTCATGAAATTCATAGGCAAATGGAATGAACTAGAAAATATCATCCTGAGTGATGTAACCCAATTACAGAAAACACACATGGTATGCACTCACTGATAAGTGGATATTAGCCCAAAAGCTCGAATTACCCAAGATGCAATCCACAGACCACATGAAACTCAAGAAAGATGACCAAAATGTAGATGCTTCACTTCTTCTTAAAAGGGGGAACAAAAATATCCATAGGAGATAGGGAGGCAAAGTTTGGAGCAGAGCCTGAAGGAATGGCCATTCAGAATCTGCCTCACCTGTGGCCCATATATATACAGCCACCAAAAGTAGTTAAGATTGATGAAGCTAAGAAGTGCATGCTGACAAGAGCCTGGTTTAGCTGTCTTATGAGAGACACAGCCAGAGCATGTCAAATACAGAGGCGAATGCTAGCAGCAAACCATTGAACTGACAACGGGATCCCTGTTGGAGGAATTAGAGAAAGGACTGAAGGAGCTGAAGGGGCTTGCAACCCCATAAAAACAACAATGCCAACCAATCCAGAGCTCCCAGGGACCACTAAACCAAATAAACCACTATTCAAAGACTATACATGGACTGACCCATGGCTCCAGCTGCATATGTAGCAGAGGATTCAGTGTAGAAGAATGCCCGGGGTGGGGGGTGGATGGGGACAGGAACACCCTTATAGAAGAAGGGGAGGGGGTTGGGTTAGGGGGCTTATGTCCAGGAAACCAGGAAAGGGGAATAACATTTAAAATGTAAATAAAACAATATCCAATAAAAAGAAGAATAACTAATAACTCAGAAAATGGTGGGAGTCTGGTCAGCTACACCGTGTGTGGGAAAAGCCCCAAGGCTTCAAGCCATACAATGTAGGATCATTTTGGCTTCAAACAGTTGGGCCAATGAACACCAGAAGTCAATAAAATTAAAATGTGTTTTGATTTGTACCTCGGAGCCTCTCTGAGTGGCTTCTAAGATCAATGAGCTGCAAGGCATTGTGTGTCTGCATTCGCAGGCTGGTGAGCAGCATGGGGAGAGCTGGGAAGAAGATGGTCCTCTGTAGGCTGAACTGTAAAACCAAGTACAAAAGGTTAAAGCATGAATATTCAAAAGCGAATGAGACTCAGACAGAGGGTAGCTATCTAGAGCAAGCACAGAGGAAACATAAGCAGTGCCCACCAAGCAGAAAGGTTAGCCAACAACTTGTTAATCTCGACTCTGCCACACAGCCATTCTTAATGTGTGAGAAGTGCGATCCTGTCATCGAATGTGCCAGGGGTTCAGAGTCCATTGAGAAGGCCTTCCCTAAAGTGAGCTGGGAGTAGCCATGTGTGCCCGACACTGTTAAGCACCCACTAATGTAGATCCTTTTGCTTGCATTCCATGGTTACAGTCTCCTCGTTGCTCCAGCGTCCGGTTGGTCAGTGTCTCTACAGGGAAAGATCAAGAGGATGAAGACGCCATGATGTATTCTCATCTTCATGATAATCATCTTTATTGACATTGTAAATAAACATTGCTATAGTTTGGCTTCCAACACAAAGTAACAACTGAGAGGACCTGGTCTACTCATGCTGTCTATGGCCTCTGTTTTCCTGTTACGACGAACGTCTCAGTGGGCATCCTCACTTCCTGATCCTTACAGGGCACCGTCTTCGAAGTACATCAAAGCACGTATGGAGTGTCCCTGGGTAACGACTCAGTGCTAATGTATCATACTGTGCTTTTACATCACATTTGCCTGTTTCAGATGAGTATAACTGACAAACTAAGTGGAGGCGTTCCTTCTAGGCTCTGCCCAACAGTTACCTAGCAACAGCCAGGTAGGCCTGGCTTGCAATAGAAAGGGATGTGTGGTCCCTCCTCACTCTGTCTGCTTCCTCTCTGCATCTCTGACTCTTTTTTCTCCCTATTCTCCTGTTTTCTCTCTCCCCTTCCCTCTCCCCATCTCTCTTGGAGTGTTTCTGGCTGGCCTTTCCTGGCTCCTCCTCCTCCTCCTCCTCCTCCTCCTCCTCCTCCTCCTCCTCCTCCTCCTCCTCCTCCTCCCCTCCCTCCTCCTCCTTCCCCTCTTCTCTTCCTCCTCCTCCTTCTTCCTCTCTCTCTCTCTCTCTCTCTCTCTCTCTCTCTCTCTCTCCCTCTACTCCCTCCTTACCTCCCCCTCCCATGCCCCCAAATAAACTCTATTCTATACTATTATACTATACAGGTCAGTTGTCATATGTTATACTCAGAGGGAAGGGATGCCCTACCAAGGTACCCCCCACCACCCACCCACACACACACCCACACACCATTCTGCACTCTACAAAACATATCTTAGTCTTTTTATAAAACACAACACTGAGTTTCTATCCATGTTAAACCAGAGGCAACCAGTGGACCATGGATTTGTCCTCCGAGGCCAGTGCACCCTCTCATCTTTTTCTAAGACTTGGAATATAATATAACTTACTGATATTTTCAGATTATTTGAGATAGCCTATGTTGTATAGCTATTTTCTCTGAACTGAAACACATTCCTTCCTACAGGAAGAAAGGAGGTTCTGGAAGGAGGGCTAGAGAAATGACTACACAGTGAAGAGCACTGGCTATTCTTGCAGACCACTGAGTTCAAGTCACAACACCTACATGGTGTCTCACAACTGTCTGTACTCTAGTTTCAGGGATCATACGTCCTCTTCTGTCCTCTGTGGGAACTGGGCACATGTGATGCACATACACACATGCAGGCAGAACCCTCCATACGCCAAAATAAAATAAATTAATCTAAAACAAACAACTATGCAAGTCTCAGGAAGCTCCTGGGAGTTACAGGAGTTGTGAGGCCCCTCCCAGAGGTCATATAAACAATTGCCTAGGGGAGGAGGCTTCAGATGTCCAACGGCTGGGAGCCCCAGGATGCTGCCTCCATGCCTGGGTTGGTTTTTTAGTGCTATATGTATCTTTGGGTCACTCATACTCCTGACAATCACCCCTCACCTATGCTCCCTAAGTCATCCCAATAACTGACAATTTTACCAGGGTAGATTAGGGTGGGCGTGCTTCTTTGGTCTGTCATAGCTACTATTTCCAGGATGAAAAGACATTTGTTAATGTCTTTCCCAGGAAACATAATGAAATAAACTAGCAACAAAGTTGTGGCACATCTTTCCAAAATAGTGAAGTTTGTTTCTGAATGGTTGGCCTGGAACTTTTGTTTCTGGCACTAATTAGACATGAAGGCTAAAAGCCTGTTGGGGCCATCCCTGTATTGACAGATTTCTATGTGTCTTCTGCATGGGAGGAATGTTTGTCTCTTTGTACTTCTACTACAGGAAGTTATGTATCCCAGCTGACCCCAAGTGATCAAAATATGATTATGACTTAAGTGTAGCTCTGAAGGAAAGGCCCCAAACATCTTGTTTTGTTCCACTGGAAATTATCTGGTCTATCAAGAGGCCACTCCTACTCTCATGGTTTCGGAGACTGTGGGTCACGCCCCCACATTGGATGATATAATTAGTGGAGCAGTGTAGAAAAGTTACTAACAGTATAGTGTTTCTGAACACACAACGGCCAAAAATAAATCAAAAAAATAAAAAATCAAGCATGTACTAATGGGGCCCTTGCCTTGTGATCTATCATGTGACAACACAGAACTGTTAGGTCTGAACACACAGTCTGAGCACATTGCACAGCACACACAGTCACAGCAGGTAAAGCCAATGAATGCTGGCCCTACACCTCAGCTCCGATTTTTAAGAATGATGGCGTCTTTACTTCCATACTCTTATCCACACAATGGTTTAATTACAAAAGAGAAAGATTGTTTCCCTAGGTCTTTGGGTTGTATTGTGTTAGAATGTTGCATTTTTTTATAATTACTTTTTGAGTGGCTGATTTGAGTTTCATAAAACAAAATCATTATGTGAATATTGGCTTTGGATTAGGAGTGGATTTTAATAATTTCTGAAATGATCATAACTATGACATCTGCCATTTTGTACTACATATTTATGTGAAGTGGTGTTCGACAATCATAATGCCAAAGTATCAATCAACTTTGAAGGACGAAGTTATTCCACATTCAACAGTATGAAATGTTCAGCCAAGATTTAATTCTTCCTGTGAAAAGAAAACCAAGCACATTCATTTCATTAGCATGCAACTTGCTTTCACTTTTAATAAATGGCACGTTTATATGCACACCAAAGGCTTGCTTTAAAAAATGTATTAATGGTAAATGTTTGGTTTGTATACATATTTTATATGCCTACATATCCTGGGTTATGTAAATTTTTTTACATGAGGGAAGGGGTCACAGGAAGAAGAGTTTAGAGGCTGTGGTCAGAGATATAGGACTCAGTTAGGAGTCAGTGAGGCTCAGCTGACGACCATGAAGTCCAGGCCTAGAACACTGGTGTTTTCCACTGGCACCTTCTAGTGGAACTTACCTAAGCCCTCACCTTCTCTAGGTAAGTATAGGCCTGTGGAACGCAAGGCTTATGCTTGCTTGCTTGCTTGCATATTTCTTCCTTTCTTCCTTCCTTCCTTCTCTCCCTCCCTCCTTCCTTCCTTCCTTCTTTCCTTCCTTCCTTTATTTATAGGTGAATTTAGGGCCTCATGAGTGCTAAGAACAAACTCTGGCACTGACTGATACTCCCAGTCCTATGTGTTGTGTTAGAATCATGGCTCGTGTCTGGACAGATCACACCAGGCCAGTACAGTTCCACAGGAGAGAGGTTTATTTGTGGGAAAGGGACAAAAGGGAGCAATGAAGATGAAGAGAGAAAAAGGTCAGGAAGGGTCTGCCTTTTATTTGGGCTGTGACATAACTGCTTGCAGGTAAGAGTGGGAGGTGGGCCAGGTGGATGCTTGCGTGGGTCCATGTTGCCTATGGAGGACATCACGGTCATCGCTGGATTTGGAGGTGATCTACGACCTTAAACCCTGTTCCTCACTATAAAGCCAGTTTCTGATGACAACACTGTGTACATTTTG
Organism: Rattus norvegicus; assembly: GCF_021556685.1. Lineage (NCBI taxonomy): Eukaryota > Metazoa > Chordata > Mammalia > Rodentia > Muridae > Rattus > Rattus norvegicus. The sequence continues at coordinate 78,957,788 of NC_141540.1, read as the reverse complement.
TAACTATGTTTAAATATTATTTAGAAGTAGTTGGTGTGTGTGTGTGTGTGTGTGTGTGTGTGTTCACGAGTGTGTGATGCAGGGTGTGAGACATCCATATGTATGGAAGTCAGAGGACAACATTATGGAGTCAATTCCCTCTTTCCATCTTTATGTGAGTTCTGGGGTCTAATCTGAAATCACCAGGCTCAAACTGCAAATGTCTTTATTCAGTGAGCCGTTTCACTGGCCCCTACACTTTATAAAAAGTAAAACTGGGCTGCCTTTTCATGAACCATCTAACAAGTCAGATTTCAGTCTCGAGGTTAAGTCTTACCATTGTCTGGTGGTTAGGAGCTCTTGGTCCACAACCAAGAGGACCAATGTTTTGGATCCAACACCCACCTAACAAGTTGGACATCCCTGTAAATGCCTGGAAGCCCAAGTAAGAAGGGAATGGAGGAAGACTGTCCCTAGGGTTTTCTCATTTCCAGCCTAGCTGAAAAAAAAAATGCAAGGCCCAGGTTGAATGAGGTAGCTTGCCCCACAGGAGTGACTGGGGAGAGGGAAGGGAGGCTACCCTCTGCTGCCATTTGCATGCACAGCTAAATGCATCACATACACAAATAAGTAAAAAGAAAAGAGTTTTCTTCTTTTAGAATTATACTCTTTCATTTTAAAATCGCCGTTGATTCAAATGCAGTTATGGTAAATAACACAGAGAGATTCTGTTTCTCATTTACCCAACGGCTCTCAGTGAAGACGGGTTGCAAAGTTTACAACCAGGATATTGATGTCCATAGAGTTGAGACCCCAGATGTTTGCAGATGGTGAGGGTTGTCATGACCTAACTCTCTTAGAGCCAAATCCCTCTCCCGTCTTTCCTCTGCCCTAAGAATCACAGATGGCTTCCCATTTGTATCATTTATTATTGCAAGAGTGTTACATCTCTAGCCTTCGAGTGCTGGCTGTTTTCACTCAGTGTATCCCTCTGTAGATTCAGACATCTTGTAACCAATATTAAAGTGGTTCTTGCCTGCTGTGGTGGCCCATGCCTTTAATCTTTGTACTGGAGCAGAGGCAGGAAGTTCTCTGTAGGTTCCAGACCAGCTTGGTCTACACAGAGTGCCGGTGAGTGAAAATGTGAGGACACGATGCTCCTAGATTTGGGCTGAGGAGATTTATTGTAGCTATGAGGGAGAGCATAGCCAGAGGCTTCTGAAAAGGTCCAGACTGAACCTGACCTTGAGAGGTGGGCAGCAAAAGAGGAAGAGGAAAGGGAAGGGCTAGAGAGAACCTAGGAACCCAGAGGCCAAGAGACCAAGAGAACAAGCGATCTCAGTAGCCCACATGGCTAGGTTATATGAAAATCAGAAGAGCTGGGGAAGGGAAGGGAAACTCAGGAGAGCCTGGCTTTGTTAGGCACCTCAGCCATTCACCCTGAGCTTGAGGCCTAACATCCAGGTCACCCAAGGGCTACCTAGTGAGACCTTGTCTGAAAAAAACAAAAAGCAAAACAGAAAAACACAGCACGATATACCACGGCTTGTTCAATTGTTCATCCATTGGAGAACAGCTGGCTTACTTCAAAATCTGGGCTATTATGAACAAAGTGCCTATAAATATTCATTACAATTTTTCATTAACACGACTCTTCAGCTTCTCTGTGGTAACCCTCCCCCTCCCCCAGTAGGGAAACTGCTTGGAGCCTATGTCATTTGCATATGGCAGACAGCTTTCCGGGGAGGCTGTGTCCTTTTTCATTTGCATCAGTGAGTGTGAGTGACTCAGTCCCCCGGCTAGCATTCTGTGCTGGCATAGTTTGGATTAGTCATTTTGAAAGGTGTGCCGAAATGGATTACTGTGCTTTTAATTTGCATTGTTAAATTCACAGATTTTTGTGTTGTTATTTTCTATTCATTTACTCTTCTCATCGGTTTCTCTTGTTTCTGTTTTATTTACTTAAGATTCATTTTATTTTTAATCATGTGTATGTGGGGGAAGGGGGTGCATATCCACGAGTGTGAAGCTGCCCATGGAGGCCTGAGGTGGACGTGGAGACGGAGTTACAGGACGTTGTGCTGGGAACCACTTGAGTACTCTGGATGAGCAGTAAGCACTTTAAACCACTGAACCGTCTCTCCAGCCCAGTTTCTTCCCTTATTTTCACGCATGAGTGTGTGTGTGTGTGTGTGTGTGTGCATGTGTGTGCATACGTGTTCACCTGTTATGACGGTCTATTCCCTCAGAGTATGAGCCCAAATAAACCATTCCTTCAGCTGCTTTTGTCAGGAATTTTATCACAGAACAAGAAAACTAACCAATACACCTACCAATAACTTGGCAGATTACATCATAAGTAGGTTTGTAATCTATTTTGAGTTAATATTTGTATGAGGTCAAGTTCATCGTTATTCCCTAGCCTATTGAATTATTCTGGCATTTTGTTTTGTTAAAGATATTGAATTCTGAAGTAAAAACTTAAGGGCTTTTTGGAAAGTTGTTTGGATGGTGTTTCGCTGAAGCAGACACAGGAGAGAGGATGTTCTGCTGAAGCACGCATGTGAAAGAACTCGTAATGAAGGATTCTTTTTTTTTTTTCCCCTGGAGCTGGGGACCGAAACCAGGGCCTTGCACTTGCTAGGCTAGCGCTCTACCACTGAGCTAAATTCCCAACCCCTGTAATGAAGGATTCTTTACTGACAATGCACATTATTGGTCCACCTTACATCTCATAGCTGAGCTGCATTTGTCAGGACGTCATAGAGAGAAACACACCAAAAAACTTCTGGTGGTGTGGTGCAGTTGGTTACTGTGTCTGCAGACTCCGGCTGATTGGGTGCACGTGCTGAGGCAAGACACATGGAGGACACATGATGTTTGGAGGGCATAAACAGGACTCCACTGAGTGACAGAGACAGAGCTTGGCTTGCTGGTACAGCTAGCTGTGCAACAATTGTGGTCTAGTGTCTTTGCTGATCTTCACTTCTCTGAAAGAGGCGCAGCTTGAGAACCTCTCCTAGTGTTCCTGTTGGTCCCTCCTGCTGACTCCTGCTAAGGCTGCGGCCTGGCTGTCTCTGCTAAGTCATGTCACATGACTGCTGGTGTATACCTGAGGTGTTTGTGAGTGGAACGAGCTGCCACTGCCTGCTAACCTGTGAACTGAACTGCCAATTTCCAGACAACACAGACAGGAGTTGCTCCAAAGAAACTTTCTAAACAGGTTCACTTCCCTCATATCCTTTCTTTCTCACTACCACTGTTGGGTGGTGGGTTACAAGAAAGAGTAAATATTTAAGAACCATCATCAAGGGAGACAGTGGGGGAAAAAAAAAGAACCACCATCAAAAATATTTTTTTAAAAGATTTATTTATTTTATGTATGAGTACAATGTTGCTGTCTTCAGACACACCAGAAGAGGGCATCAGATCCCATTACAGATGGTTGTGAGCCACCATGTGGTTGCTGGGAATTGAACTGGGGACCTCTGGAAGAGCAGTCAGTGCTCTTAACCGCTGAGCCATCTCTCCAGCCCCCTAAAAATAAAAATTTAAAATTTAAAGTTATAGAATTCCTATTGCAGTTTTGTAAGAAACTTGTTGTATGCATGGATCAGTTCTGTCTGTAAGTTCAGTAATCCAGTAGTTTCCTAGTTGACCTAAACCAATCTCTCCACCAATGCCATATAATCTTGGTAAACATTGCTAAACATCATTTTGAAGTTCTCACTGTTCTTGTCTTATTAAATTTTTAAAGATACTTTTGTTACTTTAGAATACTAGAGCTTTCAAAGTCATTCTGGGGTTAGGACAGGAACTACATGCAAGCTTCATGCCAGTGAGGGCAGAAGTAACAGCATTACTCAAAAAAGTCTCTCGGGGTTGGGGATTTAGCTCAGTGGTAGAGCGCTTGCCTAGCAAGCGCAAGGCCCTGGGTTCGGTCCCCAGCTCCGAAAAAAAGAAAAAAGAAAAAAAAAAAGTCTCTCAATCAATAGTCATGGGTATCCCTCTATTCATTTAGATATTTGATTTCTTTCATGAGTAGTTTTTCAATCAAGTGCTGGACATGTTTTGGTAGTTACACCAACATCTCACTTTTGAGCAATTATAAAACAGTATTTTGCTATTTTGTCCTATTGACAACTTGAATAAAGACTCTTCCTGATGGTCTCTTTGGGGGTTTTGAGATCTGGGCACAATGGAATCTCAAATGGCTGAAAAGCACTTAAAGAAATATTCGACATCCTTAGTCATCAGGGAAATGCAAATCAAAACTGAACCGAGATTCCACTTCATACCAGTCAGGGTTGGCCCTGGGGCTGAGGCAGGCCCAGGTCCCTCTGTCCCTCCTGCCTCGGTGGATTATGCCCAGGGTAGCATTGGTCACAGGGGGCAGGGGTGGGGGTGACTTAGCAGTGCCATTTCCGCCATTTACAACTCAGGGATCACAACAAATGCAGCCTCCACAGAGGCTCTATGGTATTACCGCTCCCATCAGCTTAGCAGCCCCAAGGAGACTGCCTGCCTCTGACACAGAAACTCATCGAGATGCTGAAGCCCTTTGGGGTTTTTGAAGAAGAAGAGGAACTGCAGCACAGGATTTTAATTTTGGGAAAATTAAATGACCTGGTGAAAGAATGGATAGGAGAAATCAGTGAAAGGAACATCTGTGGAGTCCAGACTGGCCTTGTACTCTGGTGATCTTCGTCCTTGCTTAGCTTCCTGAGAGCTAGCATTAATCATCCACAATCTGTGATTGAAAATGTTGGAGGGAAGATGTTTACATTTGGATGTTACAGAGCACATATGAAAGGTGCCGATACTGATGTGCTCTGTGTTACACCAGTACATGCTGATCGAAGTGACTTTTTCACCTCATTCTATGATTCATTGAAATTACAAGACGTGAAAGATTTAGAGCTGTTGAAGAGGCATTTGTACCAGTTGTTAAACTCTGTTTTGATGGAGCAGAGACTGATATTTTGTTTGCAAGATTAGCACTGCAGACTATTCTGGAAGATTTGGACCAATGAGAAGACATTCTGCTTAAAAACCTAGATATAAGATGCAGAGGAAGCCTTAATGGTTGCAGGGTAACTGATGAGATTTTACATCTAGTACCAAACACTGACAGCTTCAGGTTAACCCTGAGAGCCACCAAACATGGGCCAAAGGGTGCAGCATCTCTTCCAATACATTAGATTTCCTCAGTGGTGTTTCCTGAGCTAAGCTAATACTGAGAACTTGCCAGCTTTATCTAAATGCAGTAGTATCACTCTTGTGCATATATTTTCCTTGGTATTTTCTAAATTCTATGTTTTTAGATTATATTATAATAAAATTGATTGTAAACACTGAAAAGAAGGAGGAGGAGGAAGAGGAGGAGGAGGAGAAGCCTCTGTGGTATCCCATGCTCTAAGTTACTATGTCATCTGCTTCAAGTCCCCTACAGTTCTCAGGATAGAGAATGGAATGAATGGACAAATATTCTGTTTTCTAGAAAAGACCTTGTAGACAGATGCCAGTTTGCCTTTGGAAGATCTGTTAATTAAAATTCAATTATTAGCCAAAAGACAATTATTAGCACAGACTTTTAACCCCAGCATTCAGGAGGCAGAGGCAGGCAGATCTCTGTTGAGTCTAAGACCAGCCTGGTCTACAGAAGGAGTTCTAGGATAGCTAGGACTGCACAGAGAAACCCTGTGTTGAAAAACCACCACCACCACCAAAACTTAGATTCAATTATCTAAGATCATTCAAATTGTTTATTTCATACTAGACGTGCTGGAACGTTTGCGTTTTGTTTTTGTTTTTGTGAACCTGATATAGTGCTAGGGTCACCTAGGAAGATGGAGCCTCATCTGCTACCTGACAGGCTTTGGAAGCAAGCGGTTGCTGACTGATGTGGTAGGGCCTGACCACTGTGATGGGGCCACCCCTGGGCTTTTGGCCCTGGGTTATACAAGAAACCAGGCTGAGAAGCCAATAAGCAGCATTCTTCCAAGGTCTCTGCTTGAGTTCCTGCTTTGGCTTCCTTCAGTGACAGACTGTGATGGGGACATCAAAGCCAAACGAGCCCTATCCCCCTCAAGTCACTTTGATCATGGTCTATCACAGTAATAGACACACAGGGCACCAACCAAAAGTGCTTGCTTTCTGCTTTTAAAACACGCCCATGGCCAACCATGGTGGTTCACACCTTTAATCCCAGACAAAGGCAAGTGGATCTCTGAGTTCAAGGCCAGCCTGGTCTACATAATGTGTTCCAGGACAGCCAGGGCTACACAGAGAAACCCTGTCTCAAACCAACCAACCACACAAACAAACAATAAAGTGTCCCATGCCATCTTGTTGCACATGTTTTGTGTAGCGTTGTTTGTAGTAATCTTTATGGTTTATTTCGTTGGGTGTGGGGCTTGCACGCTAGGCATGTGCTCTACCTCCGACCTATATTTCACTGCCTGTATTACATGTTGATGTGTGGGTAGTGTACAACTATATCCCTGTCTTATTCCTAATATCGAATTCTTCCTGACGTCTCGGTCTTGCTACTTATCTCTGCACGGCAACGATCTTTTTATCAAAATATCGCTTTCACTGTTTGCCTTTATTGTTGTTTTCAGTGATTTTTCACTCTCTATTCCTTTCTCTTTTTTTTTTGCTTTTTTAGGTTAGGTGAGAGTTTTCCTTTTTTGCAGTGCTGAAAAACAAACCCAGGATCTCTCATTTGCTAAGCAAGTTCTGTACCATTGAGTTCTAACCCCAGGCCTCTCTAATTCTGACTGTCAGGGATAGAAGTTTGACCTTCTATAGCCCATGTGGCTCCCACTGACATCACAGGGCATGGGGTAGCCTAGCTGCTGCTAGGCATAGGCAAAGTCCTACTCCGACACCATCCCAGTGGGCAAAAAGTGTCTCATTATGGGTGTGGGTAACGTGCAAGCCGGGGCTGCCTGTGTGGTCTCTGCTGCTGGTAGGGATGGAGTTCTCAGGTCCCACTACAGGCCTCTTCCACTGCACGCTGAGTGGTTTTATATTCACAGTGTACACTCAGCGTTTGCTCCACAGCCCAGGAAGGGTCCAGGCTCCCGTTCAGCCTTTTCTGACAGTGGTGGAATGGGGGCCACGGCTTCTCTGTGGTGTTTGGCTACAGTTAGAGCCATTTTTTTTTTCAACTGAAAATGTTCTGTTTTTTTATCAGCCGCCCCTTTCTCTCGGGGCCTTGGCTGGAGAGAGAAGGCTTTTGTTGGAGCTTTTCTCCTCTTAGCCTGCTGGCATCTTGAAGCTGCTGGCTTACTCCCTTCCAAATCCAAGATCTATTAGGCAAAGAAAAAACCAAAACCCACTGGGAACTCGCTACCATGCTGTTCCTTGGGTCACCATGTTCCTAGGCGATCTGTCTTCTCTCCATGGCCAGAGTGTTTGATGTTGCTGGTTCTGTTGTTGGGTTTTGTCATGCTAGGGGCCAAAGCCAGGGCCTCAAGCTCCCCTCCTGCCCCGTTATGTTTGTCTCTGTATAACATTCTTAGGTCTTAGCTGTACTCAGTAGGGGAAATAGCTTGAAGTTATTGGTCACCCAGCTATTTATTCTGTGTGCAAATGTGCACATGCACATGGACGTCAGAGTTACTTCTCTTCCCACCTCATTTTGAGGAGTCCAGTCCCTGTTATTCAGACTGAGGTAGTATGTATGTGCTTCTAGCTTCTCCTGTCTTTGCCTTCCAGTCCAATAGAAGTTCTAAGGTGTGAGTCTTTTTTTTTTTTTTTAAATGGGTTCCACAGTGTGATCTCAGGTTCACTCATCAGGCCTGCATAACAAGTATGTTCATCCACTGAGTCGTCTCACCGGCCTAGCCATTCCATTTCCTGTCCTTTCATCCTCGACATAATGGTTTTCGTGACACAGTTCAGAGAGATACATCATACCCGTAGAGTATGGTGACAACGTCTAAATATGAACGCCCTTTCCCACCAGCCTGAACTGAGTCTCAGGGCCAGAGTTTGTTGCAAGGAAGGCTAAAAGGTGCAAAGTTTACTCTGGGTGGCCATGTGACCCTGTTGTTCTATTGCCAAACTAGAAGAGGGTAGTAAAAAATGTCTGACAATCCCTGGGTTGGAGTACATACATATGTGCTGACCCTGGGTTCAAACCCTACAGTGGGGAGAAAGGAAATCAGTAGAGATGGCCACCAGGCAGGCTGGCAATCCTCTAGAGACTCCAGATAAGTGTGACTGGGACCATGGGACACCCAAGACTCATGTTCAGCTCGATTCATATTCCAAAGCGATTAACTCTGCCGTAGAGTGAAGTCCACACAAACAGCACAGCCTGGGGGAAAATGAACTATTAAAGCAAAGCCCACCCGCTTTGACAAGGCACCCAGTTAGGACTCAGAAACCCAATCTCCCTAGAGCAAGCAGATATTCCAGTGACCAGTACACCAAAATTCTCTTACTATCCTCTCAGGAGACAGATAACCTGAGGATGCTCACTGGAAAAGCTTTAGTTGTGATGTTCAATGTGATAGCCATCATAAAACCCAAAACATTAAAGGTTTATCATTTCACCTACCTATTTGCCATGACACAGGGAACTAATGGCTTAATAACTGTGAAATTTACCCAAATCAAAGCTCATCTCAGGAGGGGCTAGGGAGAGACCAGGTCAGTAGAGAGCTTGCTTAGAGTGCACAAGCCCTCAGTTCCATGCTGGCGATGTGTAAGCCAGGACCAATGATGCACTGTCATAATCCCAGTGTTAGAATTGTAGGGGAGGAGGCAGGAGGGTCAGAAGTTCAAGCAGGTCATCCTCAGGTACATATAACACATTGTAGCTAGCCTGGGCTACATGAGACTGTCTTAAAACCAAAACCAAAAATGAACATCTGGGAGGCTGTGGTGGGAGGACTGTCATGTGATTAAGACCAGCTTATATGTTCCCTCCGTGTGTGTGTGTGTGTGTGTGTGTGTGTGTGTGTGTGTGTGTGTGTGTGTGTGTAGTTGGAAAGGATAGATGAAAAGCCCACACGACTTTGAATGCAGAAACCTAGCTACTAAAACAAGTTTGTAATCGTTGCCTGTCCTCTGAAATGAATTCCGATTGTGGCCAATGATGATAATGTTTGGTGAATACCATGCCCTTGGGTAGATCCAAAGACTACAGATCACTAGGATGAAGGCTTCTCCCAGAACTACTACTCAATGAGCTGTATGAATGCCTCAAGGACCTCAAACTTCTTACTGGCCAGAGACAGCTGGGTCCTGTTTCTCCTCCAAATTCTGAGTACTTAATGTAGTAATGTCAGGTCCTACAGCAGTGCTCTAGAAGGCTGAGCATAGCGAGTATGGTTGGGACAGGTCTTGCCCTTCCCCCACTCCCTCTGCCTTGCTAAACTGTTAGATTACATCCGAAAGCAGGCCCCCTTCCTTCTCCCTTGTCTTCCCTGCCTTTGTCCCTCTGGGGCAAACAATCTCCTTTGTGCTGATAACTTGGTCTCCGTGTATCTTGTGCTGATTCTGCTCCTTTCAGACAGCATGGACAGAGTGTCAGAAGACTGTCACAGCTGCTGTAGATCCTGCATTTAAATGAAACATTAATGTCTGGAACTTTGAGTCTGTATCTGCAAGGGGAATGAATGGTCAGTACGCCATTCCTGGGTACCCAGGATCTCTCTTGCTTGTGGATGGGAGGATACATTAAATTGTCCTTTTACAGGTGAAACCATGTGGAGAGCCATCTTCTGTACACAGACCTTATTGCCATCTGTGGTGGTTTGCATATGCTTGGCCCACGGGAAGTGGCACTATTAGGAGATGTGGTCTTGGAGTAGGTATGGCCTTGTTTGAGGAAGTTTGTCATTGTGTAGGTGAGTTTTGAGGTCCTAAGCTCCACCCAATGTGGATGAGAGACCTTTCTCCTGGCCGCCTGCAGGAAGAAAGTCTCATCTGCTGCCATCAGATCAAGATGTAGAGCTCGTAGCTCCTCCAGCACCATGTCTACCAGCATGCTGTCACACCGCTCCGTGGTGATAATGGGCAGAATCCTGAACCTGTAAGCCAGCCCCATTACATGTTTCCCCTTATAAGAGTTGACTTGGTCATGGTGTCTGTTCACAGCAATACAATCCTAACTAAGACACTGTCCTAGAGGGACAGTATGTGACCTTGGGCCTGTCCTGTCTCTAAGACCACATGTGCAGTTATGAGCTATGATGTGGTAGCAGCTCGATTATGCATGTGGTTTTGGGTAGACACAAATGCTGCTGTGGTCTCCCACATTCCAGAAGACGCTAGCATCACAGGATAGGAGGAGTATTAAAGTCCATGCCATTAGAAACAAGAAAGGCTGGTGTCTGGGATGGTCTGCAATTACAGACAGCTAAAGGAACGGAAGTAGGAAAAATTAAATCTTACTGTCACAAATAGTGTTACTAGTTCAGTCTCAGGGACTAGATGGGAATGAGGTCATGGTCTCAGGTGAAGTCTTCTGATGGGCCAGTTGGCTTTTCTGTGCCAAGCCATAGGTGAATCTATAGATGTAGGCCATCACTAAAGCGTCCTTCCCACTGTTAATATCACACCTCAAAGCTCCATCCTATGAGACTGATGTCTATGTATATGGAAGCTATTTTGCATAATAAAATTTTTTTCAATAGAAAAATTTTCTAATCAATCAAATCATTTTTTTCATTGAATGTGCTTCAATAGTATTTAAGTGGGAAGTGTTTAGTCATTGTTTATGTAGTGAATTTGCCTTACTAGTGCCTTTTGGAAGTTTCTTCTCATCAGGAAGCCAAAGAGTGGTGACATACATCTTTGACCTGAGCACACAGGAGGCAGAGGCAGGTGGATTTCTGAGTTTCAGGCCAGCCTGGTCTTTAGAGTGAGTTCCAGGGCAGCCTGGTCTACAGAGTGAGTTCCAAGACAGCCAGGGCTACACAGAGAAACTCTGCCTCAAAAAACTCATCAGGAATGAGTAGAGTGGAATCTTATACATTTTAGGTTGTCATTTAAAAGCAATGCTAAACTGGAAAAGAGCAAAGAATTCTACAATCATCCTTCATTTAAACAAACAAACAAACAAAACAAAACAAAAAAGACCAAAATTCTTCAGTCACTGACTGACCTCACAGGCGGGGCTGTGGGCTGTGGGCTGGCAGTGGGAGAAAGTGAAATATGAGTATTACCACCGAAAGATTTCAAAACCACAGTCTAGATTCTTACTTGGATCCTGAGAGCTGGAAGGTAGTTCCTAGCTGTGTCAGAACATTTCTCTAGTCATGGACCATGCCAAGAATGTAATGAAGGAATGGAGAGCTCTTTCAGAAAACGCACAGAAACGCACACACACCTTTCCACATACTTGGTTTTATTACCACAGAGATGGTTTTTGTTATCTAAGAGGAATCATCAGCCCCCCCACCTCCAGCCCCCACCCCCTCTGAAATAAGCTTTGTTTCTGTTCCCCGAGCTGCTGACTCCTGGGCTCCAACAACATTCTCCATTTCCAGAATAGCTAGGATTGCAGACACAAGCCATTGCCTGCTAAAGTAATGCTTTTCTAATTGGTTTGGCTTATTTCTTCAAAGCAAGCAAAATTTAGTGACTTCTTGAAAACTCGTATAAGTAAAAAAAATGTTCATTTAAAATAAATGTATATGAACAAAATGGAGTAGAAAGTAAGGTTTAAGTCTACCTAAAAATAATTTCAACGGAGCCAGGCAAAATGCTACTCACGTTATAATCTCAGCGTTTGGGAGGCTGTCAGGAGGATCCTGAGTTTGTGATTACATCAGCTAGACAGCGAGACTCTGTCTCCAAATAACTAAGTAAACGAGCAGGACAAACATTCTCATTAGGAGACCATTGACTCTGACTTGGGCTTCGATGGAGAAGGAAGTTGTGAGTCACTAAGGCTCTGCTGGCACGTCGGATCAGCATTTTTTTGGACAGTTGAGGATGGACTTGGATCTTTATGGATCTTCAAGTTGAATTCCAGTTGCTATGCTGTTCCCAAGGCAGCAAGGTCAACCTGGCAAGATCTCCCTTTGCCAAGGGAGAATCATTTCCCTCCGTAGGCTGTGAGACAGGAGTAATATGTGAAAGGATTCTCAGGGTGATTAGTTTCAACTGGACAGACATCCAGAAAGCAGTGACGCTCAGTCCCAGCCAGTCACACGCTTGCTTCAGCAGCGGAAGTCTGCCTTTCAAGTACGAAGCTTCTGCCATAACAGCACGTTGGGGTTTCCCCTCCAGCAGAACTATGCTAGTGACTCCAAGACCTTGCATTAAACATGGACCCAAGCTACTGACTGCAGTGACCATTCTCTTCTGAGGGAATAGCCTTGACTTTTCTTTCTCCCTTAAGTCCACAGCTAACTTCTCAGCTTGTTTCAGTCTGTGTGGTTGACAATGTCCTGCTGCTGGAACCAGGGGTGAATGCATATTCAATATGCATGGGTGCTGTATGCTGTGTGTATGTATATTATATGGTGTGTGTGTGTGTGTGTGTGTGTGTGTGTGTGTGTGTGTGTGTGTAAATATGCTTGACCTATAAGGAGAGGCACTGTTAGGAGGCGTGGCTTTGTTGAAGTCAGTGTGTCACTGTGAGGTAGGCTTTGAAGATCCAGTGTGGAAGAGTTGGTCTTCTCCTAATGGCCTTCCAATTAAGAAGTGTGTGTGTGTGTGTGTGTGTGTGTGTGTGTGTGTGTGTGTGTGTGTTAGGTTGGATTTTGGTTTTTCAGTACAGGATCTCCCTCTCCTGGAACTCAATCTGTAGATCAGGCTGGTCTCAAACTCTAGAGCTCCACATGCCTCTGCCTCCCAAGTGCTGGGATTAAAGGCTTGGACCACATATGTTGTCTTACATCTTTAAAAATAAACTCAGAAATATTTATACCTTCCTTTCCTCCCCTCCCTTAATCCCTTCTTTCTTCCTCCCTTCCTTCCCTTCTCCTTCCCTCCTTTGTCTCCCCACACTATGCCACAAGCACTATGCCCCCGGGCTACACCCCAGCCTCCCAGCAGAAGTCTTGATTAAGGGATTAGTTAGTCTGTTCACAAATACCAACATTAGCTCTGAAAGGCTACAGAAAAACATGATTGTACTTTCATTCTTCTTCATGCTAAAGAGAAAAGGTAAACTCTACCTTAAAGGGTTAAGAACCAGGACTGACAAAATGGTTCAGTGGGTAGAAGTGCTTGCCACTAAACCAATAATCTGAGTTCAGTCCCTGGAATCCACACTGTGAAAGGGAGAACTGATTCCTATAAGGTGTCCTCTGACTACACACACACACACACACACACACACACACACACACACTCACACTCACACACACTCACACACTCACACATTCACACACACTCACACACACACTCTCACACACACTCACACTCACACTCACACACACTCACACACTCACACACTCACTCACACTCACACACTCACACACACTCACACACATACTCACACACACTCACACACACTCACAACTCTCACACACACACTCACACACACATTCACACACACATTCACACACACTCACACACTCACACACACACTCACACACACATTCACACACACTCACACACTCACACACACACTCATCATACTCACACTCACACTCAAAGTTAATAACTATTAAATATAGGAAACCACAGGAAGCAGGGTGCTGGTGGGGCACACCTTTAATCCGAACACTGGAGAGGCAGAGGCAGGTGGATCTCTGTGAGTTCTGGGACAGCCAGGGCTACACAGAGAAACCTGTCTCAAAAAACAAAAACAAAACAAAACAAAAAAGACACAAGCCTGTGGATCGATGTCTAGATGCAGGTGAGGGCAGGCACAAGATAAGGCCTGTGATTGGGCAGTAAAAAAGAAAGGCCAGGCAGAGTTTTTGAAAGGTGGGAGAGATGGGAGAAGGAAGAAGAAGAGAAGATGGAGGAGGGGAAGGACGACCCACCCCATGTGGCTTTAAATAGCCACAGGTAGCTATGAATATCTTATAAGGGATGGATAATTACTGGACAATTTGTCTTATCTTGGTGGGTAGTTTATATCAAGGTCAATTGGCTCTGATCTATTGTGTGGACATTTTCTGGGGTGAGTATTTACTGACATAAATCTGACAAATTCCAAGCCTCTAGAGTTTTGATTTTGCCGGGTTACTGGGAACTGTGACTATGGGGCTGGCATGGAAGAGACCAGCTGAGGGAACTTAGCGAGTCCGGTGGAAACTTTTCAGAGCTCTGGGCCAGAGAGTCTGCCGCCTGACTGACGGAATGAATCCGCCGGCGCCATGTGGCCTGCTGGTGCTGGCGCTAGCTATCATGACATGGCGTCTCACCTTATTAGTTACTACAACATGGGCCCGTTTGAGGATATTTTTCCTGAGTGTGGCTGTGTGTGTTGTGAGCATGCAGTGCCCTCGGAGGCAAGAAGAGGGCACTAGATTTCCTGGAACTGGCGTGATACACAGTTGTGAGCCTCCACGTGGGTGCTGGCTCCCCAACCCTCCCCTCCATTTTCTGAAACATGGCTTCAGTGTAGCCCAGGCTGGTTTGTAACTCACTCATCTAGCCCAGGCTGACCTCAAACTCACACTGAGAGGTCAAATCTTTTAAGTTCAGACTCCATTTTAGAGAACCTAACCTAAGTTTAAATTCAGGTAAACTAACAGGCTGGTACCATTAGTTTCCAAGTTGTCCCCCAACAAAACCCGATCCTGGCTCCAGTCTCTAGGCTAATCCTTAACAAGACCAGTGTCTCCAGGTTATTCCAACAAACCTGTACCCCCAGGTTACAAGCCCACCCCTTGCCTAATGACCACCAAAGCAGAAGAGAACAGAAATTAAGTTTATGATATGACAGCCAATTATATTAAAGGCCACAGTAGCTTTCCTATGAGATGTTTGCACGCGCACTCCCTGCCTGCTGCTTAAAGCCTTGTCCTAGTAGACATTCGGGCTCCATCACCACCAAAACTATCCTGTGTGACAGTGGTGTGTTGGGAGGGGGGCAAGCTAGCTGGAATAGAATAAAGACCCTGCTGTGAGTTGCATCAGATCAGCTCCTGTCTGTTTTTGGGGGGACCACTAACATTTTACTGCACTACAACAGTTCTCCCACTTTTTGGCAGGGGTGGAGGGGCTGGGATTGCACCAGGGCCTTGGATACGCTGGCTCAGCACTTTTCTCACTGAGCTATATACACCCTTTCCAATCACACTTCGAAATGCAATTAGAACTAGAGGAATGAAAATTTGGTCCCATATACTTTCTTTCAACGTTTTCCAATTCAGGAAACAAAAGCAAAAATGTAAAATAA
This sequence comes from Rattus norvegicus, assembly GCF_021556685.1. Taxonomy (NCBI): domain Eukaryota; kingdom Metazoa; phylum Chordata; class Mammalia; order Rodentia; family Muridae; genus Rattus; species Rattus norvegicus. Next base: position 78,942,481 of record NC_141540.1, on the reverse strand, counting down.
TCTGATATATTTTATTTAGTTCTCATCAGTGGTAAGTTAGTTTGCAAATCTTAAAATGGCAGCAGTGATTATTATCCTAAGTACAGACTTAATTATCACACAGTAAAGCTAAGGCAATCAGAAAGTCAAGTTCGGAAATGTCGACCAGCAAACTTCTCCACTTATTGATATCCAGTCATATGATCACCAATATAATATCATATCAAACCAATTAAACATCACATTAAACCAATCATGGTTTAAAAAGAATTTCAAGGTCAATAGATAGAATCAATCTCTCTCTCTCTCTCTCTAACAAGATCTGAGGCTGGCCTTGAACTCTTTTTTTTAATATATGTATTTGTTTGTGGGGGTGGGGAGGCACACGTGGTTTGACAGCCAGAGCCTTTACCTAAGCCACTTCCCACGTTCTGGGCTTACAGGCACATATCACCTCACCTACCTCATTTCAACTGTCTTTATACTGTCAAAGTCTTTAACAGTTAGGAGAACAATGGAACACAAGGAATTGAAAGTTTTGAGAAAACTGTGATTTTTTTTTTCTGTCTCCTTCTAGACTTTGTATGACTTGTAGGCCAAACATTTGTAGAAACATTGGTAGATACAAGCCCCCGGAAAAACAATCTTAGCGTTTCTTACATATGTCTGCAACTGGTGACTTGTCGCTCATGTTGGGTATTGTTCCACTCGGATTTTTGTTTTTTCAGAACGAGGTAGTTAGCCCTGGATTGAGTCTGGAGATGCACCTCCAGCGAGAGGAACATGCAGATGAGAGGCCCTGCATTTAGTTCCTAGCACCTCCAACACAAGAGAACGGACTCTGGTGCTTGGGAGGCTGAAGCAAAAGCATTTCCTGATCCTGGGAGTTCAAGGTCAGTCTAAGAGACCCTGTCTTGAAAAAATATAGCAAAAGGGAAGCAAATGCTTCTACTTCCGGTGGTGGACTTGAATAATCAACTGTACTTTTCCTTCACGTTGTCAATCTTCTTGAAAACTAGCATTGATTTTGCTAATGAGAATGATCTTGGGGCTAGAAAGATGGCTCACCAGTTAAGAGCACTGGTTACTTTTGGCTGCCCTTCCAGAGGACTCAGGTTCAATTCTCAGCACCCACACGGTGGCTGACAACTATCTGTAATCCCAGTTCAGAGAGGTCCAATGCCCTGCGCACATAATGCACAGAGAGACATTCAGGCAAAACACTCATACGCATGAAAAAAGAATGATGCTATTCTGACATCCCATAACTACCCTGTTTTTATCATGCTAATGACTATGAATTTATAGTTTATAAATCAACTGGAGGACATTTAAGCCACGTTTGTGGACAGGCATGGACACATACCTAAATCCTAGTACTTGAGATGTGGAGGCAGGAGAATCAAGAGTTCAAGGCCAGCCTAGACTATGTGAAAATGTGTCTCAAAACAAAGAAACCACTTTTATATATAGATGAAATAAAATAAAAAGCAATTCTCCCTCCCCCCCAAAAAATGAAATATTTTCAGCTATGAATAGTAGACATGTTCTACTTTTTTTCTGGGTGATCTCTTGGGGAATGGTATTACTATACAAATCAATATTTACTCTTGAGTTGCAATGCTTCCACATATATTCGCCTGTTTTATACTTTCTGCAAATATCCAACACTCCTTAAAGGTTCGCTGGCTGGCATCGGGTTGCTGCAGATCTAAGCCACTGCCTTGTACATGCTAGGCAGACACGCTAGGCAGACACGCTAGGCAGACATGCTAGGCAGACACGCTAGGCAGACATGCGCCACTGAGCCCTCAGCCCTGATTTGTTTTTCAAGTGTAGCTCAACCTTGATGCCTTAAGGTTCCTATTGCTGTGATGGAAAACTGGGCGAGCAGTGGAGGGAGCCATCAGACAGGAAACCTGGCAAGGCTGAGTGGATCCAGAAACCTCAGCAGTTCTCATAATTGAGAATGGTAGGTATTTAAATCTACTCCCAACCTGGTTCCTGTCCTAGGACACCCCATGGAGAGCACCGTGACAATCAATCTTGTAGGGGCAACACCTGAAGCCCTTCCACGTGCAGATCAGGCATCCCTAACATCTCAGACCAAGCCAACAGAAAGCATCTGCCTTTAGATCCCAACCCGCCCCCAAATGTTTATAAGGTCCTATCCACAAGGAATAACGTGCACGAGTGATTTCACCAAAGACCATCTGAGAGTGCCGGTCTTAGGTCCCATCGAGCTGAAACACCCCAGGGAAGAGTATTCTCTCCAGAAGCTTTCATCACTGAAAGCTGCTCAGAGACTACTGGAGCCAATTCCCTCTCAGTGGCCCTGACCTTGGCTTCTAACTGCCTGCTGCAACCTGCTGCCTGGGGCAGTGTGAGGAAGAGGCCCAGCAGCCTACCTTGATCCTGCTCACCCTGGGAGTGCTGCAACTGTCTGGCTGCTCCAGCTGGGCCAGAGCCCTGCAGATCCCCTCAGAGAGCACCTAGTATGCAGACCGGCAAAACACCATGACCAAAAAGGCAACTTAGGGAGGAAAGGGTTTTTTTGGCTTACACTTCTATATCACTGCTCATCAAGTAAGCATCAAGTAAGGAAGTCAGAATAGGAACTCAAGCACGGCAGGAACCGGGAGGCAGGGGCTGATGCAGAGGCCAGGGAGAAATGCTGCTTACTGGTTTGCTGCACATGGCTTGCTCAGCCTGCTTTCTTAAAGAACCCAGGGGGTTGGGGATTTAGCTCAGTGGTAGAGCGCTTGCCTAGCAAGCACAAGGCCCTGGGTTCGGTCCCCAGCTCCAAAAAAAAAAAAAAAAAGAAAAGAAAAAGAAAAAGAAAAAAGAAAAAAGAACCCAGGACCTCCAGTCCAGGGATGGCATCACCCACAATGGACTGGGCCCTCTGCCATCAATCACTAATTAAGAAAATGTTCTACAAGCTTGCCTACAGCCTGATCTTATGGAAGCATTTTCTTAATTGAGGCTCCCTCCTCTCTGATGACTTTAACTTGTGTCAGTTGACATAAAACTACCCAGCATTGATTTGTCTCTTGCCAAGTTCAAATAACAATATTGCATTGTTTGTAGTCTATATTCCTGCCACTGAAAGTCCCTGTACTCCTCTGTGATCACAACAAAAATATATGCAATTATTATGATTTTTCTAAAAAGTCTTTTGTGGTTCTGGGGATGATTGTAGTTTGGATCAGAAGTGTCCTTCATAGGTTGTGATGTTTGACTACTTGGTCCCTGTTGGTGGTGCCATTTAGAGGGGTTTAGGAAGATGTAGTCACTCCTGTTTGCTCTCTCTGCTCTTTGCTGGCGTGTTTGAAGCTGTGAGCTCTCAGCTTCCTGCTCCTGCCACACTCCACCTCCACCACTGTGATGGACTTTTATTCCTCTAAAACTACAAGCCAGAATAAATTCTTCCCTCTGCAAGCTGCTCTTGTTTATGATGTTTTTATCACAGCAGCGTAAAAGTAAATAAGACAGGATAGAACATGGGGCCACAAGAATCCAGGGCAAGCATTTTACTGCTAAACTATGTTTTAGTCATGGGTTGTTTCTAAGAAGACCCCGCGGTGTAAGCAGCAAACAAGACACCAGTCCTGATGCCTCCAGAAGACTTTGCAATGGAGGAGTGAAGGAAATGCCTTTCTGTCGTTTGGAACACTTGTCAATCCACCTGAAGTTCCAGTAAGCAGGTCCATGCAAAGCCATTCTTCACTGTGAACACTCTGTGCACATGCCTGGGCCCCTGCAGGGCCTCTGTGCACTCACCCAGGGCTTCCCTGCACCACCTCCACCAGACTCTGGTTGGTCGGTTGGTTGGTTTTTGTTTTCCCTACATTTTAATGTATAATGTGCTTGTTATTTTCTTCTTGCCAAATTATGCAAAGGAATCAAAAGATCTGTCAGGGAGCATGACAAATACAGAGGCGGATGCCCGCAGCCAACCACTGAACTGAGAATGGGGTCCCCATTGGAGGAGTTAGAGAAAGGACTGAAGGAGCTGAAGGGGCTTGCAACCTCATAAGAACAACACTACCAACCAACCAGAGCTCCCAGGGACAGACCCATGGCTCCAGCTGCATATGTAGCAGAGGATAGCCTTGTCGGGCACCAGAGGGAAGAGAAGCCCTTGGTCCTGCCAAGGGTGGACCCCCCCAGTGTAGGGGAATACCAGGGCAGGGAGGCAGGAAGGGGTGGGTGGTTGGGTAGGGGAAAGGGGATAACATTTGAAGTGTAAATAAAAAATATCCAATAAAAAAAAAAAATCTGGCAGGACCAGAATACTCTTAATGGAAAGAAAGTTGAGAAAGGAAAAGAGAAGTTGAAAATAATAGAAATGAAAAATCAGGAAGAAAAATAAATAGAATTTAGAGAAAACGCAGGAAGACTTCACTCAGAGATTCCAAAGAGTGCACTTCCAGGATAGGCATGGTGGTTCCACACACGCGTACAAGGTCATCACTCGGGAAGCTGAGACAACAAGAATGCCTTGAGCCTGGTCTATCTACACAACCAAAACCAGCCAGCCTGTTCTACCCAATAAGACTCAAACCAAACCAAACCAAACCAAACCAAAAACAAGCCTGACAAGATGGCTCAGGAGCTCAGATGGCACTGTCTCCAGAACTCACATAAGGTGGAAGGAGAGAACTGACTCCCCAGTGTTGCCTTCTGACCTCTACATGTGCACCATGATACCCCCTACTCTAAACCCCATACACATACCCTGTGTGCATGCCCATTCATGCACACACAACCTGCTACTACTACTATTACCACTGATGATGATGATGATGATGACGACGACGACAGTAATTAATTCTTTAATTCCCAAAGAGAAAAAGCTAAAGAAAATACAATTTTCTAGATTGTTGGTATATAGCCTGACTAAAAGTTAAAGTCAAACATATCTTTATACCTTGCAGAAAGTCATGAAAAAGTTCCCATGTACTTGTAAGGAACTCTTTCCAAATCCTTCTCTGATTCCCAGTGGGGAATTGATTTTAAACAGCTTCTGAATCCTTTTGAGAAAACAAAGCTACACATATTCTTTCTTATCGTTCAGCTGCATGGGAATGTCAGAGATTTTGGCATAGTAAAAAGTAGTGCTTTTGCTTGTTTTTGGTAAGTCTCCAGGTAGCTCAGGTTGCCCTCACAACTCTATGTATTCAAAAATGGCTTTGAACTCTTGATCCTCCTGCCTTCACCCTCACAAGTGCTGGTTTATAAGGTGATAGGCTTCATGCATGCTATGGACTCTATCCACTGAGCCATACTCTAGACCAGTGAAGAGCATTTGACTATTTAAGGGTTAAACATTTTAGAGAAAGCTTTCATTTTGTTCTACAAAATCTGCCCAATTCTGTCTAAAGCAAAGCATCCAGCAGAATAAAATTAGATACCACTGACATGTCTTCTTTTATGAGATCCATTACAAGTAGATAATTGTGTCCAAAACTTAAACTCATCGTGGTAATAAGAACTGAAAATGAGGGGTTGGAGATTTAGCTCAGTGGTAGAGCGCTTGCCTAGCATGCGCAAGGCCCTGGGTTCGGTCCCCAGCTCCAAAAAAAAAAAAAAAAAAAAAAAGAACTGAAAATGAACCAACCAAGTACTTCTAATGCATCAGAAACAAAGCCCAGAGAGAGCTCTGCTTTACGGATCATGCAAACAAAACCCCAAAGTATGAACACGAGTTCTCTAGTTACATAATATTTTGGAAGATTACTGAGGATGGAGATTAAAGGTAGTCAGTTATTGATCCAGACACCCTTGTGATATCCTGAAGTCTACAGCAGGGAGATCATTATTCGCTAATAGAAAACACAGGCAGAAACATCTTAAAAGAAAATTTAGAATAACCAAAACCCAGCCATTAGTAACCTACATTAGATAGGAATATTTGATAGTGTAACAGTGGTCATTACATGAGAACAAGATGAGACACGCTGGGGGAGGAACTTAACTCTCGAACCCTTATGACTTCCATGCACTTCAGCTGGAAAGTTTGGGTAAATATTGTGTTTTGGGGAATTGTTCTAGGCAGTAAGCCAGGACAGGAAATAAAAGATTAAGGAAGACTGGAGTCAGTGCTGACAGGCTCAGGCACAGAAAGGCAGAAAAGAAGGTGCTATGTAGGAGAAGGGAGGCAGCCGAGAGACTGGGACCAAGGATAGATCCTTCTAGAGTGGGCAGCTGGAGACACATGGGTACATGGCGATGGGATTCTAAAAACTTGTTAAGTGGCTGTCGACATTGAGATTTTGTGTGATTTTGAAACTTTATCAAATAGTTTAGCAGGAAAAGAAAGGATAAGACAGAGGAGACTTGCAGTCCACCTCTACAGTATCAGAGTGGGGAGACATTAATATTAATGTTGCACGTGCTGCAGGATCTGCATAAAGTCACTTGTCTGTGCAGCAGAAACCCAGTGTGGATGGTGAAGTCACCTCCATGATGCAATCAGGAAACAGGGATTCCTGACAATCATGTCTCTGGGTAGCAAAACATGTCCCAATATAAACACATCAAATATTTAGGTAGACACTAAATAAACACAACCGAAGAGAGAAATGGGCCATGTATGATGTGTCATAGTTAAGTGTACAGGAGAGGGAACGGTCACAGGACACACTTCCAAAGACTTACCTCGAGTTCTTTGAATACAACACTTGTACTTGTCGGCCTGATGCTTGGCCTCAGCCCCCAGGAGCTGTTTGTTTATTTGTTTTAAAGATAAACCCTCAGGTTTTACTGGGGTGGCAGTTCTTCTCTGTGATTTGCTATTTTGTTTTTCTACATCTACTCACAGTAGGGCTGGCTTTGCTGATTTCTGGGGTTTAGGTGTATAAAAATGGCTGCAGAAATTTCCCCACTATTATTTGAGCACGGAGTTCCATGGTTTTCTCAGGCTCCATGAGCATACAGGGGCTGCTCTATTGCGTGTGAAGTTCAGGTCAGGTGGTGAGGACAAACCGAGGGGTAGCATACCTGAGCACCTGGGTTTGATTGGTCCCCAGGACACGGCATCGAAAAATCTCCCAGCAGAGATGTTTCTGCCACCGTGACCTTAAGAAGTCCAATACTTGTGCTTTCTGAAGAGTTGAGATGTTCTATGTTTGACACACATTATTTTTAAATCAGAAGTACTGCTTTGAAGTGTAATGGTTTGAAAGTAGTCTGTAGCACACATAACTCTGGCACTGAGTATGCAAACGGCACGGAGAAGCAGAACTTCTAGGCAGACACAGCTGCTCATTCTGAGTGATCTGAAAGATGCTGTGTTTCAGTCCAGGCTTCCTACAGAACTGTAAATCTACGTGCTTTGATCTCCTGGAAGACCCAGACCAGATCTATACATCTGAGGATGACCAGCTTTCCTGTTTTATGGTCTAGACTTTTCTGAACACTGATTAGTATGGCTGGGAGATTCCTTCTGGGTCTGTCCTGTCAGAATTCCTTTCTTCTCTAAGACCACCATCTCTTCTCCTTTCTTCTTCATTAAGAGCTATTTGTTCAGGGGTTGGGGATTTAGCTCGGTGGTAGAGCGCTTGCCTAGCAAGCGCAAGGCCCTGGGTTCAGTCCCCAGCTCCGGGAAAAAAAAAAAAAAAAAAAAAGAAAAAAGAAAAGAAAGAGCCATTTGTTCAATTCCTAGTATTTTATTGATTGCCTTTAAGCCCCACCTACCTACCCACCACTAGACCTTGCTATATTTAGCCCAGAATGGGCTAGAATCCTCCATCCTCTTGCCCCTGTCTCCAGGGTGCTAGTTAGGGGAGTGTAACACAGATCTGGCCTGTTGCCCTACATTTACGCTTCTCAAACAGTACTAGGTAGGCTAGTACTAGAGAACTGGCTAGTCACTGAGTGACTTCTAGTCTCTCTGCACTTCAGTTCTTCTTTGGCTCTGTGCTGCATCCCATCTCCGACTTCCTGGGTGAGCTGCTCTTGTTCTTGTGCAGCCAGGCTTTGTTCAGACTCATCCAAACAGTTACTGATTTGTTCACCTTGCATCTGCTCTTAAGTTCTAAGAAGTCTCTCCCAGGAACCCCTGCTCAGGGTTCCCTTGCTGGCGAGCTTTCCACATGGAACACCCAGTGTGTGCATTTCCACCATGGCAGGGCCGCTTCAGCCGCAGCTGTTTTTTCCTCACACTTTGGCAATAACATTTCATTACTTTCTGCTTTCCATTGTTGCTTTTGCTGTCTGTCTAGCTTTCTTTGTAGGCAATTCACTCCTGTTTGCCCTCTTTGATGCTTGGAAATTGCCTATGACATGTTAACACATAGACTTGATCTGATTTCTTCTGTTTGGAGCTCAACGTGCATCTGGAATGTTCTAGGATAATCTCCTTTTCTGCTCGAGCCTTCCACCAGGACAGCCCTGAGCTGAGAAGTGTGTATATGTGATATATGTTTACTTCGGTTGGAATCCTGGGCCTACCGTTGACCCAGAAGCATGTGCCGTGCTGTCTGAGCAAAGCGGAACGAATTGCAAATAACACAGAGTCATACGACGAGCCTCAAACTCACACGAGGAGTTCAGGGTGAGGAATTCCAGATGTTGACATTTTTAGGAAGTGCTGGAGTTCCAGTCCAGGAGTTTGTACCTGGAAAAGTTCTCTATCACTGAGACCTATCCCCAACCAGCTGTGACGAAGGTTATGTTAACTCCTGCGAAGCAAGAAACCAAAGGACGCTTACTAGTTTAGAGCAAGCCTCAGAACTGGGCGCTGGCAGACAAACTAAAAATCAAAGTAGTGTCAAACTAAAGTTCCAGATCACCAAACCAAAAAATAAATTGTTTTCTGGCCATCTGAGAAAACAGGAAAGAGAAAGGCCACCAGATTTTTCCACGTAGAGGCGTTTCCACTAACATGACAGGAACGTCTCTTCTGCCCCCAAATGTAAGCTGACATCAATGGCTTATGACTTTAAATTATTGTTCTGCTACCCTGACCACACAAGGAAGTTAACTTTGAAATGGCCAATGTACCCTTTGTTTTCTATTCCTGCTTCTTCGACTTCTCTGTCTATAAAACCCACTGCTCAGCTCAGCTCGCTGGAACACTTATTTTATAAAAAGATGCTGTGGTGGTTTGAATGAGGATCCCCCACCCACCCCACCCCACCGCTGTAGGCTCATATATCTGAATGTTTGATTCCCAGTTAGTGGACTGTTTAGGAAGGATTAGGGGTTATGGCTTTATTGCAAGAGGTGAGTCATGGGGTGCAATGGGCTTTGAGGTTTAAAACCCCACGGCAGACCGAGCCTTGCTAGCTGCCTTGTGCATCGGCTGTAAGTTCTCAGTTACCGCTCCAGTGTCATGCCCGTCTGCTGCCTGCCGGGACGACAGTTGGACTAACCCTCCGAACTGTAAATGGCTGCTCAATAGAATGCTTCCTTTTATTAGCTGCCTTGGTCATGGTGTCTCTTCTCGGCAATAGAATAGTGACCACAACAGGTGTGTTTCCCATTCTGTAACGGCAAATGAAGCCAGTGGAGATGGATGTATATTTGCTTTGGTTCTATCCTGTGATACCCAATTGTTCTGGAAATGGGGGTGCATACAACTCTTCCACCCTCTTTTTCCTCCTTTGTATCTTTTAGATCAGAAAAAGAATTTCCCATCTGGGATATGGGCAAGTGTCCCAACTTGGTTGGCATTTCTCATCACAGATTTTTATGGATGAAATATTTTACACCAGTAACAGATAGCTGTATCTTTTAAAGAATTGTTGTATTTACTTACTATTTTATTTTGTGTTATTTATGTGGGTGTGGAGGGTACATGTGCCATAACACATCTGTTGAGGGCAGGGGACAACTTATAGGAGTTGGTTCTCTCCTCTAACGGGTAGGTCCTAGGGATCCAACCTGGGTTGTCAAGTTTCTTGCTGAGTGTTTTTACTTTCTGAGCCATCTCACCAGCTCCCCAAATCTCCTTTTACTCTGATATTTATGGGTGGATTTAAGATAATGCTTAAATAAAATCCTGGTAACTCTTGCTGGGGCTGAAGCTCACCCACATATTTCATTTATATTTGGTGTTGGGGGTTGAACCCAGAGCCTCACACATGCTACATGCATACTGTACCACAGAACCCTGCCCCCAGCCCTATCTCCATATTTTTAAGGGATTCCTAGGTGTTAGGGAGGCAACCCTCTTTTGGAGGGGATTAAAATGAGTAGCGGGACCTAGTAGCGGGGTCACATAAAGTTGCCTTAGGCTATGTGACTTTCTTGTAGAGTAATTGTGATGATTCAGATGAATGCTAAATGACTAACAAGGGAAAAGAGGCAGGCTTTGGATTTGTAGAGTGAAAAAGCCAAGCTCACTTCCGGGTTTGAAAAACCCACCAATCCCTGAGCCTCAAACCAATCCCTAAGAAATCAAAAACCTACCAATCCCAGACCACCCTGGAACACCCCCCCTCCTCCCACCCACCCAAGAAACCCTGAATAAAGCCTGCCTCCTGCTCAGTTCTAGGCTGCTTTTCTCCCAGGCAGAAGCAGCCCTCCTCTTGTGTATTTCCCATAAATCTCTCAGGTGAGGTTAGTTGTATGGTGTCACTTTGTGGTAGTCCTTGGCTCCTGACTGGCAGGACACCTTTCCCTTGGGAGCTGTAACACTTGTAGTGGGGAAACCCCCCCCCCCCTCAAAGCTGTAACACAGAAGTAACAATGTAGGCTCTCAGGAAAGCAGTGGGAGTCAGCAGGGGAGGCTGGAGATTAGCAAGGTTTCATACACCCACTCTGCTTGAAATCAAGTAAGCACCTTTGGGAAAGCCAACAAGAATTGGTGATGCACCCAAGGGTTAGCCACAGGTGGAAACTTACCAGCCCCATGACCAGGAAAGAGGAATGTGTATGATATTGTTATCTTGACAAGAGCTAGAATAACCAGACGCAAACCTCTAGGCATGTCCCTGAGAGGACTTTTCTAGATTAGTTTAAGAGAGATGGGAAGAAGACCCGCCCAGCACCGTGCCAAAGGCTGGGGTCCTGAAAGCGCAGAGCACTAACATCCATTGCTCTCTGCTTCCTGACTGCTGATGTAATGTGACCAGCTGCCTCAGGCGTCTCCATCTGTGCTCCCCTCCAATAAAGGACCTCATCCTCAAGCTGTGAACCACAATAAATCTTTTCTTGAGGTGCCTTTTTTTTTTTGAGTATTTTTAATACAGCAATATGTGAAGTAACTTGGGGCTTTTCTAATATGTGAGTGTTTTGTTCTAAGCTTGGACTTCTGTCTAGGTTTGAATTACATGCCCCATGTTGGGCACCAAATATAAAATATAGCCCCTTGTATCTCTGTAATAAATGACATGGAGACGTGGTATATTTACTGAAAGCTGTAAGCACTATAACTAGGCAGATATTCATATATTTTAACCCTCTATGGCTGCCTGATTCCCAGCCACGTGCCCCATTCCTTGCCATCTGGGTCTTTCTCTGGCCTCCTTCTCCATATGTATCCTCATGGTGACTCCCCTCAAGGTCTGCTCATGACAATGCCTCATGTCGACTCTCCACACGGACCTCCTCATCCGAGCCCCTCACTGTCTCTCCAGGTGTATAAGTTTCACCTTGTCCTCTCCTGCCACTTGTTACTGACCAATCAGAAGATGATGGAGAACAGTGTTTTACAAAAATACTGAGTCAGGAAATGCTTCCTAATAATGGCAATACCAATGTCCCAACTGCAACTTGATCTCTGGGTACAGTAGTCAGCATCTGAATAAACAGTGCACAAAAACGACCCCCCCACACAGACATAAGAGAAGGCAATATAGGGAGTCATTAATGGAGCCTGGAGGAGCCTTAGCTGCCATTTTGTGTAATTCCTGTATCACTAGATTCTTTCAATATCCCCCAATACACAGAACAAATAACTGTCAAAAAAGTCACCTTCTCAATAGAAAAAGGAGTAGAGTCAATCTGCAGAGACAGACTATCCAGGATGGAGGGGACACTCACCATGGGTTAAAGGATATGCAAGGTTAGTAGGGTATGAAGCAAACACAAAATGACAGCATCCTGACTCTCTCCTTATCTCTCATAGTCTTGCATTCACACTGCTTCTGCTAAAAATTTTAATGCCCTTGTTGGGTCTTAATGATGGCTGAAAAGCCAGTGAACTGATAGTTTAAACAAATGCTCTCTCCACTCCTACATACCACCCCCCAAAATGCTCCTCACTGAAAAAGGTCAAAGCCAAGCCAACCCTGGCAGCTTGTCCAGCATCATCCCAGTGGCACTGACCAGTAGGAGCCACATGGGACAAAAGTCAAGGGCATCTAGAGTTGAAGCGGTCTTGACATTTTAGGGATGGAATCTTTTGATAGTTTGTTTTGTTGACTTGACACAATATAGAATCATCTGAGAGGGAAATCTAAATGAAGGATTATTAGAATCAGGTTGGCTTGCGGGCATGTTTGTGGGAGACTGTCTTGACTACACTAATTGAAGTTGAAAGATCTGTCTACTCTGAGTAGCAGCATTCCTTAGAAAGGGGCTCTCGGATTAAGAACAAAGAAAGTGGGCAGAGTATAAACTTGCAAGCATTTTTTTTTCTTTTTCTTTTTCCTTTCTTTTTTTTCTTTTTTAATTTTTTTCAAGACAGGGTCTTACTATGTAACTCTGGCTATCCTGGAACTCACCATGTAGCTCAGGCTGGCCTTGAACTCAGACTCTGCCTGACTCTGCCTTTTAAGTGCTAGGATTGAAGGTGGGTACCATTTCTGGCATGCTTCTGTTCTTGACTGTGGATGTGAGTAGTGACTTCAAGTCCCTGTCACCATGACCTTGTCAAATGGTGAACTGTAAGCTGGAACTGTAAGCCAAACAAACTCTTTCTCCCTCAAGTTACGTTCGTCAGGGTGTTTTATAATAGCAAAGGGGAAACAACTAGGCTAAAAATCACGTCAGCAGTCAACCACTGCCTATTCTACTCTCTGCATTTATCCTCTTGGGCTTACTTGTAATTGTTGAAGGAAAAACAGTATACAGAGAAGGATGAAATGAAGGAATGATACGTGTGTGGCCTTTTCCTCATTGAAATTAGAAAATTTCACTGGCAATGATGACACCCACCTTTAATCCCAGCACTAAGGAGGTAGAGGCAGGTGGGTCTCTGTGAATATCAGGCCAACCTGGTCTACATACAATTCCAGGACAGTCAGGGCTACATAATAGAGACACCATCTAACCAACCAACCAAACGATAAAAAGAAATTACGAAATGCTGATTTCCTTACACTTGAGACCTTGAACTCAGTCAACGGTGGGCAGGAGAGCTAACCTTATTCATTTGTTGATTTGACAGCCCTGGCTCTATAGCACTCTCCTCCTTAGCACTGGGGGTGACATCACTCATAATGACTGGTATCATCTGTGTGTTCTCAGGGCTCCCAGACAAGGCTAGTCCATAGTTCCTTACAGACAAAGAATATAAGATCTACTTTCCAGTCTGTAGGAACGGCCACTAATTAAAGCATCGGGTGCTATTTGTGAACATACTATTTTTGGCTTTTAAGTCATTTCCCATCTGTAACCCTTGTCACCCACTTCTGACCATAAAGGACAAGGGCAGCACATCTGCTTTTGTCTTTTTTCATCTAGTTATAAATATAATGTACCCATTCTGGTGGTTCCAGGAACCAGGGAAATCCTGAGTGGCTCTGGCCACAGTAATGAATGCAGGTTCTTACACATAAGTCAAACCATCTGCTCAATAAATAAATTGGTATCACTCAAGGGTTCTGTGACAAGACTTTCCCTGGGGAGATCACACACACACACACACACACACACACACACACACACACACACTCACAAAATTTGCCCCAGATAAAGATTCCCAACAAATCAAAGTATGGTTACCACTAAAGTCCAGCTTGGTAAACCATTAAGTTTTATTGGCATTACTTACAGGAGTATGAGTGAATGGTTACTTACGGGAGCAGAAATGACTCAAAGACAACTTCCTTACCAAAGCCCACCCCAGCATGAGCAACAGCTCACAAAAGCTGGGAACCTGGAGCTCACTGCACAGCTAGCAGACAGCTTAACAGGTTGCAGAGTGTCCTTTCCAAGTGATGTAATTGGTATAAATGTCTTTCAGGAGGCTCAGCTGGTTTTTGATTCTTCTAGACAGCTGGTCTGGGCTCAGTCTTCTTTGTAGCTTGGCTTGTCTGAGGAGGGGCACTCTCTCCAGGTTTATTAACTCTTGGAGGGAGGAACCTAGTGAATCTGTCAGTTTCAGGGACTTCCTGAAGCAGCAGCTGCTTCTTTTTTTTTTTTTAAAAAACTTTCTGTCTTAAAGCCTTCCCTGCAAGATACAATGTTTCAATCTTGAGGAAACTAATACATAACACCAAAGGTGAGGGTATGGTGATAATATGGCTGAGAATTTTACATGTTTAAATAACTAGTAATAACAGAATCGCCCACAGGGGCTGTTGAAAATTAAATTGATACACACGAAGATGTAATGTTACATGTTAATTATACAGATATCTAGTCTACAAGTTTATCTAGATATATGTATTTAGTCTTTCTGGAATGAACCTAAGATTTAGAATCAGAAGGTTTGCCTGACAGCCAGTTTGCTGTGTGCCCTTGAGAAGTATTCACTCTCTGACATGGTTTCTTATTGTCTGTAAGTGGAGGTGGTAATGTTGTTATTTACCTTACATGTATGTCTCCAGGAATGTTACAAATGTTTTGTTTGTTGGTTAGTTTGTAACCCTTCCTCCCTTCCTTCCTTTCTTCTTTTGGGACAGGTTCTCATGTAATTTAGGTTGACCTCAAAGTGCTAAACAATGGCCTTGAGCTCCTGTTCCTCCTGGTTCTACCTCCTGAGAGCCCAGATTACAGGCATGTGCCAACACAGAGGCTTGAAAAGCTTTGATGTTGTGAAGTACGATTCAGAAGTTGATCTTTTATTATCGGGTAATTGGTACACAGTGATCAATGGGCAGCCCCACAGGGTACGCACTATTACCCCAGGAGCAATAACAAGTTAAAAATATATACCTTTCAGAAAGGGCATTACTGTGGGGCCTGGGCATATATAGTTGTTACAACTATGACCCATACAAAGGTGCAGGCTAGAACATTCTAGTCACAGAGGCTGGCAGAATTAAATCTGTACAAAACTGTATTGTAAGTATTTGGAAACCACCCTAGCAAACAGCTCTTCCCATGACTTCTAATGGTTAGTAAGCCCAGGAAATCTGCATTCCCCAGTGGGTTTCATAGTAACAACCCTGGACTGAGAATCAGAAGCTAGCTTGAAGGCCAAATTGTGTTTTCTGACTGTGTGGTCACAGACAAGTCATTTATCATTGCTCGGCTGGAAAGAAGGAATGATCAGCCCTACTCTGCAGGACTCTTAGGAGACGAAAATACGATTGTATATGTAATGTCACTGTGTAGCTTGCAAAGTACTGGGCAAATGCATGTATTAGCATTCCTCCCAGACACTGAGGGAGATACTGCGGTGTAGTAACCCCTCGTTCCCATAAACAGTAGAAGCAGAGACAGAAAGAAAAAAGGGAGTGGGAGTGAAATTCATGTCTACACCTGGGGAATTCATGAATTGGAATAACTAGCTTCTAAGTCACATAGGAATGGCTAGGCCGGCCCAACATCAGCCCTCATGGCCACGTCCGTGTCTATAAAACAGAGCTGTGAGGTAAGTCAGAGGGATTATTCCCCCTTCAGGAAGAAAGGTCAGTGAGGGGAGCATGAAGGCAGAGAATCCAGGCCTCAGAGGGTACCAGTGGTGGGGGGGTCGGGGGGATGGGGGTGGTAGGGGTGGTGGTTGGTGTTCCCACAGAAAGTAGAACTTGCAGGTGATCAGAAAGAAGAGAGTCTGTCTGGGCTGGTGGGTCAGGAGATTTCTGTAGCATCGACACTGGAGCAACCCAAAGCCTTGCCCAGAGCTGCAGTGATCCTACGCCCATAACCCCCCAGCTCCCCACATAGACACAGGGCACCTTACACATCACACAGTAGTGCCCCTGGCAGTGGTGAAAATGTTATTTTTGTGAAATGGAGCTAAAAGGCATCCTGGGGCAAAGATGTTACTTTGGCAGTTCACTTAACCCATACCTAACCTACCTGTGCCCCAAACCCTTTACTAGTTACCTAGAGCAGTTCACTACAACTTATTTATTTTGGTTTTTAACTGTGTCTGAGTATATGCACATAAGTGCAAGTGCTACCTGAAGCCAGTAGAGGGCACCAGACCACCGTGGCTGGAGTTACAGTGGCCGGTGAACTGCCTAACATGGGTGCTGGCAAACAAACTCAGCCCTTCTACATGAGTAGTGCGTGCTTTGAATTGCTAAGCTATCTTTCCAGCTCAGTTTACTATACGACTTGCACAGACCTAAATAGAAGATAAAAATTTGAGATAGCTGTCATTCATTAATTTATTCATTATCTATGTGAAAACACGCTTGAGGCAGTATGAGCAACAACAGCACACGTATAAAGCCCAAGGGTAGATATTAGAAATAAGTTTGTATAGAAAGAGACCAACCGCCCAAACCCCGTGGGAGAGAGACCTCACCGCCTGATCAGGTGGGCACTCCTGAGGCTGCAGAGCGGAGGAGACCACCAACACTGCCCACCCCTGCCCACATCCCTGGCCCAAGAGGCAACTGTATAAGGCCTCTGGGTTCCCGTAGGGGAGGGCCCAGGAGCGGCAGGATCCCTGCGCCTGAGACACCGCCGGAACCTGAAGGAAACAGACCGGATAAACAGTTCTCTGCACCCAAATCCCGTGGGAGGGAGAGCTAAACCTTCAGAGAGGCAGACACGCCTGGGAAACCAGAAGAGACTGCACTCTGTGCACATCCAGACGCCAGAGGAAAACACCAAACGTCATCTGGAACCCTGGTGCACGGAGGCTCCCGGAAAGAGCGGCGCAGATCTTCCCAGTTGCTGCCGCCGCGGAGAGGACTTAGGCAGTACCCCACGAGCAAACTTGAGCCTTGGAACCACAGGTAGGACCAACTTTTCCCCTGCAAGAAACCTGCCTGGTGAACTCAAGACACAGGCCCACAGGAACAGCTGAAGACCTGTAGAGAGGAAAAACTACACGCCCGAAAGCAGAACACTCTGTCCCCATAACTGGCTGAAAGAAAACAGGAAAACAGGTCTACAGCACTCCTGACACACAGGCTTATAGGACAGTCTAGCCACGGTCAGAAATAGCAGAACAAAGTAACACTAGAGATAATCTGATGGCGAGAGGCAAGCTCAGGAACCCAAGCAACAGAAACCAAGACTACATGGCATCATCGGAGCCCAATTCTCCCACCAAAGCAAACACGGAATATCCAAACACACCAGAAAAGCAAGATCTAGTTTCAAAATCATATTTGATCATGATGCTGGAGGACTTCAAGAAAGACATAAAGAACTCCCTTAGAGAACAAGTAGAAGCCTACAGAGAGGAATCGCAAAAATCCCTGAAAGAATTCCAGGAAAACACAATCAAACAGTTGAAGGAATTAAAAATGGAAATAGAAGCAATCAAGAAAGAACACATGGAAACAACCCTGGACATAGAAAATCAAAAGAAAAGACAAGGAGCTGTAGATACAAGCTTCACCAACAGAATACAAGAGATGGAAGAGAGAATCTCGGGAGCAGAAGATTCCATAGAAATCATTGACTCAACTGTCAAAGATAATGTAAAGCGGAAAAAGCTACTGGTCCAAAACATACAGGAAATCCAGGACTCAATGAGAAGATCAAACCTAAGGATAATAGGTATAGAAGAGAGTGAAGACTCCCAGCTCAAAGGACCAGTAAATATCTTCAACAAAATCATAGAAGAAAACTTCCCTAACCTAAAAAAAGAGATACCCATAGGCATACAAGAAGCCTACAGAACTCCAAATAGATTGGACCAGAAAAGAAACACCTCCCGTCACATAATTGTCAAAACACCAAACGCACAAAATAAAGAAAGAATATTAAAAGCAGTAAGGGAAAAAGGTCAAGTAACATATAAAGGCAGACCTATCAGAATCACACCAGACTTTTCGCCAGAAACTATGAAGGCCAGAAGATCCTGGACAGATGTCATACAGACCCTAAGAGAACACAAATGCCAGCCCAGGTTACTGTATCCTGCAAAACTCTCAATTAACATAGATGGAGAAACCAAGATATTCCATGACAAAACCAAATTTACACAATATCTTTCTACAAATCCAGCACTACAAAGGATAATAAAGGGTAAAGCCCAACATAAGAAGGCAAGCTATACCCTAGAAGAAGCAAGAAACTAATCGTCTTGGCAACAAAACAAAGAGAATGAAAGCACACAAACATAACCTCACATCCAAATATGAATTTAACAGGAAGCAATAATCACTATTCCTTAATATCTCTCAACATCAATGGCCTCAACTCCCCAATAAAAAGACATAGATTAACAAACTGGATACGCAATGAGGATCCTGCATTCTGCTGCCTACAGGAAACACACCTCAGAGACAAAGACAGACACTACCTCAGAGTGAAAGGCTGGAAAACAACTTTCCAAGCAAATGGTCAGAAGAAGCAAGCTGGAGTAGCCATTCTAATATCAAATAAAATCAATTTTCAATTAAAAGTCATCAAAAAAGATAAGGAAGGACACTTCATATTCATCAAAGGAAAAATCCACCAAGATGAACTCTCAATCCTCATCTTCGATTGGTTTATATACAAGTGTGCAATTTCTAGGCTTGAAAGTAAAATGATGCTATCTGGTGCTGGATAGAGGAGCCTTATTTTTTATTATGGCAGCTTGCTATTTTTGTAACATGGTGATTTGGTTGAACACAATAAAGTACAGTAGTAACTGATCTCCCCCTCTTCCTGGATGAGTGAGGAGATGATTAAATGTTGATGTCAGTATCCATGAGCATATTCAGATGAGCTTCTGCTTCTGTTGAAAAGGATGCTGTGTTTGATTGTGGTTCGAAGCTTTGAAGCACTACTTGGCATCTCCTTCCTTGGAGGTCTCACTGTTTAAACATAACAGATTTGATAGCTTGTTGGTAAGGTGAGGTCCAGCTTGTCTCCACTAGGTCATCTTCATGTGAATCCGGTGGTTATACGGTTTTGTTCTAGAGATATTTCATTTTTTAAATAACGGTTTTAGCTGACATTCATGGAGAGAATGAATCCTTAGAAGTGTGCCACTAGTGAAAGGAAATCCTGTCTAGAGTATGTTTCTTTACAAAGCTGTGTCACACCATCCTTTGGGCCCTCTGCTGGAAAAGTAGAATCAAGTCTCAAATAATGCCTTTTAAATTGTATCCTCTAGTATTATAGATGTAGGACAGTACTGTATCATACCTCTGTGGATGTAAAATAGCTTGTACCTGCTTTATGATACGTAGTAGTGACCGTGCTTTATCAGAGCTGTTTTTAATGATGTTGCTCAGAATGTTTTCTTTCCAGATGATGATTGAGAAGCTAATTTAAAAAAAAAATGGTGCCAGGTACCACAAGAGTAACAGAACTGTGTTGTTTTCTCGGGTTTTGTTTTTTTACTTTTTTTTTTTTAATGGAGTGTGCTGGATGTCTCTACAGTTTTGTTCACATGACTGCAGAACCTGGAAAAGCTGTTGCTGCTGTTGATGCATAACACACTGCTATTATTGGTCTTTTTATATAAATATAAATATATATATATACAGATATATAATTTGAATTTTTTGAAACTTTACCTGTGCTGTCAACTTTCGAAAAAAGTATCCCCGTTTACTGTGTTGAGTTGGCACTGTACAGAAATTAACAGCCATATTGGTCTAGAAATGTTGAACTTAAGTTTTTTCCATTTGTACAGGGGTAACACACTGTATTAAATATGTAAGGTCTTATATACGTGGGTTTGATTACAAAAACTAATAAAGTATTCTCAAAAAAAAAAAAAAAAAAAAAAAAAAAAGAAAGAGACCAACCGCTCCAGCCCAAGTGTCTAGACAAGGCAACTGTCTTGATCAAGAGGATTCGCTGCTCACAAAAGCAGAGGCCCAGGTACCCCAGCAGGCTGTATCCTTGGTTTTACTCTAAGTCAGATGACAACCGTCTTCTCCCCATGGCCTGGGTCTGATCTCACTCTCTTTTGAGATTGTCTAGCTTGAAATGAACCTGTGCAAAGGCACAGAAGGAAAGGCAGGGTCAGCCACTTAACCTCCCTGACTCTCTGAGGATGCTGCAGAGTCTTTTTGTAAGCCTTAAAATGTTTATAAGGTGTGTGTGTGTTGTGTGTGTTTATGCATATATGTGTGTGTGTTTGTGTGTGTATATGTGTGTGATGTGTATGTGTGGTGTGTGTATGCTTGTATGTGTGTGTGGTGTGTGATGTATGTGTAATGTGTATGTGTGTGATGTGTGTGTGTTTGTGTGTGTATGCGTGTATGTGTGTGTGTTGGGGTGAAGTGGGGTAGACAAAGAAAGACTTGAATTCCTAGTGGAAAGCACAGGTCTTACATTGTTCCATAGAAAGACAAGTATTTATGTTGCTTTCGGTCTGACTCTGTCCTTCCCATAAAGGGCTCTGAGCAGAGAGGGTGCTGACCTCTAAGGAGCTGGATTCCAAAGCAGAAGGAGAAAGGAGGGATAATATGAAGAGCTGTTCATGACGCCATTCTTCTCACTTTTCTTTCATCAGTTCTCAGAGACATTGCTGCGGTCAAGCCTGTCACGAGTCTGCTGTCATTCTCCTGTTTGCCACACCTCTCATGTGAGGCCACTTTCCCGTTTTATCCCGGGAGACTAATCTCAACCTTTCTCTAACCCTTACTTATAAAACCTAGGCACATGAAATTGTACTGTCAGTCAAAAGTAGACTTGACCTGGCTACATTATATGTATTCTATATTCTGCCTTGGACGCACTTGTTTGCACTTTACAATACTTCTCATTATTAGAATAAATTACCAAGACTATTACTTCTTCTCCTTCCTTGGGCCTCACCTGCCCCTGGCAAGCACTAAGCCCCTGAAAGCAGGGTGGTGCTGTCATTCTTCCTATCTCTAGCTTTTAGCTCACCACCTGGTACACAGTGGGAGCTCTGCATTTGCCTAATGAATGTCTTCATCGGGCTGCGGCTTGGTCAAGCCCTCTCATCTTACTTTTTCACTTTTAAGAGCCAGGACGTATGGCTGGCAGCACGGCTCTGTGGATAGATCGCCTGTGCAAGCACAAGGTTCTGAGTCAGATTCCAGTACCTGGGACAGGCCTGTAACCCCAGTGTGGGGCACAGAGACTGGTCCTGGGCACTCTCCTATCAGGCAGTCTAGCTGAAACAAAATAAGGTAGAGGGGCCTGGAGAGATGACTGCTGCTTAGGATCTGGTGCCCTCTTCTGACCTCTAGGTGTACACACACACACACACACACACACACACACACACACACACACACAAACAGACACACAGATAGCTAAGTTTTGCAATGACTTACCAGGTTTGTTAGACAATCTCCTATGGACCGTGTTAAAAACACTGATCCCACCCATATCAGCAGACTCACAGGGAGGGCCCAGGAATAAGTGGTATTATTTCAAGGTTTCTGTGGCAGCTGCTTAGCCTGGTCTTGGCAATCTCCAGACTCCGCAAAGCCACGGGGCAAGGACGACATGTGCGGTACTCACTGCCAGGTTCCAATGCCCGTATCATGCCAAGCACATGCAGAGTAATGAGTAGTTGTTACCTCATCCTGTAAGTCATTACCATGTCTGAGGGCACCTCAGCTGCCATGGCCTATTAAGCTAGCCAGAGAAATTGTGTATGACCCTGATGTTGGGCCCTACCTTGGTGTTTCCCTCCCTTGTCGCTGAGCCTTTTAGCCTGCTATAGCAAGAAATTGTTTACACCCTTGACAGCTGCTCTTAGCCCCTGATTTGGGGCTGGGATTTTCCATGGCACTCTTCCTCCCCACCGAGCCTTCCAGCTTGTTGTTATTTAAGAAGTTGTTTATGCCCGATTGGGCCGGAACTTTCACCACACAGACTTTTCCTGTTTTCCTGGTTGGGGATTTTCACCTGCCTTGTTGTTTTCCACGGCTTTTGCCTTGGGTATATAAGGAGATCTCAGTAAAGCCTGGTGGCACTCGCTGAAAACAGGTGACCCGTGTATGTGTTTTCCTTCAATCCCGCAGACCTACGCCGGATATTCACACACTGGCGGTGCAGGCGCTGACACCCTGACAGCCCTCAAGAGTTTTGGGGCCCTGACCTGGAGACTAGGGCAGCCATGCATCTGTGGGCAGTTTAGTCCTGAGCTTCAGATTCTTCTGTGGCCGAGGGCATGGGGTTAAATGACCACTAGGGTCCGATGGGTCCTGCTCTTCCTGAATGGCACCCTTACTCTGTGACTTTAGCCAGCTGACTTACTTATTGAGGTCATCTCTCCCCTTCTGCCTCTCACCATGGGGTTTGCAGCCCTGAGGGTGGGGCAGAAACTCTGAAGACTTACACTCAAAGCCAAACCAAACAGAAAAGGTAAACGAGACAGAAGAAAGCAGAATAGAACCCAGTGAGAAGATGGGAAAGTTAACTAACCTCCTGGTGTGGTGGTGCACACCTTTAATCCCAGCACACTGTAGGCAGAGGCAGGCAGACCTTAAGTTCAATGCCAGCCTGGTCTACAGAGTGAGTTCCAAGGCTGCCAGTTCTACAGAGAGAAACCGTCCCGAAACAACAGTAACAACGAAGCCAGTTAACTAAGCCCACTTAGTTAATTAAAAGTTGTCCATCTCAATAGGAACCCAAGATACAGATAGTGAGAATAATAAAGTCAGACAATCATTTTTCTTTCTTTTAAAACAACAAATACCATGAAATTAACCTGCTTAAAGTATAGGGTTGAATGACTTACAGAACTATATATTCAATTGTCCGCTCATCCACCATGATCAAGTAGGCTTCATTCCAGAGATGCAGGGATGGTTCAATATACAGAAATCTATCAATGTAATCTACTATATAAACACCACATAATATAAATTAAAAAAACACATGATCATCCCATTAGACACTTAAAAAAAAAAGAAGCTTCTGACAAAATCCAACACCACGTCCTGGTAAAAGTCTTGGAGATATCAGGGATCTAAGGGATATCTAAACACAATAGAGGTAACATGCATCAAGCCAAGCCAACATCAAATTAAATGGAGAGAAACTTAAAGCAACTCCACTAAAATCAGAAACACGACAAGGCTGCCCACTCTCCTCTCCATATCTATTCAATATGGTACTTGAAGTTCTAGCCAGAGCAATAGACAGCTAAAGGAGATCAAGGAAATGGAAACTGGAAAGGAAGAAGGCAGAGGATCGCTATTCAAGGATGATAGGATAATGTACACACGTAACCCCAAAATTCTACCAGGGAACTTCTCCAGCTGACAAACACCTTCAGTGAAGTGGCTGGGTACAAGGTTAACTGAAAAAGGAAAAGAGAAGTCGCTAGTCCTCCTATGTACCGATGAATGATGAATGGGCTGAGAAAGCAAGCAGTCTTCAGAATAGTCACAAATAATATAGACATCTTGGTGTAACTCTCACAGAGCAAGTGAAAACCTTCATGATAAGAACACCAAGGCTTTCAGGAAAGAAACTGGAGAGGATATCAGAAAAAGGAATGATCTCCAGGACTCATGAATCGGTAGGATTGACATAATAAAAGTGGCCATTTTACCAAAAGCAATCTACAGATTCAGTGTCTTCCCCAACACAATTCTTAACAGAACTCGAAAGAACAATACTCACATTCATATGGGAAAAACCCAGAGTAACTAAAACAACCCTGGACCCGAGCTTCCTGAGGTGCCACCGCCCCTGACTTCAAGCTCTATTACAGGGCAGTAGTAATAAAAACCACATGGTCTTGACAGAATCAGATATATGGATCAATGGAATTGAATCGAAGATCTAGATGTAAATCCATATACTTATAACACCTGACTTTCGACAAAGAAGCCAAAAGTATACAATAGAAAAAAAAGAAAGCATCTTCAATAAATGGTGCTTGTACAACTGGATGTCACCATGTAGAAGAATGCAAATAGATCCATATCTATCAAAGACCCCGACATAAAACCAGATACACTGAGCTGGGTGATAGTGGCGCATGCCTTTAGTCCCACCACTTGGAAGGCAGAAGCAGGCAGATCTCTGAGTTCAAGGTCAGCCTATTCTACAGATCTCGAGTTCCAGGACCGCCACAGCCACACAGAGAAACCATGTCTCAAAAAACAGTAACAGATACAAATAAACAAACAAACAAACAAGCAAAACTGAACCTGATACAAGAGAAAGGGAGTTGGGGGGGGTAGCTTTGAACACATTGGCACAGGAGACAACTTTGTGAACAGAATAGCAATAGTACAGGCCCTAAGATTGACAATTAATAGATGAGACCGTATGAAAAACTGTCAATAGGACAAAATACCATCCTACAGAATGGGAAAAGTTCTTCACCAACCCCACATTTGACAGAAGGACAATATCCAAAATATATATAAAGAACTCAAGAAACTAAGCACTGAAAAAACAAATAACCCAATTAAAAAGTGGGTTACAGATCTAAACAGAATTTCCAACTGAGGAATCTCAAAGAACCACTTAAAGAAATGTTCGACATCTTTAGCCAAGGCTGAAATGTACTGAGACTCCATTTTATACCTGTCAGAATGGCTAAGATCAAAACTACAAGTGACAGCTCCAGCTGGCAAGGATGTGGAGCAGGGGGACACTCCTCCATTGCTGGTGGGAGCATAAACTGTGCAGCCACTTTGGAAATCAATAGGGTGGTTTCTCAGAAAATTGGGAATCGATCTACCCCAAGACCCAGCATCTGTGAATCCCAGCATTAAAGAGGCATGCAGAGCTACTCTGGGATCAGACCACCATGTCTCAGGAAGAAAGCGGGGGAGGAAGGCGGGCAGGCAGGCAGGCAGGCAGGCCGTGGAGAGGCAGAGGAAGGAAGACTCCTGCAAGTTGGAGGTTAGTCTAGTCTATATGGCAATCTCCAAGCTAGCAACAGAACTGTTCCCATGGCAAACACACACACACACACACACACACACACACACACACACACACACACACAAGAAGTGGGAGGGGGCCAGAATCACCTTGGTAATAATAAATGAAAGCTTTTTCCATAAAGTTGGAGACAAGTGTACCTATTATCACAAATTCTCAACATTGTACTAACCGTCTCTCTAGAACAGTAGAGGAAGAAAAGAAAAAAAACTTAAAACATTGGACTAATTTTCTGAGGCACTGACCAAACTAAAGGTGAGGGCAGTTAATGCCATTGAGTGGTTGTTACTTCTAAGCTGCCTAGAGATTAGAGTAGACAAACAGGTACAAGGTTGGCTGGCAGGGGACAGTCATACATTATAAGGACACCATGTTGCTGATAACTTCCAAGGATTATGGTTTAAGTACAAAGCTCTGGCCTCCCTTTGAAAGCACATACAGACACCCCATCCTATGGTCCTTACCAATGCCACATTCCCAGGAGATCTTCTGATAGACCCTGCCAGGCCTGCCATCCCACAAGAGCAACCATTCCCAGGCCACTTTAGAGTGCCCTAAGGAGTCTGACTACAAATAAACACTAGAAAATATATATATAATTTCTGTTCAGAATCATGTCTGTAAACCGGAAGTAATGGCACAGGCTGTAATCCAACAAGGGGGTGGGGGATCGAGCAGAAGAGAACATGATTGACGTCATGCTAGCCTACTCTATAGGACCTGCCTCAGAAGACCAAGCAACAGCAACAATTACTGAAATCAACATGCAGGTTTGCCAACGTAAAACACCCGGTTTATGGGATTAGCTGGAAATGCTAGCACACTGGAGAAGAATCTGAAGTGGAAACTTAAGGGTTCTTTGGGAAATCGGCTAGCCTCAAACTCAGAGATTCACCTGCTTCTATCTTCTGAGTGCTGGAATTAAAGGCATGAGCCACCACCACCTGTTTGAGACCCTGTCTTACAACACACACATTACTTTAAGACCTATGTTTTATTTTGTCCCTTTGATCAGTGTCCTTTCCCACTTCCTGGGGATTGAATCTTAATCTTTTTACCTTTTATTTTGAAAAAGAACCTCAGGAAGTTGCCAATGATGGCTTTGAATTCATTCCACAGCTTGATTACAGCCTCTTGTCACCATTCCTAGCTCCGTCCCAAAATGCCTTTATTATTCTTTTTCTTACTTTTCATTGTAAATGGCCAAATTCTGTATATATTCGTGAAGGTTTTGAGGCTGCTCTTTGGCTGTAGAGTGAGATTTGCCCACAGTTATGAAAGGCACTGTACGCCAGCAGACTAACACTCTCTGTGTAGAGCTCACCACTCAGACTTGGAGTGGATGGTCAAGTGTTCCATCTCCATCCCTCCTCAGGAGGTTAATTGTGGGGTGTGGGCCACAGTTTCCTAGAGGGTTCCCCAAGATGCTAAAATAGGCGGCTGCCTACCTCCTCTTGAGTTTTCTTCCCTTTCATTTTATTTCTGCATTCCAACTGGCACTCATACCAGGGAAATCAGGGTCACCTCCTGGGATTCTCGGTCTCATTAATACAAGACTTCAAGAAAGGACTCAATCAAGCACTCAGGAAGCAGGGCTACATATAGAGGAAATCCTGCTTTGCAAAAAACAAAAAATAAAAAGAAATAAAATAAAACAAATTCACAGGCAGGCATAGTGTCTGTCTTGGCAGCAGCCTGGAGGAGAATGAGGAAGAATAAAATGAACCATGCTATTTGAGTTACTACCAGGGAAACCTGACACATAGTAGACCACCAGCCACACAACAGGGAGGGGAGTTTAAAAAAGGAGTAAGGAAGCCCAAAGCATCAGGCAGGCTGTGCCTTTCTGAGTTAGTACTCAACAAACCTCATGGTTACCCCATGGCAGCTTGTAGGGACTATGAGAGGGGGCAGGTATTCTGGGAAGGAGAAATACACATCCCATTTAAAATACACATCTCATTCTCCTGCCTGTCTTTTAGCTAGGTGATTGACTCCACCAACTAGAATGCTAAGTCTCTACCCAGGACAGAGGTTCTGTTTTGTTTTGTTTTTTTTAATTTATTTTATGTATATGAGCACATATACCAGTGTACCAGAAGAGGGCATTAGATCATATTATAGATGGTTGTGAGCCACCACGTGGGTGCTGGGAATCAAACTCAGGACTTTTGGAAGAACAGACAGTGCTCTTAACCTCTGAGCCTTCTCTTCAGCCCCCCAGAGGTTCTATTCTCTTGACTGATAAGTTTTCCCTTCGTGGGCTCTTACTGCTGCTCCACTAGTACAAATGACAATCGCTTTCTAAACGAACTATTTATACACGAATCCTTTTCTCAATGATTGCTTCTAGGAAGATCAAACTGAAGGTATTGCCCATTCCAGGGATCTAGTCCTTTGGGACACAAGGTGAAGTATGAGGGATGTGTTAGTGTGTCCCATGGTACGGGACAGCCTGGGACACGCAGCACCCTGGGCTCTTACCTGAGTGCCCATCACTTTCAATACATGGCTTCTGAACTTGTCTCTGTGGGAGGGGTGAGACAGGACTCAATTCCCTGGGCCTTATCTGGATCTGGGTTAGTAGCTCACCACTACTTTGTCACTTCTCATGTGCTTTTAACTATACTTGGAGAAGTATTTTGCTTAACCCTTTCTAACTTGAGACAATTCTCCACAAAGAATCAGTTCAGATTATTAGGGAGAAACTTCCTAGCATCTTCCCTTCTATGTGAGTGACAGGCTAGGGCTCTGCTCCTGAGCACACATCCAACATCCTTTAACTAGAAGTTAAAGGATATGCATGTGTGTGCGATCTCAGTATGTGAGCTTAGAGTGACCCTGGACTGCTGGCTTTAGAGTCTTCTGCCTCACCTTCCTGAGCTATAATTACAGGTGCACATGCCTCAGCTCCATTTCCAGGCTGGTAGTGCACTATTCTTTTCAAAGGGCTTGCATGTGAACACTGCTTACTGCCTGCCTTGGTCACTGTTCTATTTCTGTGACTAAGTATTCAAATGTATGAGCCTATGTGGGATTTTCTCATTCAAACCACCACATTCCACTGTCTGGCCCTCATAGGCTTGTAGCCATCTCATAATGTAAATAGTCGTCTATCACAGACAGTTTCAACACTGTTTAAAAGTTCAAAGTCTGTTTTAATACTCATGGCGAACTCTTAACTGTAATCCCTATAAGAACGAATCTAAAAGCAGATCACAAGCTTCCAACATACAATGACACAGAATATACATTACTATTCCAAAAGCAAAGAAGTGAGGAAACACTGGACCAAAGCATGACTGAAAACCAGCTGGGCAAACTCCACACTCTGCATCTCCATGTCTGATGTCAAAGTGCTCTGTAGGTCTCTAACTTCTACCAGCTTTGTTGACTGCAACACACTTCTTTCTTGGGCTGGTTCCACATGCAGTCTGCAACTTTCCTTGACAAGTATCCCAAGATATTGGCATCTTCAACACAATCCAGGCTTCACTGTCACATTTTCATGCAATGGCAATGTTGTAGTTTGAGTAAGAATGGCTCCCATAGGCCCATATATTTGAATGCTTAGTCACTGGGGAGTGGAACTCTTTGAAATGACCTCTCTGGAACTCTATGCAGGATACCCTAGATGTTCGCCTGGCCTCAGTGGCTGTCCTTAGCCACAGAGGGAGATTCCACAACCCTTTTCTTGTACTTTGACTCTAAGTCAGAACCACAAAACTGCCAAGTTCTGCTGCTTGATGGGGTTGGAACTTGGCCCCAGTGACATTTGCATTAACATTTCTGTTGGTGATGGTTTCCTTTACTGCTTAAAGTTTTCTTTAATTTCTTTTGATAAGTTGGAGACTAACTTGGG
The DNA here is from genome assembly GCF_021556685.1 of Rattus norvegicus. Taxonomy (NCBI): domain Eukaryota; kingdom Metazoa; phylum Chordata; class Mammalia; order Rodentia; family Muridae; genus Rattus; species Rattus norvegicus. Next base: position 78,913,557 of record NC_141540.1, on the reverse strand, counting down.
TGGGGTATTGCCCCGAGGTCATCACTCCTTTATTCCATTTAGTATCAGACTTTCCTTTTTTTAAAATTTAATTTAATTTAATTTTATTTTTTTAACTTGCGTGTTTCTTATTTACATTTCGAGTGTTATTCCCTTTCCCGGTTTACGGGCCAACATCCCCCTAATCCCTCCCCTTCTTTATGCGTGTTCCCCTCCCCACTCTCCCCCCCAGACTTTCCTTTAAACTCTTCTATCTCCTTAAGCCTGGGACTTAGGGTCCATTATACTTCCTGGTGCTCCCTTTTGTCTCAAACTGCACATTTTTATTTCTCTTTGTCTAGCCTTTTCTTTATCATTACACACATTCACAAGTGATAACAGCACACAGCCAATACTAGGCGGTTTTGAAATCTCTGCCAACTTCGTTATTCTAAAACTCTTCAATTTAGCCTTAGGCAAATTTTTTTAGGACAAGAGCATAACACAGCCACATTCTTCACCAAAATATCACAATTATGATCTATGGGCCACACAACTAATATTATTCCTCTCTAGAATGTCTTGATCTGGGCCTCCACAGTGCAACTCATCCCCAGCACTGCCTTTCATGTTCCTACTAGGATGGCCCATTATGCCCTGTTTAAAGCATCCAACCACTTTTCTAGTCCCAAGTCCCAAAGTCTACATTCTACCAACAAGCAGTATGGTCAGAAAATACCCCACTCCTGGTACCAACCTCTGTCTTAGTCACTGTTTTACTACTGTGAAGAGACACCATGACCAAGACAACTCTTATAAAAGACAACATTTAGTTGGAGGATTGCTTACAGTTTCAGAGGTTTAGTTCATTATCATTATAACAGAGAACATGGAAACACAAATACAGACATGGTCTGGAAAAGTAGCTGAGAGTTCAATATTCTGATCTGTAGCCACATTGGGCGGGAGGGGGAAGGGGAGAGGTGACAACAGGCCCAGAAGAGTGAGAAGGAGGAGGAGGAAGAGGAGAGAGACTGATTTGGCAACAGCTTTTGAAACCACAAAGCCCAACCCCAATAGGACACTTCCTTTAATGAGGTCTCTAATCCTTTCAATGAATCCCACTCCCTGGTACCTAAGCATCCAAATATCTGAGCCTATGGGGTGGGGCATTTTTTTTAAAGATGTATTTATTTATTATATATAAGTACACTGTAGCTGTCTTCAGACACACCAGAAGAGGGCATCTGATCTCATTATAGATGGTTGTGAGCCACCATGTGGTTGCTGGGATTTGAACTCAGGACCTCTGGAAGAGCAGCCAGTGCTCTTAACCACTGAGCCATCTCTCCAGCCCTGGGGTGGGGCATTCTTATTCAAACCGCCACACTGCCATTTCCCCATCTTGTTTCTTCATTTAATTCATGATTACTACTCCATACTTTGAGTGAGGAAACTGAACTTCAGGTACAGAAAACTGGGAGTGAATAAATGATGTTGGACGAATAATGGAAAGGTGGGGGAGGGAGATTGGGAAGGAAGAAACATGGCAAAGTGGAGGGGCAGGGTGGGAGCCCTATTCAGGAGCCTCTGAAACTGTCACGCTCAGAGCACCCTTGAAGGCTCTGCCTGTGACTTTTCTTATTCTCTTGTCTGGAAACATTTCCTCTTAACAGCACTCTCATTGCATTTATCACGTCTGTCTTTTCAGATTGGTTTTACATAGTCTTCCTTCTAAACTATTAACTACTAGATGGAAGTTATGCCATTGTGTGAGGAGCAACGAGCACTATGGTGTTTGGGCTCTAGAATCCTTATGCATGCAATAAGACTTTTCCCCACCCCTCCTAGACAGGGTTTCTCTGTGTATCCCTAGCTTTCCTAAACTCACTGTGTAGTCCAGGCAGGCCTGGAATGGCAGAGATCTGCCTGCCTCTGCCTCCAGAGCACTGGGATTAAAGGTGTGGATCAACAAGGACATTCTTACACAGTGATGTGCGGTGTAATTTGAGCCATCAGCAGTATACAGCAGTGCACATGACACATTAAAATCTTTTATGTCTATGAATAGTTGTGTGCCTGACATATCTTTTTGCTTGATATACAGTAATTAGACGCTGTGTATAACAAAATGCTTTAATGGTAAATGATTAAGACCACTTGGTTAAGTAGCAGTTAACAGGACCCAAATTCTACTTTGTCTGGCTCTAGAACCAGCAGTGTTCATCACATAAACTTGAGGGAAAAAAAGAAAATCAAAGTAGCAATTACAGGATGTTTGGTAGTTACGGGCTGCTTAGGCACTCTCAGCGGCCTAACCCACTATTGATTGATTGAAGGACACAGGGTCTTACTGTGTAGTTCTAACTGGCCTGGAATTCTTAGATCAGGCTGGCCTAGTACTTACATGTTTGTCTGCCTCTGTCTTCTGAGTGCTGGGACAAAAGGTGTGCATCATTGCCCAGCTCTGAACACTTTGTTGTTTATGTGGGTGAAACCTGGAGCTAATGGCCAACTAAAAAGTGTTCCTTATCTGTCTCATGGTGTACCCAGTAAATCTTCATTTCTAATTTTTCATAGTATTCTCAAAGGAACTTCCTAAACTAAAAAGCACGAATAGAGGAAAACTGCGCTGCTGTGCAATCATTAATGTATACCCGGTTTAACGAACGACTGTTACAGACTGGAGAAGATCACAGAAAACTTTAAGAGAGAGACTGTACTGGTTCGGTGGTGGTGGGGCGAGGAAGAGGAAGAATTCCATAAATTGTGGTTCTGATACTCCAGATCATAAAAAATCTCTTCCTACAACAGGTGCATATCATCTTTCACTAAAGTATATATACACACAAACACAGACACACACACAACCCCCAAAATAAAAACATGAATAATAGAAAATAAGTGGAAATTTCCACACTTTGTGTAGTTAGTTGCACGATGGTAGTGCTGATGAAAGAGTCTAGTGTGATAAAAGCTGTTGCAAAGTCACTTCCAGGATCCTACTATCAGGTTTTGATAAGGCTCTTACGTAACTGCAGTAGGAAGCTGAGCATCTCTGGTTCCTCAGGGTACCTTTCTCTTAAATAGAACTGCGGCTGGAGGACGAGAAACAGCAACAAGACATTCGCATACGCACAACCTTTAGAGATCCGGGGGAAAAAGAAGCCCTGTGCGCGTGCCCTTTTGCCCAGCTTCCCGAGCACGTGCTCTTTGGAACACGCCGCCCCGCCCCTGGGGGCCGGGCTCGCGGCCCAGCGAGCCAATAGGCGAGCGCCTTACAGCGCCGTGGCCCGACAACGTTAAGCGGCCCAATCGCTGGGGCCCGGCCGCCCGTTTCCCGGAGCCCCGCCCCGCGCGCAGAGCCCCGCCCCCGCGGCCCCGCCCTCCGCCCCTCCCCCGCCGATCGGCGCCCAGCCTGCGAGACGGAGAAACTGGGGCAGAAGTGAAGATGGCGGCGGCGGCGCTGGCGGCGGCGGTTCGTCGCCAGTGACGCGCGCTGCGGGCTGCTGTCCCTCCCCGCTCCCCGCGTCCGCCGCGTCCGCCCCGGTACCCCTCCACCCGCAGCCCGCCGCTCGCCGCGCTCCGGGCCGCCCTCGTCCGTGCGCGCCGTGGCCGGCCGAGCGGGCGGCGCGTTGATCCGCCCTCCCGCCCGCCGCGCCGGACCGCCGGGCCGCGGACACACGCTCGGCTGGGAGGCGGCGGTCCCTGCGCGCTCGCGGCCCTCCGTTTGGGGACCGGGAGGAGGAGGCGGTGGCGGCGGCCGTGGGATCCGGGGACGGGAAGGGGATCGGGGGGCCGGGCGACAGCGGGAGCGGCTCGTCCCCGGGAGCTGGGCGCGCAGGCGGTACCATGACGTCCATCCATTTCGTGGTTCACCCGCTGCCGGGCACCGAGGACCAGCTCAATGACAGGTAATGGGGCGGCGGCGGGGGAGGGGCGCCTCCCTCCTCTCTCCCCTCCCCCACGGCCGCGCCGGGGGCCCTACCGCCCCCTGTAGGCCCGGTGCGGGCCAAACTTGGGAGCCCCGGGCCGCGGGGCGGGGGCCGGCGCGGTGTGGACGCGGCTGCGGTGTAGACGGCCCGGCGCGCTGCCCCCTCCCCCTCCCGCGAGGAGCCTCGTTGAACTCGGCGGAGACGGGGGCTCCCGGCCCAGGCCCGAGGAATCCATATTAGTCAAAGTTGAATTGAGACAGACAATGCAGATGGGGGATGGTGGAGGTGGAAAAGAGAGGGAAGAGGAGCAGCGGGTTTGGGGGCTCCCGCGAGTCGTGTCCCGGGGGCTGGGTTTCCCTGGGGAGGCGGGGGTGGGGGGGAGAGATTCCCGGCAGACCGCGGGTTGGGAGTGGGAGGAGGGAGAGAGCGCCATGATTATTGTTATTATTATTAGATTCGAGCCCCTGCAGTGAGGTTGACTGCCCCGGGAGGGGATTGAAGGCAGGCGGGGGTTGGGGAAGTGGATTGGATTCCCTTTGCTCTCCTTCCTTCGATGTGGTACTGCCAAACTCTTGCTCCCCGGCTCCTGTGGTGAGAGCCTTTTTGTTTCCTTTTTTATTCTAATGATAGTGTTTTCTGGAGTTGTAATTTGACAGCTGAAAACCGTGCGTGGAGTGTCAAAGGAAAATTCTTCGGTTTGCAGTTCGCAATGCTGCTTTTCCCAACGCGCTGTGAATTTCTGGGTTGGGTTTGCTACGGGCAGAGGAGGAATTTTGATTTAAAATATTTGAAAAATCTCATAAGGCGGTTTGATTTGGATTCTACCCTTCACTCTGTCACTGTGTCTTACCAGTTTTGGATATTGAGTTGCAGGGCCACATGCTCACTGAGACCTAAGATAAAGCCGGGAAAAAAAAGTCCCTGTGTACTGTTGCAAAACAGACTTGGAGGTTGAGGGAGGCCTCCATTAAAGCATGTCTTGAGATCTAGGACTCACATCTAATGATGGGCCGAATGTTTACAGGTCGGAAAGTGGAGCGTTTTAAGCTTCCTTCTCCCTGCATACATTGCTGCTGGCCTGTATTTCTTTTGCATGTGGAAGGCCATTGTTCTCAAGTTTAGAATCAAGGTGTAATTTTTGCTAAGTGACTGGGTGACTTAAGTTGCGTGACGCCCAGTTTGTCATGTGCTTCCTGGAGAGAGGAAGAGGCCTAACTTGCTAATAAACTGGCCTCTAATGTGTCAGTGTTATCTTTACCACGGTCTGGGTTGGCAGTTTTTAGATCCTAGGCAGGCAGTCCAGGTTCTGGCATGGGGTAGGATTTGTTTAATCTTTACCGTAGCCTATTGTTTAAATACATGTTTGTAAAACTCAGAATGGGTTTTGAAAAGATTAACTACTTTGAGTTCGTTAACAACCTTTAAACTATTTAAACATTTTGTTAGAGGATTCTTACTCTTCCTTGGTTTCATTAGAGATATTTACAGCTTCAACAGAAGGTTTTTGGGGGGTGGGGGAAGTGTAAATCTTAGAATCAGACTAGTAGTGAGGAAACACCTACTACCATTTAGAGAAGTGTTGGTCATCTTTGAGTCATTTGCCTCGTAACTTAGAAATTTGCACCAGAGAAGTAGGGCATGCTTTTTGCGGTAGTCCTAACTCGATGTACCAAGAATAATTAAGCGTATTCAATTGAGAGTGCATGCCACAATCCTTGTCTTTGTGTTACCAACCTTCTGTTTTATTATTTATTTAGACAGGACCCTGGCTGTCCTAGAATTCACTATGTGTCTATCTGATGATGACCTTGCACTTCTTAGCCTGCAGCCTCCACCTTCCCAGTACTGTGATTACAGGCTTGAGCCACCACACCCAGGGAATAGAACCCAGGGCTTCATGCTTCTAGACAGATACTTTACCAGCTGTCCTGTATCTTCTGTGTGTGTTGGACGTTTGAGTCATTTTTTAGTGTCTTTTTTTGTTTTGTTTTTAAACTTAAGCTGTTTGAAAAATTTACACACAGGTTTTTTTTTTAATCTGCCATTTCTGCAGTCCCAGCCTCTTCTGTAGCCTGTGTACTGTATTAAGAATATTTAGGTATTTGTGACTTTGCAGTCTGTTGGAGTGCACACTTTGTGTGTGTGTGTGTGTGTGTGTGTGTGTGTGTGTGTGTGTGTGTGTGTATCTATCTAGATATCTAGACAGACAGATAGACACTCTCTTGCCCTGGCTGATTTTGAATTCATAATCTTCTTGTCTTAGCCTCCTGGTTGCTGGGATTATGAATATGTGCATCAACACCTGGGCTGAGTTCTTAACTTTGTTTTTATTTTATGTGTCTATGTGAGTGCTGATGTATCCATTAGTACCGCGTGTGTAGCTGGTGCAGGAGGAGGTCAGAATAGGGTGTCAGATCCCGGGATTGGAGATTAAATTTTGTGAGCTGCTGGATGTGGGTGATGACATGGACCAACCTCAGCAAGAGCAAGTGTTGTTAACTGCTACATCTCTCTAGGGCCTGGCATGAGTGCTTTATGAAGTTAGAAAAAAGACAAGTGACTTTTCATTTACAATGTGTTTGTTAAGGTGGTAGGGAAGTGCATTAGGTAAGACTTTGGAGACCTATTAACTGTGATGCTTAGCTGTAGTGTGCATGGCCTCTTGGCGGCATCCTAAATCTGAGGTAATTGGTTGTGTCAGAAGAGTCCATTTTTATTTAAATGTTCCTTCTGGAGATGGAGTTTGGACCCTCTTGGTGTATGGGCAGCACTTTCCCGAGAGCTATTCCCCATCCCCCTGTGAATTTGTGTTATTCCTGTGAAGCCCAAGGACTGAGGGGATCTGGAAGATCTGCTACCAGCCCTTGGAGGATGTCTGGGAAGTGAGAGGTTGGCAGGTCGACTCCTCACAGTGGGCAAAGGGATTTACAGTGAGCTACAGTAGGATATGCATGATGGGGAGGGGCTGGACTGTTTCCCCATGTTTGGGTTGGGCTATTGCTCTGTCCTAGGCACCTCAGCCTTAGCACACACACCTGTCCCAGAGGTGTAATGTTTTTACTCATTGCTAGAAATTTACTTGCCAATGTACATATTTTGTGTAATATATAAGAAACAAGTTTTATTTAACATTTTAAAAACCATTTTAAAATGTGTGCGTATGAGAGTACCTCACAGCGTGGGGTGCATGTCAGAGGATAACCTGCTCTTACAGCTCTGGTACTGGGGCAAGGGGCTTTACTCAGTGAACCATCTTGCTGGTCCAACAAAAATATTTTTAAATGATTATTTAAAAAATATTGTGTGCATATGTTTATGATGTGTGTGACCAAGTGTGAGTGCCACAGGATGTATGTGGAGGCTCACAGCTCACAGGCGTCTGCTCTCCACTTCAGTTATGGGTTCCAGGGGTCAAACCGAGGTCATTAGGAGAATGTATGTATGTATGTATGTATGTATGTATGTATGTATGTATGTATGTATGTATGTATATTTGCTGAACTTGTCACCAGGCCCCCAGCAAGATTTCATGCAGTCTAATTATGTTTGGCATGGACTTTCTTTGTGGTGAATTGATTTCACCTTTAAAGAAGAGTCTTTAGGCAGCAGACTTTGGTATTCTGGAGTTTGACAACTTATGCCCGACATCTTTTTTTTCCTTCTCAGTCAGAGAACTGACTTACTTAACCTGTTCCTAATGCGAGTCCTCTTTAAAAGGGATGTAGATATGATTGTAGCTTGTTCTCAAAATACTCCTTAGGATAGAATACTCCTTGGCTCTAATACAAACAGGTCTCATCCCATCGTGCGTGGGATTCCTGAGAGTGCTGCCTTTTGCCTTATAATGTGTTGTGTAATCAGTTGTGATCAGGCTTGATGGCCATACCACTAGGGTTGTTCTCTGATAGCTTCTCTCTCCCCAATGGAAGGCTACAAGATAGAATAGACAGGAATTTGAAACTGGTAGGCTGAGTACTGGCCTCAAGGTCAGGGAGGAACAGTTGAGATAGTGAATAAGAAAGAAAACCACAAACATTAGAATGGGAGTCTGGAAAATATTACAAAGAGATGGCTACTTTTGATTGTGGTATTCATGCAAAAATGCAAGAACCCATTTGTCCTAGAGTGCCCTCTCCCACGATTTTCCTCCCCTTCCCTTCTCCAGAGTGGGAGATTTGACCCTAGGAGCTTGGGAATGCGAGGTAAGTGCTGTACTGTGAACTCCATCTCCAGGCCATTTCAATAAATATCGCTAGTATTTAATGAAAAACAACACGGGCACCTTGCCTCCTGCCAGCTGTTCTGGGAGTTAGACTCTGAGCGCAGCAGGTTTGAGGCCAGCCTACTCTAATTTTGGGTTCCAGGCTACTTGACTCAGTGAGAACCCGTCTTGAACAAACAAAACTCTAGACTCTTAGTCCTAAGCCTGTCATTTCAACTGACAGCAGTTTTACCTTTCAAGGGATGTCTGGTGTATGTGCGGACATTTTCATTCCTACGTGTCAGAGCTGAGCGCTAACATGCCTGCAGGCATGCTGAGCACATGCTCTACTTTTAACTTGGACTCTCAGCTAGGACATTGCTCCTGGCCTGTAGTGGCTCTAGGCCAGACACTTAGATTCTCCTATAGAGAACAGGACTGTACCCCACAGCCTGGAATCAAATTAATTCAAAGTGTGAACTTTGTGAGGTGGAGAAACTTGGGCTGGGGTTATCTTCAGTACGGATTAGGCTAAAGAACGGAAGTGACTTTGATGAAGAAACCAGGTTCTTAAGTTAGTCTCGAAACATGATCTTTGGAAGCTAGTTAAACTTAAAGTTGATGAGTAGACATATTTCAAGTTCTCTGAAGACCACATGGAGACCAAATGGAATGTCTCCTTCCATTTAGGACAGTGGAGGTCCATTGGAGCACTTGTGCCATGAGTTTGGGATTGGCTACATGCAAGAAGCTGAGTGCAAACATGTTTAGCACTGTTGAGTTTTTTGTCTTTGTGCTCCTAGCAGGAGCCATAAGGGATGGAAGGGTAGACACAGAGCTGGACAAAGATGGGTGGTGGGTAGAAAGTACAACTGCCTGAAATGTCTGTAGTCTATGCCCCAAATAACAATACCCAACTGTTAGGGTGTGAGTTACATCAGAATGCTACATAATCTCACTGATTACCAAGATTCTTATCTAGAAATACTAGAAACATTGTGATGGAAAGAAGTAGTCATGGGTAATAAATGGATTAAAGGTAGATTGACCTACAACTCAAGAAGCTTGCTACTGATCGTAGACTAGTCAGGCACACTTGTGAAGGAAATGCACTTGCAGGGCCTTGAAGTACACTGGGCGTGTGAGCGGCTAGGGTGGAGGGCTTCCTTAACAGTTTTATTTTACGGAATAGGGTCTAAAGGGATACACAGTGGCTAGAGACGCCCCTCCCCCTTATTTGTGAGACGAGGTCCCACTATACATCCTTGGCTGGCTTGAAACTTACAGAGATTATCCCCCTGCCTCAGCTTTTGAGTTCTTGGATTAACCATATTCTGAGTCCTCTTTGTGGGGTGTGGAGCCTCTAAGTACTCTGTTTGAGACACTTTGGAGCTAAGAAAGACCTTGCATTTATTTCCTCTAGCCTCCTCCCAAGAGATTTATAGGCTTAAGCTACTACACCTAGTTCTCCTTGTGCAAACCCAGGGTTTTCCTGTGCCATCTAGGCAAGCAGGCAAGCATGCTTCCAGCTGAGCTGTGTCCTTAGCCCTCTCTGTCTTTCAAGCATGTCCCAGGTTTTGACATTTCAATGTGACACATGTGACAGGCATCCGTGAAGCTCACCCTTGAAAACTGCAATCAAGTCAGCGAAAACAGGGAGCAAAGACCTGACTCAGTGACGGAGAAGAACATGTCCCCTTGTAGAAGACCTGAACTCTTAGCACTTAGGTAGGGCTTATTCCAGCCTCAGAGGGGTCCAGCTCCTCTGACCTTCCCTGAGCTTAACTGCTCCCAAGAACAACACTGTCCCTACACAGACAGAACATGGCTTTAAAGATAATTACACACAGATGCGCTCACACCAGCAGTTTATGTTGCAGCACAAGGACAACACTGTCCCTACACAGACAGAACATGGCTTTAAAGATAATTACGCACACCAGCAGTTTATGTTGCAGCAGGTCGTACTCGTATTCTTTTCCTAGGTTCAGTGTGTGTCAGAGAAAAATGGCAGTTACCGTGTGTGTGTGTGTGTGTGTGTGTGTGTGTGTCTATGTGTCTGTGTGTTTCTGTCTGCGTGCCTGTGTGTGTTCGCTTTGCCATTCTGATCTTATGGAAATACTTTACCTTGGCTTGCTCTGATTATGAATTGTTGATTGTCTCTTTTGTTAGCAGGTTTTAAAAATTTTCCCCAAATACTAGTATTTAAAAGCCTTTTGGAAAACTTCAGCATGTGCAGAAGTTGAGGAAAAGAGTAAAATGAACACTATGTACTCATTACCAGTCTCGGTAGTGATAACTCAGAGCCATCTCACTTCAGTCCTGGGCCCGCTGGGTTCCCTTGTCCATTTAAAGAAAAAAGTGCGTAAGTAACCCTATAGTTATTTGGGCTTATGTGTGTCTGTGTCTGTTTCTGTCCATCTCTTTCTTATACATACATACACATGGGGGTGGAGCAAAGAAAAAGGGGATTCACATTTTGTACTGTGAGTGCACACTGGGAGGAGAGGGTTCTGTCCTTCCACCATGTGACTTCCCTTCCCATAATTCACAAGTTGTCGGGGTTCTCCAGCAAGCACCTTTACTAGCTGAGGCGTAAACAGCCTCGTCAGCTACTTTAATGGATAAGCTTTCGTTGTAGTTCCTAACACTGAACCCCTAAACACCTACACTAAGTACTATAGTCTACTCAGATTTTTCTGTTGTCTCTATGATTGATAACTTTCTCTTAATAAATTCTCTTAATAAAGTCAGTTGGGTCTTAATATGTTAGAAATAAGCTGACGTTTTTTGTAAAATTGAAAAATTTTTAAAAAAAGATTTATTTATTTTATATATAAGTACACTGTAGCTGTCTTCAGACACACCTGAAGAGGACATTGGATCCCATTACAGATGGTTGTGAGCCACCATGTGGTTACTGGGCTTTGAACTTAGGACCTCTGGAAGAGCAACTAGCGCCCTTAACCACTGAGCCATCTCTCCAGCCTGAAACTTTTAATATTTCCCTTCTTGTATGGCTGTGCACCACATAACGTGGATTCTCTGGAACTGGAGTTATAGCCCGTTATTATGGACCATGTAGATGCTTGGGCTGAATGGCACAAGAGCAACAAGAACCCACTTATTTTCCCCAGGGTTTCTCTGTGTAGCCCTGGCTGTTCTGGAACTCATCCTGTAGATCTGGCTGGCCTTCAGAGATCTGACTACCTCTGGGATTGTACATTGTTCTGCTGCCACCCCGTCCACTCCCACCTCCCTCCCCCACCTCCTCCACCACCACCACCACCACCAACAACAACAACTGGCTACAGTAAGAACTCTTAACTAGTTTTTTTTTACACAGAGTAGGTAGCCAGTGACTGGCTTGGAACTGCCCTGTAGGCCAGGCTGGCCTTGAATTCACAGAGATCTACCTGCTTCAGCTTCCCGAGTGCTGGAAATAAAGGCATTGGCCAGCACACCTTGCTTTTAACATGACTTTAAGAGAATCTCCTTTTAAGAATGGATGGGACCCATAGAATGGAGATCTCTCTCTCTCTCTCTCTCTCTCTCTCTCTCTCTCTCTCTCTCTCTCTGTGAGTGTGTGTGTGTGTGTGTGTGTCTGTCTGTGTGTCTGTCTGTCTGTCTCATATGTAGTCTAGACTATCCTGGAATTAAACTGGAGTCAAGCTCAGAATAGTCTTCCTATCAGCCTCTTAAGTGCTGGTGTTACAGTTGTGAGCCACCACACCCTGTTCCACACTAGAGACCTTACCGTTCCTGAGTCTTGTGATTTGTGTTTAATGCTGAGGGTACAACCTGGGGCTTCTAGGATGCTGACCTACCACTGCTACACCCCAGCCCCAGTATTGCGTTTTACCCACAGTAGTTTGCATTTACGTGACCCTGCTGTGGGTGAGAGCCTTGAGATAAAGTGATTCTCTGTGGGCACACATGGAGGAGGAACACCAAATCATGTGGGAAGTTTATGACAGTTTTCTAAGTTACAAGAAAACTCCTTAAGTTTTCAAGACAGGCCATCGTCTATGTGTAGCCCTGGCTGTCCTAGAACTCACTCTGTAGACCAGGCTGGCCTCACTCACAGAGATCCACCTGCCTCTGCTGGGATAAAGGTTTGTGCCATCATTGAGCAGTGGAAATTATTTCTTTTTTTTTTTTTTTCCCGGAGCTGAGGGCCGAACCCAGGGCCAAGTGCTCTACCACTGAGCTAAATCCCCAACCCCTGGAAATTATTTCTTTAATAAGGCATTTCATATTACAGTCTTGTCAGGGTAGTCGTAATAAAGCTCCTTCCAAGTACGGTAAGTTGTCAGATAGTCCGCAGTGTTGCATTCTTGCTATGATAAGAAAGCAGTAGCATTTACTGCTATTTTACTTGTAAGTGTAGTTTATCTCATTTACATAGCAGAAATACCGTTTTCAGTTTCGGATGGTATAGTTCACGATAGTTTCACTATGGAGTCCTAGCTCACCTGGAACTCTATATTGGGCTGGCGCCAGGTTTGTAGAGATCCGTCTGCCCGTGTGTCCTGAGCCCGCACGGGCACCTTTTGTCTTCACTCGTGGAGCTCTGCTTCACAGAGAGTAACTCACCCGCTCCATATGTGCACTGGGGATTTTCACAGCCTAGAGTCGCACCTGCCTCCACCGTTAAAATAGGGAACGTCCATCGCTCTAGAGTTGCCCGCTGCCGGCCTTTCTTCCCGTCTCTTCTCCTGTGACTACTGTTCTCTGTTGACCCTTTTGTTAGAGGATAGGAACTGAGTCTGGATGTCCGCAGGCAGTTTCTCTAACGCACGGTGTTGAAGCGTGGAGGCGTGGCTTCCTGTCTGTGTCAGTATACACACAGTAGGTCCTTATAGGCCATCGCAGTGTAAGTCTGACTCGTTCTCCTCCCACTGATGCAAAGGTGGGTTGTTTCTGGCTCTTCCACAGTTTTTAAGAATTCCCTTGCTGTATATAAGAAAATTATTTTTAAAAATCTAGAAAATAGAATAAAAAAATCCGTGCTGTCACAGTTAACATTTTGACTCATTTCCTCCCTCCTTGTATTTCTGTTTTGCCCTTCTGGGAATTAAACCCAGGCCTAATGGACACTGTCTCTTTTTGTATATAATTGTTTGTTTTTATTTAGTTTATAATGGACATATTTTTATAGACTTGCTTTTTTTTCTTGATGGTAGTTTTCATAGAAAAATCACTCACAAATATTACATTTTTAATAGCAAATTTTCTTATTAAAATTATATTGTATTGGGGCTGGAGAAGTACTCAGCTGTTAAGAGCACTGGCTACTTTTCCAGAAGACGTGGATTCCCAGTACCCATGTGGCTCACAGTCATCTTTACCGCTAGGTCTAGAGGTTCCAATGCCCTCCTCTTCTCAGGCATTAGGCATGAACACGGTACACAGACATATGTTGGCAAAACATCTCTCAAAAATGAAATGATACGTTTTTATAAAGAAATTAGGAAGAGCTTTTATTGACTATAATAATTGTATTTTAGATTGTTGCTTACAAAACTTAATGAATCAATAAGCATTTTCTTCCCCATTAGTTTGGGCCATATTTTTGTGGTATAGGACCAAAAGTATTGAGAACCCACCCATTTTGATAGTTTGCCTCTGCTCCAGTATGAACTGCACTTTCAGAACTACATTTATGAGGAGTCTCACATCCTTGTCCAAGCTAACACCAATTCTGATAGATAGGCTTGGTGGCTCATTCGTGTAGTCAATAGCATTGGGAGGCCGAGGCAGCAAGATTGCCATGATTTCTAGGCTAACCTGGGTTATAGAGTAAAACTGTTGACAAACCTTCCTGTACACCCAGAAAATTTTAACCAAAACAAAACCAATACCCTCAAACCCCAGCCTACTTACAGCCACCCGGAACTTCTGAGGTGATTTGCATTCGCTTCTCTGGGACTCTTTAAGAGGCATGGGGAAAATGAACTGTGATGGTTTTGTGTGTAAGTGTGTGTGTGTGTGTGTGTGTGTGTGTGTCTGTCTGTCTGTCTGTCTGTCTGTCTGTGAGAGACAGACAGACAACACACGGACTGAACTGTGATGGGTGTGTGTGTGTGTGTGTGTGTGTGTGAGAGAGAGAGAGAGAGAGAGAGACAGACAGACACACGGAGTGTTTCCTTGACCAAAAGTAATTTGTGTTGCATGTGGTAGATTCACTAGAGAGGCTGTCCATCTGTCTAGTGAGATCCTGTTCTGTTTGTCTCCCTCCCCCAGGAGGAGTCACTTAACTTGTCCACTGCTCTGTGGCATCATCTGCATCTAGAAGTCTTTTAAAGAGACACCAAGTGATGTCGTCACTGTGGCTCAGTCTGTTTTAAACATCCTTCCTTTGGAATCCAGGGTTTGTGTATGAGACATACATTCCACTGTGTACTATACTTTCTCTTAATATGCTTACATATCTAGAGCTGTTTAAAATTAATTTTTATCTTTTTAAGAAATACATTGATTTTTTTTTCTCCCCATAAAATGATTTTGTTCTTTTGACAGGTGTTCTGACGAATGCCTGGGGTTAGAGAGTCATTGAGAGGGAGGGTGGGAGGAAGGGAGGGAGGGAGGGAGGGAGGGAGGGTGGGAGGATTTAGTGTTGTGTACAGGATGACTCTTCATGGAGAGAAGTTTAGGAACTGCTTTGTCTTCTGTATTCAGCAGCAGAGGATGAACTCAGATTGCTGCAACAGATTCTTCAGATGTCTGTTAGGATTCGGTCACTGCCAAGTGAGTGTAGAACCAGGACAGGTGATGTGTTGGTTCTCTTGGCAGTTGCTCACCTTCCTATGACTTCTGAGAACATTTGCATCTGCATATGGTGTCAGTAGGTGTCATGGCCACACTGTACTTCCAGAGGAATTGTTGTTTGGCAAAGCTCTTGAATGGCAGTGTGTCTCTGTGGCCTCTGCTTCTTTCCGTTGCTAGGAAGCATCTGCCTTCCTTTCACAGACATTAGTCACTCTTATTTTATTTGGCTGTAGTATTATTTATTTATAAATAAAAAGGATTTTGCTGTGTAGTCCAGGCTCGCCCTCAGCCTCCATATTGCTGGATTACAGGCATGGCCATTATCCCCCCACCCTCCCCACTTGTCTTAAGAATGCTGTGTCCCCCAAACCTGAAGGTTTTTGGCATGGAAAGACCGCTCCCCTCAATATTATTTATATAAGTAGCATATCCCAGTTGGATTGTAGTGAGTCATTGATTCAGGCTTTTTCCGGTAGAGTTCTTGGTTTACGATAGGGCTGCTTTCTCATAGTACCTGATGTCCACTGTCATTAGCAACATAGCGTGAAGAGGACCATTTAAAGGGCTCTGAGCTATCCTTTGTCCTAAAATTACTAGTTACACAAGAGGGTAGCCTGTGGTGCACAAGGTCTGGGTCCATCCTTACCCGGAAAACAAGATTAGTTGGTGACAGCAGATGATAAGAGCTAAACCGCTGGGTCTCCATTGCTCCTACCCTTTCCTCCTCCTGTACTTGAGTTCATAGCTGTCATCCAAGGAGAATATTCTGGTGAATATGAGCACACATGCATGTCTTCATGCACACTCACTATAAGAACAGAACGTAATCATTTATAATATTTTGTTTACATTTTTTTTTTTTTTTTTGGAGCTGGGGACCGAACCCAGGGCCTTGCGGTTGCTAGGCAAGCGCTCTACCTCTGAGCCAAATCCCCAACCCCTACATTTTGTTTTTAACCATAAAATTGACAAAGAAAAAGATAGAAGCCAGGAAGTGGTGGCTCTTGCTTTAATCTCCGCACTCTGGAGATAGAAGAAGGGGAATCTCTTGAGTTTGAGGACAGCCTGGTCTACAGAGCAAGTTCCAGAACAGCCAGGACTACACAGAGAAACCCTGTCTCGAAAAACAACAACAAAATCAGGTTAAGTTATACAGACATTAGCCTCTCCCAGAACTCTAAGGTGCTCAGAGGGAAGCTTACAGTTTGTTTGGGTAGAGAACTAGGCCACCGGCAAGTGGCAAATGCTGCTTGATTGGTAAGGGAGTAGTTGAGCTTTTAGCCTGTGCAGAGCCTGGCTGTGCTGTTCTCAGAGTTTAAGGGCAGTGCAGATGACCTTCCCTTTTGCCTCTCACAGCGAGCATGTTCCTCCGGGAACCTCTGCAGACCAGCTCTTCCTTGCTCTTTGGGTTGAGAAGTGTTTGGAGCTTTTTCTGAGTCATCGAGAAAGAGTAAGGCCAAAGATTAGGCATTCCAAAGAGTAGCTTAACTGGGGTTGTACTGTGGGTCATTTTTTTTTCTCTTTATTTTGAAGCAATTATAGACTAGTAAGAAGGTTGCAAGAGTGGTAGCGTTTTCATGTAACTATGCTGTGTAGTTTTTGGCATTTTGTCCAGGTACTAGCAATAGGAAAGAACACTTTCTTGAGCTGGCAAAGATGGCTCAGCAGGCAAAAGTGTGTGCTGCTAAGCCTGACAAACCTGAAGCCGGAAGCCACATGGAGGAAGGAGAGAGGAGACTGCCAGTCGTATGTCCTCTGACCCCCACGTTTGGTTTACACAGGCACACATCCCTGTCCCCCAGGAAACAGATGTAATTAAGTTTTCTCTATTAGGTACTTTTGAGAGTTATTAATCTTGTTTTTGTGTTTATTACTTATTGTTGAGCTGAGATATGGCCTGACTATATAATAACCCAACCTAGTCCAGAGCTCAGGGAGATCTGCCTGTTCCTGCCTCCTGAGTGCTGGCCTGATAATTAGAATTTCAATTACAGTTCAGAGCGCTGTGTGTGTGTGTGTGCGTGAGAGAGAGAGAGAGAGAGAGAGAGAGAGAGAGAGAGAGAGAGAGAGAGAATAGATGATACATGTCGACAGTGTTTTTGTTTGTCTGCAAATGAAAGGCTCACTGCCCTTGAATCCTGGTTGCTGTTTCCCTGTGCTTTGACTCTGGTGGAAGAGCATTGATGGCATTGGGTAGCGGGGCTTGCACTCTGTATACCTTTCTGCTCACTTGCTCACTGTGGGCAGTTGTCCTGTGCTGTAGATAATAATGACATAGCACAGAGGTATGTAAAATGAGAACCTGACTCATCTGACTCTTCTATTGTTACTTAGTTTGTTAGTAATATTGTGAGCACTTTGTATGTGTGTCTGCATTTCTTTAAGATAATTTATTTAAAATAGGACTTTGTCATTAATTTAGCAAGATTTTGGGGCCTCTGCTACATGTCAGTCTTTCTGGGTGTTGGAGGGTGTAGCTTGCTTGGTTCACGGGCATGCCAGCTCCTATATGGTTGTTCGTCTAAGAGGATTCAAGATCCTTCATCTGAGGTGGTAACCTAGTCTAGGGAGGAGGGAAGGTTTTAAAATGAGGCTGGGGTAGTGAATAGGTGGTAGCTTAGTGGGATGATGGAGGGCTGTGAGGTGCCTGGTAGGGAAGTGAGCAGAACAGAGCTTTCTAGGCAGAAAGAAGCACCTTTGTCAGCCTGGGCTTCACAGCAAATTGAACTCAGATCTGTTCACCTGCTTCTGCCTTTCAGTGCTGGATTAAAGGTATGCACCATCATGTCCTCCCTGCCTGCCTGCCTGCCTGCCTGTCCATATATCGCTGTATCTTGGGGTCTCAAGTTCTTTGGGCTGGCCTCAAACTCATTACATAGTTGAATCCCTGATACTATTTACTGCCTCTACTTCCCAGCATGCATCATTATGCTCAGTTTATGTACTTTTCTGGGGATGAAACTTTGTGTATGTTAGATAAGCTTTGGACCATCTGAGGGCATGAGACCCACAGCTATATTATGAGTTTTAGGGAAAAAATGAATTCAGTCTTGATTTATTTCAAAAGAGTTATGTTTTGTTATTTACGTGTTGTGGTGTAGGGTACATGTGCATGTATATGCTACAGCCAGCGCCGAGTCCTGTTCACTTTACACGCTGACACGCCTGGGTTCTGACCATGAGCTCTGCGGTCTGTGTGACCAGTGGTTGCTGTTGGTTGTAACCTGTGGAGCCAGCTCAGCATGCGCCGCCTCCTCCTCCTTTTCCCCTCCCCTTCCTCCTCCTCTGTTTCTGGTTTTGACTTTGCCTTTCCTTGAATGAAATGGAGAAGACCTTTCCAACCTGCGGACCTTCTCTTTGTAGTTTTGTAATTTTTCTGATACTGACTACTGTGTTTGAAGTTTCTAGTCATGTGTAGTAGTTTACACCTGTGGTTTGTAATCCAGCAGTGAGGAAGGAGGCTGAGACAGGTTGATATGTCAGCTTGGGCTAGACTCAGACCCCCTTTGAAAACAAATACATTTTTTTTTCTAGTGTTCAACTATGAGTGTTTCCAAACATGCAGAAAAAAATCAAAACTAACCAGTAAATTCTCTGATACTCTACCTCATAGGCTTAGTTAAATGTCTTCCATGTTTTCAAAGTGAATGCATTCATATACTATACTTCACTTAACTGTTTGAGAGTCTGATACTTAATCCCCTATATATGGGTTTTCTATACCACTTTGTTTTTGTTTTTTACGAGGAGATGGGGGGAAGGAGGACAAGGTTTCTCCATGTATCCCTGACTGTTGACCAGGCTGGCTTCAACTCAGAGCTCTGTCTGCCTCTGCCTTCCAAGTGTGGGATTAAAGGTGAGTGCCACCACTGTCTAGTGGTGCCACCACTTTACCATTTTTATCCCTTATAATTTAAAAAAAAGATAGTCATCCAGGAAATGGTGTATATTTAAATTTTTCTACTTGCCTTATATTGATATAACACAGTTTTCAAAACAAAAATTTTCATTTGAATTTTATCATGAAGACATTTTTACAAACATGTTTGGTTATGTTTTTCTTTAGGGATATACACATAACACACACACACACACTCACTCACACTCACTCTCATCCTGTATTCAGGCTGTCTACTTTTATTTTGAGACCGTAGCTGTGGCAGATCATAGACTTACAGATCGACCTGCACCTCCCACCCCCCCCTGCTGTGACTAAAGCCCTGTGCCCCCACACCTGGCCCACCATTCTATTCTTGAAACACATTTTCTGTTTTCATTAACTTAAACTTTTGTTTTAAAAACTGGATCTCAGGGTTGGTGAGAGATAGGCTGGTTGGTAAATTGCTTGCTGGCTATGCATGAGGAACTAAATTCTGTCCCTGGCACCCAAGTAAAAAACTGAGTGTGTGCCTAAAACCAAACCAAACCAAACTAAACAAAAAGAGTTGGGTCTGGGGGCGCAGGGTTGAAATCATAGCACCAAGGAGGTCCCTGGGCTTCCAGCCAGTGAGGCCAAGATCCTAGTGAGAGATGCTCTCTGAAAATGAGGGAGGGCCAGATGAGAAATGACACCGAGTCTGGTCTCTACACTCATGTGCACACTTGTAGGTGCATTCTCGCACAGAACACACACATGTACACAGTATTTTAGAAACGTCTCTCCTTTAAAAATAGGGGGCTGGAGGGATGGCTCAGTGGTTAAGAGCACTGACTGCTCTTGCAGAGGTTCTGAGTTCAAATCCCAGCAACCACATGGTGGCTCACAACCATCTGTAATAGGATCTGATGCCCTCTTCTGGTGTGTCTGAAGCAGCGACAGTGTAGTCATATACATAACATAAATAAATAAATACATAAATAAATAAATCTTTAAAAATAAAGACCAGGTGTCATGCCTTCTCTGGTCTTGAGAATCCTGATCTGAAATGGCCATCTTGCTTTAGCCTTACCAGTGCCAGAATACAGGGTGTCAGTGTGCCGGCCTCATTGGCGTTGAAATGTGGATAATTTATTTTCCGATTCAGTGTTGTGTCTTACAGTGTATTCTCAATATTACTTTTCCTAGACCTGGTGAAATATGAGCCTTGTGTGATCTCCACTTTTACTTTGGGAATATTTGCATTGTACTGTGTTATGGTTAGATAACACCTTACACCCAGCCACTGCTTGAGTTCAGTTTGTAGTCTTGGACTGGGAGGTGTTTAGAGAGGTTTTCTAAGAGATAAGCCGGTGGCCAAGGTTTGGGTCTTAGCTTTATTTCTTTTGCAGGGTCCTGCTAGGGTGAGGAGTCAGGCTGTTGTTGCTCGACCCTGCTACTGGGTGTGCTGTAGGAGGGTGAGGAGCTGTGGGAATGGATTACTGTGTGTGCAGTTGTTAGCCTTAGGGCTGTGTTAGTTACCAAGGTAGACAAGGGAACCTGGTGTGTTGCTGTTGATGCTCTTTAAGGAAAGGTCTTTATTTGTGCAAAGATTTATGAATTTGAAAAGAATGTATTTGAGTTAATGTGTAAGGGGGTTCACAAGTGTGGATTAATGTGAAGGATTTCCTTCCTTCCTTCCTTCCTTCCTTCCTTCCTTCCTCCCTCCCTCCCTCCCTCCCTTCCTTCCTTCCTTCCTTCCTCCCTTCCTTCCTTCCTTCTTTCCTTTGGCAGTGCAGGGATTGTGCCACAGGGTCTCCTGTACTTTGGCAAGTGCTGTGCCAGGAACACTGAGCTCCACCCTCTAAGTCCCTGGCCTTGTTTTTAATGTAATTCAGTTACAGGAAGATGTCCAAAGCATAGCTGAGGCTTTATTCCTAGGCAGTGGGAACGAAGCCAGAGGAAACAGCGAGCTCCTCTTTGATCATCACTCAGCTTTTATGGCCTAGGCATCACAACGCACGTCAGGCTCACTGGGTAAAACAGCATAGACCATTTGCTATTATTATCTGTCACTTCTGGGGCTTTACAGAGCTCAGCTGCTTGGGCCCTGTTCTGGTCTACCCTATGCAGTAACGCTTGGACACTGCCATAGTGGCTCCATAGGTGTGTCTTCAGCATGGAGGCCACAGGAACCTTAGCCTTCTTTTGTGGCAGCTCAGTGTTTGGAAGACTCAAGAACCAGGCTGGGCGGCTTTTATGTCTGACTTAAGCTTGGGCCACGTGACTTCATTGATGCCTCACTCTTTCTGAGCCGAGCACATGTACTGAGGGAGGGTGAGTAAACTCAGGGGCAACTGCAACTCAGACTTTCTTCTGAGCCACTACTAGGAAAGGTGATGAGCCAATACTAGTAGACCTAGCTGTTCAGAAAGCGATTTGGGTACTGTGAGCAGACTGATACTGTGCATTTCATACAGCAGCACTGGCAGTCTGACACTGATTGCACACAGTGCACATAATATGTCTGGTGGAAGTATAACTTAGAATCATCGTGGTACTTCAAGACAGAAGTGTTGGAGTGGACATGGCTGTCACAGAGCCCCTCAAAAGCACATAGGTTAGAGTAACAAGGGACAAGAAGCAGGGTTACCGCAGCTGGTTGATGAGGTGTCTCAATGAGGAAGTGTGAACCACCAGCTATTCTTCCCTGACTTAGACTGAATGTGGCCAGTGGTTAGTATTTAACTTTGTGTTTTACTGTGAAGATAGCATTTCTTTGTCCATGAGTTCCTTGTGTTGGTTGGTCAGACTCAGGGCTGGCTGCCTTTCTCTGCAGACACATGACCTGGGTTGATGGCTCTGCTCTACTGTGTTGAGTTGTACAATTGTTCTGTGAAGTCTGTGCTCCAGGCTTTCTCCCAGGCATTGAATGATATGAGAAGAAATTTGCATTCAGTAGGTTTCATAAGGAGACTGGGTTCCAGAAATCTGTTTGGGTGGCTGTCGTAGGGTCACTCTTGTTGTGATGAAACACTGTGACCAAAAGCTACTTGGGGAGGAAAGGGTTCATTTCACTCACAGTTCCACAGAACAGTTCATCATTAAAAGCAGTGAGGGCAGAAACTCAAGCAAGGCTGGAACTTGGAGGCTGGAGCTGATGCAGAGGCCATGGAGGGGTGCTGCTTATTGGCTTACTCCCCTTGGCTTTCTCAGCCTGTTTTATAGAACCCAGGACCACCAGCCCAGGCATGGCACCACTCACCGTGGGCTGGACCCTCCCACAAGAGTCGCTAATTAAGAAAATGCCCTATACACTTGCCACAGCCCAGTCTTACGGAGGCGTTTCCTCAGTTGAGGTTCCCTCTGATGACTCTAGTTGTGTCGGACTGACTTAAGACTAGCCAGCAGAGTAGGTTATTACTGTAATAAATTACTACTATAATAAATGTACCTTTCCCACATGGGAAAATGGCATTAGCTCACGTTGGAGTGTATTAGAACCAGGACTGGGGAATGAATGCTCAGTGTTTATCGCACTTGCCCATCATGGCGAGGTTCTAGAATCAATCCCAAGTACTATAGAGGATGAGAGTTTGCTAGAAATGGACACTATGTAGCTTTGCTGAAAGGGATGTTCTGATGTTTATAGTTAATTTTAAAAGTAGTATCCATCATACATTTTTCATGTTTTTGAAGCTTTTAATTGAATAAGACATGCAGTGAGTGAACTTACAGTAAGTATTGTATGCCTATGAAAAGATAGGCCCAGTGTTTGCCCAGTGTTTATTTTGCTCACACAGTTCCTGTTGTTCTTTTTTGATCATCTATTTGGAATCAAAAGAAGTCCTGTCTCAGGCCTTCTGTTGCCACTGGAAGATGAGGACACAGGCACTGGCAGGTTTTTGGGCCTACATACATCTGAATTCAAAGTCTAGACTGACCAGAGTTTCCAATGAGCAATAATAGGAAGTGACCAATTAAGTAAAATCAGCTTTTAGACTTACTGGAAGCCAAATTAAACAATGGCTAAGAAATTTCAGTGAGCATTATGTGCATCAAAGAAAATCTCTTTTCTTAATTGTGGTTTGAGGTAGTTTTAATTTTCTATTTTTTTCTTTTTCTTTTTTCTTTTTGTGCCAGAGATAGTTAAACCCAGCAGACTGTGGGGTTTATAGTCTATAATAGTTTCTCTTTTATGTGAAATGGTACAGTGGCAAAACATAAAACCGGAAACGAGTTTGTTTTATGGCAGACCTTTCAAGTAAGCGTCACCAGGGTTCTGTGTGAAGAGGCTCTGATACAATAGGTGGTGAGGGTTGCCCTCCCCCGACTCCCCCAAGTCTTGCTGTGTAGCCGAGGCTGGCCTGATACTGTGGGTGTGCCATTATTCCAGAATGAACTCTTCTATTAATCAAACTTTACGTAGACATTTGAGCTGCTGGGGAACTGGGGCAGATTCGCTGCTCTTGTTGTTTCTACTTTACCTCTGCTGATGAGAGGAGGACATGCTGAATAGGAACGGGCTAGAGGGGCCGGGGTGCTGGGCACCACTGCTGTTATTTATGGGCAGTGCTATTTTGGATGAAGAGAACATAGGTGAATCCAGGCACCACTTCTCCATTCAAAGATAAGCACCGAGAGGGGCTTGGCCGCACTTTAATACTAGCACTGGAGGGTCTGAGGCTGGAGACTTTCTTGTGAGTTATAGGCCAGCCTGGTCTAAATAACAAGTTGTACCTAGGAGAGCTACAATGAGACACTGTCTCAAGAAAAAGAACTTGAAGAGGCATTTGAAACCTGTGACAACCACAAGATATAACTGGTCATAGAGTA